>NW_023270305.1:21479925-21854691 GCF_011800145.1 Mirounga leonina
AAAAAAAAAAAAAAAAGAAAGAGCAACAAAGCAATACATCTCAGATGGGAAATAAAATAACAAGCTTGGGTGTCTTTAATTCTTGTTAGTCTGAATCTCTGAGGCCCTTTCTTAGTTTCTTCTTCCTCAGGAACCTCTTCAGCATTCCCCATTGCCTTGCAGGAAATTTTTGCCTTCATTATGATTATTTATTTTGATGCTATGTATTTAAATTAGGTTTACTATATTTTCAATGATTTAAAGGAAGTGGACATATAGTGGTAGTACATAATAATATTCCTTAATACTTACTGTCTTAAACTAAAATTTAGGTAATAAGCACTAGAAAATAGATTCCCCCATTCTAAAACCCCATAACCCAAATGACTGGCTTGTTTAAGCAACAAGAAGTGAGAAGAGAAGAAGAATAAAAAAAGGAGAGAAGAAAGGAGAGAAGAGTGAAGGAATGAGGGAAACAGGAAAAAAAAAAAGAATACAAATACACTTAAAAAAAAAAACTAATTTCAATTTGGTGATAGTGAATGGCTTCTTGAAAACCCAAATTTATGATGTTTCTGTAACCCAAAAGTCCAGCAAGGCATGGACCATTTGCAAAAAATATAAGAAAATACACTGCCTTTCCCATCTGCTTCTTCCTCCATAACCCTATATATCTCTTTGTTGTTGCACTTCCAGAAATGCAAAATGGACCTGGTAAATTCTCAGAAAAAGAAAACTAAAGCAATCATAAGAATTCAGAGTAGGAATAGAACTAGGGAAGACAGCCAGCAATTCAAGAAGGAACTGAAAAAGTAAAACTCTTCAACCTGGAAAGACAAAACCACAGGATGCTAATCACATTAAAATCCTTAAAATACAAAATGATTGTTATGACTACAATAAGCATACATCTGACTCACAAAATCTGAAAGACTAGAGTCAACACTCCTTTAAAAGAGATGCTTCTCAAAACTGAGCAAGGTAAACTTAGGACAAAAAAAAAAAAAAGGAAGTACTTCTTTATAGAGGACAATAATCTTATGAAACTCTTAATCCCCAAGAGGTAGGTACTGACAGCAAATATAAGTAAGTTTTGAAGGGGATTAGCTGAATTTATACACCACAGTGCCATCAATGAGGAGGAGATTATAAGGAGCTGACACATGCTCTACCTCTAAGGTTGATGTGAGGATGAAAAATTACAACCACTCATGGTTCATCCCCTAGGGCCATTGTTTGAACAGATTTGGAGGCTAGATGCAACATTAATCTTGACCAGTCATGGTTATTTCTAAATTTCTGAGCTTTATCCCCCAATTTAAAATTTATAAAGTCATGAAATAAGTTGGAAGAAAACTCAGAGCTCATCTAGTTTAACCCCTTCACAGGAAGCTTGAGTCCCAGAGTCATGGTGACTTACCTCAAGTCACCCAGTTGGCTAATAGAAGAGTCAGAAATAAAATGAGTTCTTCCCTAAAGTTTGTAGGTAACAGCATTAACTTTCTTCTCTCCTCATGGCAACTGAAAATAAAATTATAGAACAGAATAGAGTTAATCGAGATGCATACCCAGAGCCGGGATCACTGTGGTTCCCTTTCCTCAATCAGGAAATTAATTTCGTAGAGGTGTTCTATTTACCTCTTCTATCCAACTCTTCCATCATGTGCCTTGAAATCCACATAAACATAGTTCCTTTTTTTATTAGCAAATTTAGTTTCTTTACTAACTTCTTCAGTTCTCAGTCAGTTTTGAAGCCTGAACTATAGCAAAAACCTCTGATAGAGACTTTTTCTACTAAAGGAACTTCAAATTATGGAAACTGACATCATCTTTCTTACTGAATTTTAAAACTCATCCTGGTAAGCAGGTAAATGGTATGACTATCGGGGTTTTATATGTGTAGTTGCCTCCAAAACCACTCACCTTGTACTAAATCATAGTAAACATCCCTCCCAGGCTAACCCGAGAAAGTGGAACCATTCAGTCATAGCTGGTAAGCATGTTCCCTCTTCATTAATGTGTGTACACATATCTTTAGCCATTCTACAGAGAATTGCACCATTTGACATTGCATTTGCAGATTCCACTGAAGTAGATGGTCTCAGATATTTACTGAAAACAAGTAAGAGCTATTATTTACATGTAAAATGTAAGATGTATACAGCATTACCTTACTGCAAGGATGTTGCAGTTTTATTTGACTGATATTCAGAGAAATCAAACCACAAGGAAAATAAACCAGTGAGGACCCAGTGAAGCTCTGGTCACCAAACAGTCACTCACGGAACTCTGTTATCAGAATTTAGTAGACAAAAGGATATGCAAAGTATAAGCAATATAGATTAACTGAAAATATAAATTACACATAATTATACTTAGCATATAAATGTCCATGGGTAGAAACGATTATGAGAAGATTATGCAAAAAGAGAAAAGCTTGTTATTCTTAGATGATGAATGCGATCTATTTAGGGTGTGAACTTTGCCTAAGGCCTCACGTGCTCTGAGACACTTCTGAGTAAACCATTACTTGGTTGTAGCATGGAAATGTAAAGTGACTGATTCATATAGAGGACTGCTATTGGAACTGTCCAATGTTAAGATCAGGTCACTGAAATTCTCTCCATACCAGCCAGCAGTACCCTCTCTATACTCTGAAAAATTCTAGTACTTCATGTTTTATACTTAATGATCATATTTGTGTTCTTGATTTTTAATTAGATTATAACCTATTCAAGGAAAACAATACTATAATCTTTTAAAATACTTTAAAACTCATTGTGCCCACATAGTACCTGACCTGCACCATTAATAGACCGAGCAATCATAGATCATGATAGGCAATCAAAATGGAGAAAGCAAGGAAAAAGGGGGACACTTTTCAAAGTACATTTATATTCCTAATCTGACCTTTAGATTTCTTAAAGAGTTTTGGAAATGATTTTTTTATAAGATAAAGTTATTACTTCCATGCATACTAAATCTACTGTGGCTGACAATTTGGAATAAACAGAATTTTTACACAGCAGAAAAACATATCTAAATCTGCTTTAAAAAGAAATTCAAACCCTGCCTGGCCATGAGGGAGCCATAATGCCAGAATAATTCTTCTACTGTAAACTATTAAAACAGTAGACAGAATATATGAAATTACTCTTTTAGTCACTATAAAGCAGATAGCACAGAGCTATGGTCACTGAAAATAAGAGTCCTTGGCTTTCTGCCTATATGCAATTTCAGGACTGAACAACAGGGAAGGGAAATTCAAAGAGAGACTGCCATCTTTCTTAGCACAGGAGACAGAGATAGAAGTTCAATGAGGCCAAGAAAACTCAAATTGGTGGGTGGGTGGGGAGCAGGATTGTAGAATACCAGAGAGGAGAAAGCTATGAAGAGAAGGAGGTCCAGATATGCATTACAGTCCTCTTGAATCTTTAGCTGAATATGAATCTGCACATATTTGCAGTGGGCCAGGCAAAGAACAACTTTCAGGGAAAGAAAACTTATTGGTAATCCGCAGACAAGTAATGTGCTCACTCAGGGCACTGAGTGAGTCACCTAGTGCTCACTCCGGGCAAGAAATAATTTGTGTTCCCACCAGCCAAAATAGAAAGTTAATATATGGGGCATTCAGTAAATTCCCAAAAGAATCATGCTTTAGTAATAAAGCTAGAATGGAGGCTACTCTATACCTGTCCCAACCCCAAAAGCTTGAAAACAAATTACAAAAGCATCAAAATGACCTGTAAGCAACTTTATTGCCTGAAAGCACATTCTTCATATATATTTAATAAGTCTAATACTCAAAAAAAAGTAAAATCATAAGGCCCAACAGCCAATCAAAATGACTAGACATGTGAAAAAGCAGAAAAATGTAACCTATAACCAGGAGAAGAATCAACTAACAGAAGCAAACATAGAAATGACAAGACAATGGAATCAGCAGAAAAAGATGCAAAAATCATTATTATTAATGTGTTCATTATGCTCAAAGATTTAAAGAAAAACATAATGAGAAATAGAAAATATAAGAAAAGAATCAAATGGAAATTCTGGAGATGAAATATCTGAAATAAAACTAACACTAGGAAGAATTAACACCAGATTAGACACTCAGAAAGGAAGATCAGTGAACCTGAAGACATAACAGAAACTACCCAAAATAATACAGTAAGAGGAAAAAAAAAAAGATACTGAAAAAAAGAAAAGAATAAGAGTCTCAGTGACATGTGCTTAACTTCAAGGAATGTAACCACAATGTGATTGGAGTACCAGAAAAAGGGAAAGAAGAGGGAGATAGAAAAATATTTAAGGAAATTAAAATTCCAAAATTATCCAAAAGTTTCCCAAATTTGGTGAAAACAATAAACCCAAAGATTCAAGAAGATCAATAAACGCCAAATGAACACAAAGAAAACCACACCAACACACATTATAATCAAATTACTGAAAACTGGCAATAAAAAGAAAAGGCATAGAAAAAAAGGATAGAAGGAAAAAAAATGACCACGGACACATAAAACTCAGTGATCCAGAGTTGAAGAAATGAAAGGGGAAAAAAACTTACCAAATTAGAACACAGTGAAAATATCCTACAAAAATTAAGCAATAAAGACTTTTCAAGCAAATAAATCTGAAAGAATGTTTTGCCAGCAAGTAAGTGTTCACTAAAAGAAATGTTGATTGGGCGCCTGGGTGGCTCAGTTGGTTAAGCCACTGCCTTCGGCTCAGGTCATGATCCTGGAGTCCCTGCATCGAGTCCCGCATCGGGCTCCTTGCTCAGCAGGGAGTCTGCTTCTCCCTCTGACCCTCCCCCCTCTCATGCTCTCTCTCTCTATCTCATTCTCTCAAATAAATAAATAAAATCTTTAAAAAAAAAAAAAGAAATGTTGATTAAAATTTTTCACATACAATAAAATGATACCAGATGAAAAACTAGATGACAAAAAAAGAAAGAAAAAAACAACAAAAATGGTAAATATTCAAGTAAACATAAAAACATGTTTATTTCATTTTTTTTAAAAATCTTAAAAATAATTGGCTATTTAAAACAAAAATATGTTGTGGGGTTTAACATATTCCTATACCTATACATATGTAAAATGTACCATAATAAAAGTACAAAGGATTGAGAGGGAAATAGTATAGGGAAATGTTTCAAAGTTTTTAAGTCATACATATAATCTAAAATATGTTAAGTTAAAGATATATAGTATAAAATCTATACTAGCCACAAAAAGATACACAAAGATGTACAGCTAATAAACCAATAGTGAAGATAAACAAATATTAACAAATTAAACAAAATTTCATTAATTCAAAAAATAAAAATAAACAAAAACCAGATAGCATGATGGTAAATTTAAGCCCAATTATGTTATAAGTTACTTAAGTATAAATGGTCTAATCACTCTAATTAAAAATCAGAGATTATCAGCCTGAACAAAAAAAGCAATAATAAACTACATTCTGTCTACATTTTAAGTATTTTTTTCTAAGTATAAAGATATCAACAGGATAAAAGTAAAATGATGCAAAAAGATGGACTGTACAAACACTAACACTAAGAAAGCTATAGTAACTATAATTAGGTAAAGGAAAATGCAAATCAAAGAATATTAACAGGAATTAAAAAGAATATTTCATAATGGTTCATAATGATAAATGGGTCAATTCCTAATGAACATATAATAATTTTATATTTTATATGCCTAAACATAAATTTCAAACATAAATTTCAAAATTCCATGAAGCAAAAAATTGGCAGAACTGAAAAGAGAAAGAGGCAGATGTATTATTATAATTAGAGATTTCAACATTCTTAGTAATGATAAAACATTGGACAGAATATCAGTGAAGATACAGAAAACTGAACAGCACATTCTAACTTGACCTGCCTGACATTTATTTACAGAACACTTTACCGAAGAACAACAGCACATACATTATTTTCAACTGAACATGCCACATGCCACCAAGATAAACCATATGTTGGACTATAAAACAAGTCAATAAATTTCAAAAGATTCAGATACACAGTATGTTCTCTGACAAGAGAATTAGCACAGAAATTAACAAAGCTATCTGGGAAATTCCCAAATATGCGGACTTGAAACAATGCACTTCTAAATAAATATGTCAAAGAAAGAATCACCAAAAGAATTAGAAAATATCTTGAACTGATGAAAATGAAATTATCAAAATATCAAAATTCGTAAGATTTGGCTAAAACAGTGCTCAGAGTGATAATTATAGCTTTACATACTTACATTAGAAAAGAAGAAAGGTCTAAAAATAAATAAGGTAAGTTTTCCATTTAAGAAACTAGAAAAAGAAGGGCTAATTAAAAACAAATTAGTATAATGAAGAAAATAATGCACATGTAATTGAAAACCAATACAATTTTAGAAAACAATAAAGAAAAATCAGTTAAAGCAAAAATTGTTTCTTTGAGAAGGCCAACAAAATTGTAACTAATAAGCCTGATCAATTAAAAAAAAAGAGAGAGAGAAAAGACACAAATTACCAGAAATGACATAGGAGAACACTAAAGATCCCACAGACATTAAAAATACAGTTGTTATCACAACTTGATAACAATATATGCTACCTTCAAGAAAAACAAATTCCTTGAAAATCACAATGAACCAAAACTAACACAAGATGATATAGAAAATCAAATTTTGCAATATTCATTAAAAACATTGATTTTTCTATAATTTTCACAAAAACTGCAGGACGTTATGATTTCAATGAATTATGTCAGACATTTATGGAAGAAATAATAACCATACACATACTCTTTCAGAAAACAGAGAAAGAAAAACTTATCATATCGTTTTATAAAGCTAGCATCACTGTAATACCAAAATCAGATGCAGACTTTACAAAAAGAGGAGCTACAGACCATATCCTTATGCATATGAACACAAAAACCTTAACAATTTATAGTAAGTAAAATCCAATAACATATAAGAAGTATAACATATAGGGTTTACCCTTAAAATGCAAAGATAGTGATGAAGAAAGAATTAATCCACAAATGGATCTTATCTGGGGAATGTGAAGCCTGGAGGAGGTAGCCACTTGTTCATATGCAAAAGCAGCAACTTAAGACTTTCAAGGAACATGAAGAATCAATGAACCATGACACCACCGAAGGAAAACAATATAGCCTCTTCAGTAGTGGTATTAGAACAACTGGGTAACCATATGGAAAAAATATAAATCTTACCTCTTATCTGCATCTTTAAAAATTAATTCAAAATGGATCTTAGACTTACATGGAAAAACTGAAATTATAAAACTCTAGAAGAAAATATAAGAGAAAGATGTGTGATCTTGGACTAGGCAAAGAGTTCCTAAGTCACACACAAAAAAGTGTGAATCGCAGAAGAACTGAACTTCATCAGAATTAAAAATTACTACTTTTGCGAAGACAATGTTAAATAGAAAGACACAATCTGGGACAAGATATCTGCAACACACACATATGATAAAGGACTTGTATGCAAAATATATAAAGAATATTTACAACTCAATAATGTGAAGGAGATCCAATTTAAAAATGGGCAAATGATTTGGACACTTCATTAAAAAAGAATATACAAATAACTAATAAGCATGTGAAAAGATGTTCAACATCACTAGTCACCAGAGAAACAGGACTTTAAACTGCAGTAAGGTAACACATTACACTCACACTCAAATGTCTAAAGTTGAAAAGACTTGTCCAGGTAATAGAGCAATGGCACTCATACATGGCTGGTGGGAACATGAAAGGATAAAACCTTTGGGAGACATTTTTTAAAAGAATTTAAACATACAGTTACCATATGATTCGCTATTAACTAAGATATTCACCTTGGAAAACTGAAAACCTGTATGCACAAAAACACTTGTACAGGAATGTTCACAACTTTTTTCTCTAGTCGAAAATTGGGAACAACCAGAATGTCTATCAAGAACAATGTGGTTGAATCTAAAAACAACACACTGAGTGGGACAAACCAGACACATAAAAGTATAAACTCTATGTTTCCATACCTATGAAACTCTAGAAAAGACAAATCTTATATATAATGACAGACAGCATAGCAATGACTACCTGGGACCCAAGTCGCGGTAATGAAAATGTTCTATATATTGATTTTAGTGGTAGTTACCCAGGTACATACATTTATCAAATCACATAAAACTTTTCATTGAAAATCACATCTTTTTTGCTCTCTTTGGCTACCAAATGAAAGACTCTCATGTCCAACGAGTTTTGTAGAGCTTGTTTTCGATCTGCACATTTATGACATTTAATAGCATAATGCATTAATATTATGCTAATGCATAATAATGATGTCATCATAAATGCACATGCACGGATTCTATATACATGTTTGTAAATAGGCTTTGTTGCTTTGGAAAAGTATAAGTATTTTCTCAATACTGGCTGCAGAGTTCTATACATGCCTATCAGTTCAGGCTTCATTAAATTGTTTGTTTGATCTATCAGTATATAAAAATGTCCCATCAAAATTCTGTTTTGGCAATTTTTCTTTGGTAATTCTGTCAATATTTATCTATCATGTTTGAGGCTACGCTGGTAGATGTATTCAGGATTCAGAATTGTTATATCTTTATGGTGAATTGTTCCTTTTATGATTAAGTAATAATCCTCATTACCTCTAGCAATACATTTGTCTTTGAAGTCTATCCATTTTGATAACATTGCTACATCAACTTTGTTTTGATTAGAATTTTGAAAACACATATTTTCCATTTCTCACTTTTTAACCTTCCTATTTCTTTATATCATAGGGATGTCTCTTGAAATTACCTTATGGCTTGATTTAGGTTTTGCTTTTACAGCAAGTCTTTTTCTTTCTCAGTAAGAGATTGTCATCAAGAAAGTTTCTTATATTTACAATTATTATGATTATTGATATATTTAAACTCATTTCAGCTTTTAATTTCTCATGCATTTTATTAGTATGAAGACTTTAATATCTGGTCTGTAATATTTATTAGTTGTATTTGTTACAGGACCATGAGTTTTTTTCATTCAAAGCTCTTGAGAGGTCTTTCCTAAATAGGATTATCAAAAGAGGGGAGTAGGGGCAGCAGATGATGTCTGTTTCTTAACTGAAATGATCAATCCTACCCCAGTAAAAAGATGATGTATTCCTGAGAATGGAGTTAGAATCTTAGAGGTTGCTTATTCCATTTTACATGTGAAAACTGAAGCCTGGAGGGTTTAGATTTGCTGTTCAAGGTCACAAAGTGAGTTAATAATTATTATATGATTGGATTGAAGTCTCCTCTTTGTCTAATATTCTCTCCATGCTGTCCTTTTAGATTTATGTTGTACAGACTGTTGAATATCATCATTTCGGCAATACAATAGTAGCACATGTCTTCCTGAAGGAGCTTGGAAATTGAATCAATTCTGATATGCATATTAAGTTAAGAAGCATGCAAAGCAGATGGTAAAATGCAAATGGATTAAGAGCTCCAAGGTTATACAGATTTGAATCTATTTTAAAAAGTGATAGTCTGGGGGTGCCTGGGTGGCTCAGTCGTTAAGCATCTGCCTTCGGCTCAGGTCATGATCCCAGGGTCCTGGGATCAAGCCCTGCATTGGGCTTCCCACTCAGCAGGAAGCCTGCTTCTCCCTCTCCCACTCCCCCTGCTTGTATTCCTTCTCTCACTGTCTCTCTCTCTGTCAAATAAATAAATAAATAAATCTTAAGAAAAAAAAAGTGGTAGTCTGTTTTAAGTCCCATCAGTGACTTTGAAAACAACAGGCTCAACCACAATGGGAAATATGAAATATTTTCTAACTTGCAGTTGCCCTTTGTAAAAAATGTTTTATTTCAAAATCGAATTTAGTATTTCTCATTTATGTAATACCCTGCAGCATTATTTCTCTACAACTTTTACCTTCCCATTGAGTGTTTGAATTTTTCTATCATTTATTTTCACTCAAAGGCATTAACCTGCTTCTTTGTTACTTTTCCAGATACCTAAAATTTTTAAATATTATTTCCAGTTAATCCCATATGGCACACAAAATGAAGGGCCACTGCAGAGAATAATTACTCAGTATTTCAAAATGCAGAACTGTTGGGGGAAATTAGGTGACAGGAAATGATGCCATCAGGTCTCACAGTGTTAACAATGGAAAAGCGGCAGTCATACTCAGAAAAAGCTTATACTTTCTCTACGTGAGAAAGAAAAGGGAAACACGAATATCCAATCTCAAATTATGCTTCAAATTCTACTTTAATGTTCTCTTCTTAAAATATACATTGCCAAACCCCCTAGTTCAGCAGATCTTTCAAAACCAGCCTTTGAGATTTCAGTCTAGGGCTGCATTCTGAGCATATTTTTTTAGCAGATAGACCAATTAGGCTTTTTTTCTGACAGCAGCCAATGTCGTGCGGCCTTTGTTAAATTCTATCACATCTTGTGTTTATGAAAATGAACTGTGTCCTTGGGAATTTCAAAAGGTAATGAAGCATGGGCCTCAGGAGAGCACCAGGGGGAGGCAGAGCACAGAAGGTGTCACTGTGAAGCTCTGATGGGGGTGTTTGGTTTCTAATGATAGTGATGTTTCTCTATGGTACGTAGGTCCAAAGAATCAGAATGAAAACAAAACTTCATGAACTCCAATATCTAAAAAAATCTAATTTTTCTATTAAACTCATGTGTATTACCAATTAATTCTGAGAAAAGGTAGATTTGGAATTTGGTATTTTTTATTTTTTACGGAGACCTATTCAAACCTGAGAAAGGGCAGAAATGAGCTATTTACAATGTCTTGGGCATATACCACATGCCAGCCCTAAGTTCAGCTTTTCACCTTTTTGGTTGAAGGGCTCCCTCAAAGGTTGGCTTATCCTGAACTCTACTCTCAAACTCTGTCCATTCCACTTTTCATCTTCTCCTTCTGTTATTCTTTGCATCCCAGTGCCTTGCATGCATATATCTGTTCATCCTCAGACTCCCTGGAACTTCACTTTGGATGATCAAATCATCCAGCTTTGCCAAGGACTTTCTCAGTTTTAGCCCTGAAAGTCCCACGTCCCAAGAACACCCTATTTTTTCTTTCTAAACTGCTCTGGAGATTTACATCTTTCTCCAAGGGACTAACCCTGCTGCATATTCATTCCTTCAATAGGATCCTTCATCTAACAGAACATCACTGCCCATCTCCTCCCCCAAACACACACACACACACACACACGTATAGAAATATGTTGAGAATGAGAGCCAAAGCTTTGCTTCATTGAGTCTTGGCCTAAATACCACCTCCTCTTTGCCCTTTCAGTATTAGCTAAAACCTACTTGAAAGATTTGCTTCAATCTATTTAGTGTCTGTGTCTTGCATCTCTGTGTTCCCTGGTCAGCCCTATGCTTAGTAGGTATTACTCTCCCTTTGGCTCATTTCACCAAGCTCTTCATACTCTCTGATGACCTTTACTTGCTGGCTCAGGCTTGTCTTGGGTACTGAACCAAGCTAAGAAGAAAGTTCCTATTTCAATAATGCCTATCCACTGTATTTCTAGGAAGTGGAACATGGAATTGTTACCCTTCACATTTTGGGATTTGCTGGCCCAGCTATAACTGCTCATTTTGTATGTGACTTGCTTTTTCCTCCTGCTTTGGGAGCTTTTAGATCTTCCCTTTGTCCCTACTATTCTGAAATTTCACAAATATGTTCTTTAATGTGGGTATATTTTCATTCATGGAGCTAGAAACTCAGTGGGCCCTTTCATTCCAAAAAACCATGTGTTGATACCTTTTTATACCACTTTATTAATTTATACATTTTGTAATTTCTCTGTTCCCTCTAACAGTTTGTTGTTTTACACTCTTCATTATATATGGCATCCTATTCTTTTTAATGGATGTAACATTTTCCCTTATTAAGGTAATCATAAAATGTAATATAATGCATTTATTTAAGGTTCATTTTCATCTTTCTAAATATCAAATAATTTTATTGGAATATACCTTCCAATGCCCTTAATTGTTTTAGCTGTAAATTTAATTATATAAGTTAAAAACTAAAAGTTTCATTTTGTGAATGTTGAGACTATGGCAACATATAATTAAGTAAAATTGGGGGGGGGGGTTGTTGAAAGGACTATGGAAAATCTTGTTTCTGGCCTCTACATGTTTATATCTGCCAAAAGATACATCATCCTAAAAGAATTACTTCCCCTTTTTCTTTTCCAGTCCACGGAGGTCAGTTGAAGAACTGACATGCTTTAATCCTAATCAGTGTGTTTGAGCCTGCGTGGCTCAGTCAGTTAAGCCATCTGCCTTCCGTTCAGGTACTGATCTCGGGGTCTGGGGTAATGGGGTCAGATCTGGCTCTTTGCTCAATGGGGAGTCTGCTTCTCCCTCTCCCATTTCCTCTGTGCTCTCTCTCTGTCTCAAATAAATTAAAAAAAAAAAAAAAACCTAATTCTAATTGTTGTTTTGAATGAAATAACAGAAAAAACATTTAACTCCACAAAGGGACAGCTTTCTAAAATAAATTAGAGAGAAAAAAAAAAAAAAGGAGTGATCTTAATCAATTATGAACCAAAGGCCAAGTGAATTTTAAGTAAAATAAGTCCTTGGGACAAAACCAAATCAGAAAGTTCTTAATGAACAAGGGTTCTTAGACAAAGACAGGAAGACAATAATGAGTCAGCACTGAATGAGAAACAAAATGTCTTGTCTGTTGATGAAATTTTACCATACTACAACTGAATAAGATGGCATGGGAAGTCACTTCTATGTCAACAATCAATGTTAAAGCTGAAAGGAATAGTACAGAATTAGCTCAACTCTTATTTTTATAAAGAAGCAACTGACATAAAAGAAATACGGAAGTCGGGGCGCCTGGGTGGCTCAGTTGGTTAAGTGACTGCCTTCGGCTCAAGTCATGATCCTGGAGTCCCGGGATCAAGTCCCACATCGGGCTCCCTGCTCAGCGGGGGTCTGCTTCTCCGTCTGACCCTCTTCCCTCTCATGCTCTCTCTCATTCTCTCTCTCTCAAATAAATAAATAAAATCTTTAAAAAAAAAAAAAGAAATAAAGAAGTCATTCAAGTCTTCACAAATAGCTAATGGCCCATGTAATAAACATGTTGTTGCTCCAAAATCAAACTCTTCAACCTCTTTATTCCTACAAACTTCAATGTTCTCTTCACTATAGAAATTGGTCCTAAAATGAAATATCTAATTCAACTACAGTTAAATTCTCTAGGTGAGAAAAATTGGCAAATTCTAGTTATGGCCCATATAATGTAATATTCAATATACTTCAATTGTGAAAAAGAAAAGATTATATAGATCTATATGTTTTAAATAAAATATGTTTTCAGGTGAACATGAAATGGTACAGAAATGAATAATGAAAGTAAGAATAAATAAAAAAGAGAAAGCAGAGAACATTTGTGAGGGCAATTAAAGGAATTTGGGTTGTAAAATTTAAAGAAAATGTTAGTGACTTTCTACAGTTAAATGACAAATTGAGGCTATTATTCCCCATCTTCATGGAGATAAATACAATTAGGTGAATACAGATACACCCAAGAAGCAGTTCTTGTGGGTAAAGTAATTTAGGTTTGGCTCAGCCCCCAGCAGTGAAACAAAATAATGGTAGATGGATCCCTAAAGTTTTGGGAGAAATGGACTAACAGTTGAAATTTGTTGGTCAGAGGTCTAGAAGTTAGACCAAGTGACCACTATCATAGGATAATATTACAAAGCAAACTGCCTTTCTTAATCCAATAAATAACATGTTCAGCTCTTCCAAATCAAGACATACCGTAAATACACAGATTCAAGGGTCTGAATAAAAGGTTCAAATCCCAGGCTTCATCACTAGTTAATGTAAATTGAGGCAAATTACTTTCAAGTACCTAGGGCTTCTCATATGTAAATGAAGAGGATTTTGTTGCCCACCTAAATGGTATTTACCAATTCTTGGGACAGTGCTAGGAAATAATATTATAATTTTCCATATATCTGAACTCATACAACCTGATCCAATATGATTTTTAATATAATTATTGAAAATATCAGTAGAGGGCGCCTGGGTGGCTCAGTTGGTTTAGCGACTGCCTTCGGCTCAGGTCATGATCCTGGAGTCCCGGGATCCAGTCCCGCATCGGGCTCCCTGCTCGGCGGGGAGTCTGCTTCTCCCTCTGACCCTCCCCCCTCTCATGCTCGCTCTCTCTATCTCATTCTCTCTCTCAAATAAATAAAATCTTTTAAAAAAAGAAAAGAAAATATCAGTCGAAATGCCGTTTAAAAAAATTATCTATTAAAGGTGTTACCAGGTCTATTTAAGAGGGAAAAAACGTAGCTAAAGTTATTTAACAGCTTTTATTACATCAGAATGACCCATCATATGGGTGGTAATGAATACTTAGACTAAATCCTACTTAAGAGTCTACTGAATTAGTGAATTTTGAATCTCACAATTGGCATTTGCTTGCTCTGATGAACATTGGGCTTTATTCACATGAGAAGTGGAGAGGTAGTTTTCCATTCATTTTTATTAGAAATATTTCTTGCAGATAAACCATGCATAAGCAAATGCAAAATTCACATATGTTCAAATTATTCCCTAAAATACCAATCCCATGGAAACAAACTGGTTTTCAAAACAGGATAATGTATATTACAACTTATCATTGATAAAGACTTCTGAGAGTGGGAATAAGTTTGCCAGAAAAATAATCAGCACTGAACTTCCTAGGATCGAGGAGGTTGTTGAATGAATTGACTAATATAAATTAGGAAGATTAGCACCTTAAAAAAACTTTTTTCAGATATTCTTCTTTTCTTTCTTTCTTTCTTTTCTTTTTCTTTTTTTTTTTTTTTGGCTATTCCCTTGCCTTTTGAAAATCAACCCAACAATTTCCTAATATATCTCCAAGTTACCCCTTTTCTATTCTTTTTCTTAACATGACTTTCTCCTCCCTGTTCATCACCTTGAATTATTTTTTTCAAAATGTTTTTTAATCGAACATTCTTGATTTTCTTTCTTCTAAACAGGATATTAACTTTATTAAAGTGTTAGAATAAGAAGTGTTTTAAATACGTTATTTTGAGATTGGTAAAGGCGATGGGTGGTTTTTTTTTTCTAGAGCTGCATTTCTGTTCTTACAAACACTCAATCTGTAGGACAAGTACAGTTGTTTCTAATTCCTCAAAACACTGGGTTACCACCTGAATGATATCAAGATGTTGACCCATCCACCGAACTACATTATCCTTGATTTACTGCTTTTTACCAGGGAGAAGACTTTAAACTAAGATGGAAATCAAGATTTCTGTGTTCTAGATTTAGAGCTGTTTGTCTTGGGAATGTTTCAGCAAACCCTTACACAAAAGCTTAGAATGTTTTTCGTTCCCTCTGGATATACAGTTTCATTTTAGCTAAGGGGAGAAGGCATTAAAAAAAGTTCCTGTCAGGCTCTGAATATCAGCTTCCAATCTGATCAACTTCTGACCATAGAGCTACTTAAAAATAAAATTTAAAAAAAAAAAATCCTTTCAAATACCTTGTCAGTTTTCAGCTGTGACACACAGTAAATACTCCTGGTGGTATGGAACAACCCCTTGGAAGTAAGAGGTATCCCCAAAGAGGGTGCAAAGGATACTACGTACAGAGACAATCCTAAAGATAAGCAAAAGAAAGACAATTCCTCTGAGGGCTGGCAGCAGCGAGTGGGACCCTAGCCCCAGATGGAGTGCAACCCACATTTCTGTCCAACCATATTTTGGGGGGCCCTCAACAACTGCCAAACTAAATTTGCAGGACACAAAATGAGACAGACAAACCAATGGGTACTTGAAAGCAAATTCAGGTGTCACAATTCAAAAAACTAGTTCTTACAAATGTTTTTTTCCCTGCCAATCTGAATTTGGAAGGGAAGGGAAAACATGAAATTTTATCTTCCTCTCTTGACCAAGCACCACAGATACAGATCTGGGAGAAATAACTTGTTAAGAATCTTACCCTTGGCCAGCTTCCGCGTTTTTCCAGAATCCTGTCTTCAAGTCTCCAGAGCAAGTGGATTTCATCCTGGTCACCAGAAATTACAGAGGAGGAAAAATAATTTCCTCTCTACCCTTTGTAGTGAGTGCTTGGCTGAGAACTTTTTTTTTTTTTAGGGCACCTTATAAATGGACACATTTCTCTACGTTAAAATTCTCCACTGTGGCCACTGCAGTTCAAGATTACGTTTGGTAAGGTTAACCTGTCTGCTTAGCGTTAAAACTATTCTTTTTCACCTGAGGTCGCACGCTAACCTCAGTTGAGTTTAAGTCCGACCGCGAACTCTGTCCGGTTGCCAAGTCAGACCCAGTACAACCCGAACCCACTCCGGTTTCCAAGTCGGACCCAGTTTGACACCGGACTCTGTCCCGCTTTTTAAGTTCAACTCAGTGCAACTCCTGCTGGATACTAGATCCAGTCCAGGGGGAGAAAAGCCAAATAAAATCTTTAAGCTCGTAACGCAAAGGCTGCAAAGGTGGGATCTGAGGGAGACTTGCCCACCAGCTCCAGAGACAGCTAGAAGGCAGCGAACTCAAGGGACTCAGCAGGTATCTTGGCCTGGTTGCTCTTTGCTCCTGGAGGCTATGGAGGTCTCCTTGGGTTCCCTCCTCTCACAACACAGCTGTTAAGAGAAAAACTGAGGGCGCCTGGGTGGCTCAGTCGGTTGAGTGACTGCCTTCGGCTCAGGTCATGATCCCGGAGTCCCGGGATCGAGTCCCGCATCGGGCTCCCTGCTCGGCGGGGGGTCTGCTTCTCCCTCTGACCCTTCCCCTTCTCGTGCTCTCTCTCTCTCAAATAAATAAATAAAATCTTTAAAAAAGAGAGAGAAAAAAACTGAGGCATATTAAAAATTCTAAGTTCATTTGAGCAAAAATGGATTCAAATCAGGCAACATCCAGCAGCGGTCGAAAGACCCCTGGAGAGCTATACAAAGTCAAAGAATTTTACAGGCAAAAAAAAGATAGTAGGAAGGGAAAAATGAAGGGGGCGGGGAATCGGAGGGGGAGACGAACCATGAGAGACGATGGACTCTGAGAAAAGAACTGAGGGTTCTAGAGAGGGTGGTGGGGGATGGGTTAGCCTGGTGATGGGTATTAAGGAGGGCACTTGAATGGAGCACTGGGTGTTATCCGCAAGAGTGAATCATGGAACACTACATCAAAAACTAATGATGCATGGTGATTAACATAATAAAATAAAAATTTTTTTAAAAGGGAGCGGGAAGAAGAAAGTTATACCACGAAAAAGAAAATAAAATAAAACCAGTTCCTTTCCTTTGGGGGATGGCTGATTAGTGCTAATCAGGTGACGGCTGATTAGTGCTAATCAGGTGACTCCTGATTACTGCCTGAAGATTCCATTGCCTGGGACCCCCGAAACTGTTATTAAGTCTCAGTTTGGAGATGAGGTGGGCATTAGCATGCGCAGTTTAACACCATGTTCATTTTGGGCCTGTTGTCTTGTTCTTAACAAGCATTTTTAATTCTTTTAGTATCTCTGACATGTACCAGACAGACCAAAATTCTGTGAAAGTGCCTATTTCTCCAACCCTGGATATTGCTGATCTTTATCATTTCCAGTCCTCAAATGGAAATGAGTGAGAATGATACTGCATTGTTGGCTTTGTTTGAAGTGCTCATATCAGTGATAAAATTTAGCATTTTTTCATGTTTATTAACCATTCATATTTCTTTTGAATAGCCTATTCACACCATTTTCCCACTGAGTTGAGTTTTTTACAAAAAATTTGCCAGACGTTTTTAATTAATATATAAATCAATATCTATCATAGATCTTATTTGTTTTTGTGGTTTTTTGCTTGGCTTTTATGCTTTCTTTTTTTAAGATTCTATTCATTTATTTGAGAGAGTCACAGAGACAGAGATAATGAGAGAGAGCTCGAGTGGGGAAGAGAGGGAGAAGCAACTCCCCACTGAGCAGGGAGCTGGATGCAGGCTGGATTCCAGGACCCTGACTGAGATCATGACCTGAGCCCAAGGCAGATACTTAACAGACTTAGCCACCCAGGCGTCCTCTGGCTTTTATGCTTTTTAATGGAACTTTTCATAATGGAGAATTTTTCAATTTTCATGTAGTAAATTTTGTCCATATTTAACTTTATGCTTTCTGGGCTTAGAAAAAATTTACATGCCACTGTGTATTTCAATCACTCCTGATGTGTGTTTTCATTGATATATTTATCTATTTGGATTTGTGTGTGTGTGTGTGTATAGAAATGAGGGCAAGGCCTAACTTTTCCTTTATAAAGCAAAAAATATTGTTCTTATACCACTTGAAATGCCACTTTTATGTGTGTCATTAAATTCCCATGTACCTAAATATGTTTCTGCATCATATATATGAATATAGTTTTATTAATCTATGATAAACATGAACTAGATACCTAAAATATTAGCAAATCAAATTCAGTATTTTACTAAAAACAAAACATCAAGTTCAAGCTGGGTTTATGCCATAAATGCAAGGATGTACAGTGTTTTCTCTTTGCTATGTTTGCTTATTTCTATCTTTCTTCATTTCTGTTTCTTATGTTTACTAGATTAATCTTTTCATTCTGTTTTTTTCTTTGATGTTTTATAGGGTCACATTTTCTGTTACTGTTAGTGACTATACTTAGGTTTTAAAAACCTTATTTGTACATATTTTCTTATGAACTTTGAGAAGTAATAACGATCTACAATTACCTCTTGAATAAGGCAGACATTTAGCATATTTAATTTCTGCTCTTTTCCCCGATAGCTGAAAACTGTATTTCCCAACCTTGCTTGCAGCTAGACTTGGGCATGCAACTAAGTTCTGGGGTTCTGGCTGGTGGGTTGGGAGTGGAAGCATCCAGGGGCAACTTTTTGGCACCTTCTTTAAAAACATGCCACTCATTCTTTGGCACTTCTTTTTGTCCCTTCCTCCATCCTCCTGCCTGGAATGTGGGTATTAATTCTGAACTGGATGAGAGCATGGGTCCCTGAAGAGCAAATCTATGGATGGCCTCCCTGCAGACTTTTATATGACCAATAAAAAGTTTACTTTTTTTTAAACTTACTTTTTTTAAAGTCGCGATTATTTTTGTTGTCTTCCTTGCAATTAAGATCGATCCTAAGCAGTACAGACTTCCTGAATAGATACTATCTTTATTTTTCTTTCACGTTTAATATAGTTTCATCCTTTTTACCACATTCTATAAGAATCACACGAGTGGTAGGGAAAATGAGGTGATGTACATTGAAGTGTATAAATTTCCAGTTCTAAGAAGAGTAAGTTCTGAGGATCTAATGTACAGCATGGTGACTATAGTCAGTAATATAGTATGGTGCACTTGGAAGTTGCTAAGAGTAAATAAGCATTCTAACCAAACAAAAAAGAGTTAACTGTGTGAAATGTTGGATGTGTTAATTATCTTGATCTTGACAATCATTCTACGATGTATATCAAATCATCGCATTGTGCACTTTAAATATATACAATTACATTTTTCAATTACTACTTCATAAAGTTAAAAAATTACTTGGATCAATCTTCCAATTCATGAATTAGTTCCAGCTGTATCCTTTCTCTTATCTTACCCTCCCAGTATTTACTTTTAGTTATCATGTTTCTTCATTCCCAAGACTTCAAATTTGCTTTTCCATTGAAGTCTGTCATTCTGTTCTCTCCTAGAGTAAACTAATAAGTATTTTTAAGTTCTCTTTTTCTCCTATATTAATTTTTGTGTGTGATCATTTCTTAATTTTGTTGAATATCCTCTTTTGGGTTTCCTTACATGCCTGGGATCTTGTTGAATGTTCATATTTTTAGATTAGCCTCTGGGAAACACTGAACAAAACCCATACAGGGAAAAAAAACAGTTCTGATTTAGGAGTCCTATCTCTAGAGGTTATAAAGTGGAGCAAAAGGCAGGACTTGGGGTGGGTTAGCGTTTTGTAAGTGCATGAGAATATTTTGTCTATTCAGGAAGGTGGAGGTCAGGGTGGGGGGTGGGGGAAACTCCCATTCTTCATGGCAGACAGAAGTTATCTGGAACCTTCTCCATACCTCAGTCTCCATAACTCTCGTAATCTCTTGTGAGACAGTCTAAATTAGAATTCCTTATTCTGGGGCACCTGGGTGGCTCAGTTGGTTAGGCGTCCGACTCTTGGTTTTGGCTCAGGTTGTGATCTCAGAGTCCTGGGACTGAGCACATGTCAGGCACCTCACTCAGCACAGAGTCTGCTTGAGATTCTCTCTCCTTCTCCCTCTGCCCCTCCCACTCATGCTCTTACTCTCTCTAAAATAAATAAATAAATATTTTTTTTTAAAGAATTCCTTATTCATATCTTACCCTCCAACTCTATCCTGAGGCCAAAATTAGGAAAGAGTGGAAAAGAGTAATGAATAGGCCTTTGTCAGTTTTCCCCCATCCAGCATCTGAAGCCTTTTCCATGTTAGGAGAGTTTTCCATTGTATGAGTCTTAACTGAGGCAAAGAATGCCTCCGTTTATGAAAACTGAAACTCCAGTGATTCTCTTTTCTAGTTATCTGACCTAGACTCTGCCAATCAAAATACATCTGTGCCAGATTTGAAGAGCTGAAAGGGAAGATCTATGCCCACGCCTACAAAATTCATGTCCTTGAACAGAAGTGGCTCGATGGTAAGTCATTGTAATGCTGCCTAAATGAGGTTACAGAAATTTCATAGTAAGGCCACTTCTGTGGCTTGGATATGGTTGTTGCTCCTGGCAGCCCAGCCTCCAGCCTGGTTCTCCAGCCTTCTTGCAATTCGGTGAGCCACCCGAATCCTTATCTCCTTCATTCAGATTAGTATATTTTGCTCACACTTAAGAACTTGATTAATACAATTGGCAAAACTTTTTCACAGCCCTGTTATTAATTACCAACTGGACCTCACATAGCCTCCTTCTTTAAAACTTACTACCTATAGGAAAAGGTGGTTTTTTGAGCACTTCTCTTTGCCTGGTGTGCACTTTTCAGCAATCTTGCATTCCATTGTCAACCTAATATTACGTGTTCCATTTTTTTTTAAAATGTGGTTTCACTCACTCTTCCCAGGTTTCTAAATTCCTATGCATCTCATTTTCTTTTATGTGTGTTTCATGAGATTTGGGATGGTAGGAAAAGTAAATCCTACACTTAGGAACCATAGTGAACTGAAAATTAACTTTTATTTTCCACATTTTCTTCCTGATTCATTTTTAAAATAATAATTGCTATATAAGTATACTTAAAAATTTATATAAGTATATATATGTATATGTGTGTGTGCATGGGTATATGTGTGTGTGATCTAGAGATCGCTTAAAGAATTTCTAACCGAATGATGATGTTAGGAAGGTGGAGACCTTGGTATCACATCATATCGCACCGATATGCCATTCTTTACCATTGTGATCAATGTAGTCATGTTGCTTTCAAGCTGCATTCATTGTCCATCAGCAAGTAAACATTCCATCCTAATTTCTACCACATAGCTCCTCATCTGCTTTCAACTGGGATCATTTACAGTGTGTACAGTGTGTTTATTCTCTCTTTTGTGTTTTGTTTGCCTAAATACCTGTTTGAGATGGAATCATAAAGATTATGATGTTGTCTCTTTACTGTGGTGAATATGATATTTCCTGATTTTCAGGCCTACGATGAAATCATTACCTAGCTTTATTCAGTGTAGTGGTCCATTTATATTTTGAAATCATATGCTGCCAAAAAGCTTCAATAAAATAAATGTTTTGTTAACTAGACTGTACTTTGAATGTAGCTAGGTCCATTGTAAGTGGATGTACTTAAAGCTACTAAAAGGAATCTATACGTTTGAATACAAAATTGTCAGCACGTTGCATACATTTGAATACAAAATTGTCAGCACATTGCAGATGCCCAATCATAATCTTGTGTGATTGATGTTCTTTCTCTCCAGCCCTACCCCCACCAAAAAAAAAAAAAAAAAAAAAATCCCTCTAATTTATCTGTTTCTTAAAATTATCAATGCCTGTAGTGGGTCCTTCTAAGATAGGGCATACCTGTATATGTCTCTAACCACTGAATTTTCCAATTGCCTCAACATTACATTCCCCAATACTGCCTTGAAGGCTTTCTCTGTTTCTATTTCCTTTACCTTTGCTGGTTTTCTTCTGGTGAACTAACATTTTTCAGGAACTCTTTTTTCAATTTACTTTAAACTTCTGACTCTACTCTTTGAGTTTTCCTGCTTCTCTTTAAACTTGAGTCAGGCTGTCAACACCACTTATTGAATGCCTGCTGTGAAGAGATACAAAAGGAATCAAGGCAACATTATCTTTCCTGGAAGACTAAAATCTACTTGGTTAGACAGAACATATATTTCCATTGAAAGCATCTAAAACACTCCAAAATGGCCTGAAATAAGCATATATTAATTTAGCAGAACACTTACATGTTTTCTAAAAGAATGCAGTTTTATTTACTACTATGCAAGATTGATAAAGCAATCTCTTCTAGACCTGAGTTTCGAGTTTCAAGCCCATCAGACATCATGCCTCCTTTTATAACAAATATTTTATGATAACTTTTTACTGTCTCAAAATGAAATTAATAGATGATAAAATCTAACAATATACATATTTCAAAGAAATTAATATAATGCCTAATCTGCAACATAAAGAATAAAGTAAAAATAATTTATAGTCAATATATATTTCAAGATACAAATGATCAGCGCATGTACGCTTAGAAAACAAAATGACGTAGAGTCAAATGCTGGTCCTGTATGTGACAACTGCAAATGTGTTGATGACTCAAAAATCAGGAGGCATGGCTCCCAGAAGGGTGGATTTCCAGAGTGGTGACTGACTCTTGGTCAAGTTCCAAAGGAAAACAAATCTTCCCTTAGCTTATATGTGGGTTACACTCATGAAAAAATCACTGTGTATTAGAACCATATAAAACCATTTTGTTTCCTGTTTGGGAAAGGGTTAAATTCTGGTCTCAAATAATTAGAAGCAGACTTCTCATTTATATGAAGAACCAGTGGCTATTCAAATATGGTGAAAATTTGGAACAGTTCTTTGTTGTGCAAGATTGTCCTCACACTGACAGATGTCTAGTATCTTCCTGCTCGCCACCCTGTCCAATCATGTGACAACTGCATGTGTCTCCACATATTTGCCAAAGCATCTTCTGGGTATGGCACTACCTCCACTGAGAATAACTGGAAGTGGAAGAGAAGACAGATCTTTAGTGAGAAATGGGCCAACCATTTCAGCACCTTCTTTCCATCCCTTGGTTCTTAAGCCTTGTTCATGTCAAAACCACATGGAGAAACTTCTGATTTAACTAGGTAACACACTTAACACATACTTACATAGTGCTTTCTGTCCCTGAAATTGTTATAAACACTCTACCTATGTTGCCTCATTTAATCCACTTAACAATAATTTAAGGTAGACACTATTAGTACAAATTACAGATTGAGAAACTCGGATATTGAGAGGTTAAGCGATCTGTGCAGGTCACACAGCTAATAAATATAGAAGCTAAGATTCAAATATAGGTATTTTGGTTTCAGGGTAATGGTAAGTAATATATTATTCAGTAGACCTATAGATCCCATCCTCAGTGGTTTTGATTCAGTAAATCTGGTGTAAGGACAGAGAAATCTTGTATGTATTTGAATAAGAGTTTCACATATAATGAGAAAGGCTCTGACTGGTATTTGGAAACCACAGTACTATACCACAGCTCAATTGGGAGTGACAGGAAGGAGACTTATATTATTAGAGTCAAATCTTTGTATTAGAGTATAATGAGAAAGCAAGAAAAACAGTGGGTGGGGGACTATCCATGCAAAACCTTAGAGGCCAGGCTAATACACATCACTTTTGTAAAATGGTCAATAGGGAGCTATGTATTGTTCAATAGAATGAAATCTATTGAAAGCACAGCATCAGGGGAAGAGCATGAACATAAAAATGTTATAAGCATAACACATTCAGCAAACACATAAAGATAACAAATCTGCAGTTGGAGAAAGTACATTAGGTTGTATGCATGATGTGAAAAAAAGCAATAGTATCATCTAACTAGCTGTTGAATAGCTTTCAATTATGAGGTTTACAAACCGATTAGATAATTGTGGGATCATAGATAGATAGGCACTGGGATTTAGAAAGTACCTTTCAGAGCATTAAGTCTGGAGACCACAAACCCAAACACCTCTAGGATCAGGCAGATAATAAAAGAGAATACTTCTAAGACAATGGGGAAGAGTGGGGAGGATGTTAAATTCGAATGTGCATAGAGGGCAGCAGTTACTACTGGTATAACGATGCTAGCCCAATATTAGCAGATACTCTTTTTTAAAGAGAGGCCAGACATTCAGATTTTTAATCAAGTAATCCACATTTTACCATGTTATGCTCAAATATATTTTAGAAGTTTTATCAAGTAATTTGTTGAAATCTGGCTATATTTTATTTTTTCACTTCTCCCTAGTTTTTATAATGTCTCAAAAATGACTGATAGTGACTATAAATAATATAGGGACTTTAAAGTATTGCTGGATGCCCTTTTACTAATTCCTCCCCTATGACAGTTTGCAATTACAAAACAAAACAAAATACTGGCTGTTGCACCTACAGTGATCCCTGCACTCATAATGACTGGTAGTTATAAATTACACATTCTAGGAGTCATGAAAGATTAAGTCCAGTCCCATGTCTTCCACTTATTAGGCACACTACCTTCACCAATTCACTTAAACTTCTGTGCCTACCCTGTAAACTGGACATTACGATTCCCAATCCATATTTCTCACTGGGTTGCTATAAAAATCAAATGTATATCAAACATATTGAACGCTGCAAAAATGCAATACAGTGGATTGGAAATTAGGGGAATCCAGTCGGTGATTGGTTTTCTTTTTTCTTTTTTTTTTTTTTAAGATTTTATTTATTTATTTGACACAGAGAGAAAGCTAGAGAGGGAACACAAGCAGGGGGAGTGGGAGAGGGAGAAGCAGGCTCCCAGCTGAGCAGGGAGCCCGATGCGGAGCTTGATCCCAGGACCCTGGGATCATGACCTGAGCCAAAGGCAGACGCTTAACGACTGAGCCACCTAGGCACCCCAGTGATTGGTTTTCTAACCTTGAATTGAGATTGATCCAGAGCAGTGATCACTGATAGAAATGTAATGTGAACCACATTTATAACTAAATATTCTAGAGTCTGCCTTGAAAAAGGAACAGGTAAAATTAATTTTAATATAATTTATTTAATTCAGTATATACAAAATATTACCATGTCAATATACAATCAATATAAAAATAATTATTGAGATATTTTACATATACTTTTATGCCAGATCATTGATATATGATGTGTATTTTATACTTACAGCATGTTTCAATTTGTGTTAGTCACATGTCAAGTGCTTGATAGTCACAAGTGGTAGTGGCTACCATATTGGATAGCACAGATCAAGGTAATGACTAAGGTCCCCTTCAACTCCTAACTTTGATACATGTCTCATTATTATATATCTCATCATGCCTTAATGTTTTTAAATGGCTAAAGCTTAAATCTACTTTATGATGAATTAAATAAGGTCCTTAGCATTTTTTTAATTAGGAATTGAAATGATCTAGCAAAATTATTCTTTTCTAATTCCATATTAAGGAGAAGATACCAAGAATTAAAGTACATAAACAATGTCCTTTGATATATTTAAAACTAGCATAGTCAAAATTTTATTCAACAGAAAACTTATTCAGCATTTTCATTGTTTAGAAGGGACATATACAATTTCACTCATGTAAGCTGCTTGCTATATTTGTTGTCAAGTCAACTGAATGCCAGACATATAATTGAATTTTGAAATCATCAGTCTGCTCTAGGAGATATCCACCACCACACTGGCATAAAGAGTTTGTGTAGTGCAGATAAATCTATCAATATGGTGATGAAGAAAAAAGATGCATGGGAAAACTTCCCATTTTTGTTCAGGTACACTGAAATATTGTCTTCCTTTTTGAACATCTTGTGGGAATTTCTTAGAGGACACAGTGGACTCTCATCAGATTCTTTAGGACAGAACCTTAACTCTAAGTGTAGGCAGTGACTTAGTTATTAATTCAACACTTCAGCTTTCAGCCAGAAAAGTAAGATGGGACTTTCTAATGCCTGGAAGGAATGATACCAGAGATTTCCCCTTGGTCTCCTTTAGGGGAAATTCTTAAACCTACAAACATTATATTCGTGTTATTAACAGTGCTCTAAATTCAACTTGTCATGTGTAGAATGCTGCAGGACTACAGCATTGCACTAATCCAGAGAGCACCATTTACACTTTATGGTATGGAGTCCATTGCCAAAAGGGATATAGCTGAGTATTTGCAACTTGGCAACCTTAATGGACTATATTTCTCCCAAAAACATTTAAACATGTCTTAAGATTAATCAATGCAAGTTATTCAGTTTAGCCATCACTTATACATATTTCCTTCCTGTAAATCTCCACGTACACATATATAACCAGTTCTTTGCATTTCCTATTTTTCCATCTGAGAGTCCTCTTTCATTATTTAGCAAAAAAGCTCCCACTCATTATCCTCTACAGTTGATTAAAATGACAACGAAACATCTTCTTTCTTTTCCCTGCAGATGCTGTTTCAAATATAAATATCAGAAAAAAAAATAATAACTGGAGGTAAATTATCCATAAAATGACACTTCCTAGCTAATCACATATTTATAAATTTTATTATACTGTTTCTATTACAAGTAAATGAAGCAATCTTGTAGAAATTTATTTTGTGTATTCTACCAAAGAAAACATAAACTTCACTTTAATTATCACTATTATTAGCATTACTAAAATCAGAATATCACATAATTTTATAAATTATGTTTTCTTTGTATATGTACCATAAAATATGATTCAAGTGGAGTGTGTGTGTGTGTGTGTGTGTGTGTGTTCGGGGCGTAGCCTACCATTAGTCTAAAAAAAACATAATTAATTCAAAGTTGAAAATCTTGCCCAAAGTTGTGCAAGGAAACAATAGCAAAGTTAAGGATCTAGATTAGATCTAAAATTTACATTAAGAAAGCCTCATTTCTTAGAATGTGAAAATTCTTTAATAAAAGCCATACATGAGTACAAGAAAGCAAGGAAGAAGACAGAACAAAAAAGAAAAGAGATGATATTCAAGCAAGAAATTTCAGGGTGGTGTTTACATTTCGTATTTTCTTTCTATCAAGCTTTATCCTTAAATATTTTTTGCTCCTGAAGAGAAAGAACTAGGCAGCATGTGCACATCCAAGCCCTTGACTTCTTTTCATAGTGTTGGTTTTGTACTAGTGATAATGATACAGGCCCACTGCATAAAGAGAATTAAAAGACTGACAACAACAAAAAAGCGCAAAGTGTCTGAGAGGATATTTGAGAAATAAATGATGCTCAGGGAATTTGCTCAAGTTAATAAAGAACATCTACAAATACCTACAGCTAACCTCATACTTAATGGTGAGAAAGTTTAAGCTTTACTGCTAGTATCAGGAACAAGGCAAAGATGTCCCTTCTCATGACTTTTTCAACATCCTACTGGAAGTCCTACCCAATGCAATAAGACAAGGAAAGGAAATAAAAGGTATACATATTGGGAAAGAAGAAATAAAACTTTTTTTGTTAATGACATTATCACCTAAGTAGAAAATCCAAAATAGGCAAAAAAATTATTGCAACTCATGGAAGCTTTGTAGAAGCTTGCAAAATACAAGATTAATATACAAAAGTCACTCACTTTCCTGTATGCCAGCAGTGAACAAGTGGAATTTGAAATTAAAAACACACTAGCACTTATATTAGCACCCAAACAAATAAAATACATGTCTAAATCTAACAAAGGATGTATAATAGCTATATGAGGAAAATTATAACTTTAAAAAAAAGATTGAGAGAGAGGGCACAAGCAGGGGTGAGGGGCAGAAGGAGAGGGAGAAGCAGACTCAGGGCTAGATCCCAGGATCAAGAGATCATGACCTGAGCTGAAGGCAGACACTTAACTGACTAAGCCACCCAGGTGCCCCTAAAGTTATAACTTTCTAATGAAAGAAATAAAAGAGTAAATAAATGGAGAGATATTCCATATTCATGAATAGGAAGGTTCAGTATTGTCAAGATGTCAGTTCGTCCAAACTTGATATAGATTTAATGCAATCTGAATCAAAATCCCAGCAACTTATTTTGTGGCTATTGATGAATTGTTTCTAAGTTTATTTGGAGAAGCAAAAGACCCAGAATAGCCAACACAATATTGAAGAGGAAGAATAACTTCAGAGGACTTAAACTACCCAACTTCAAGACTTAACTGTAAAGCTAGTAATCCAGATGGTCAGTATTGGTGAAAGAATAGATGAACAGATCAATGGAACAGAAGAGAGAAGCCAGAAATGCACCCACATAAATATAGTCAATTGATCTTTGACAAAAGATCAAAAGCAATACATTAGAGCAAACGTAGTCTTTTCAACAAATTGTGCTAGAAAAACTAGACATCCACATGTAAAAAAAATGAATCTAGAGACTATATACCGTTCACAAAAATTAACTCAAAATGGATCACAGACCTAAATGTAAAGTGAAACACTGTAACATTTCTAGATGATGACATAGGAGAAAACCTGTATGACCCTGAGTATAATGGTTATTTTTTAGATACGATGTAGTACACAATCCATAAAAGAAATAATTGATAAGCTGAACTTCATTAAAATCTAAAACTTCTCTGAGAAAGACAATATCAAAAGAATGAAAAGATAAAGCACTTGGAGAAAATATTTTCAAGAGACACATCTAATAAAGGACTGTTATCCATATGTACAAAGAATTCTTAAGACTCAATAACAAGAATGTGAACAACCTGATTTAAAAATGGGCAAAAGTCCTAAACAGGCATTTGGCCAAAGAAGATATACAGATGGCAAGTTAGAATATGAGGAGACATTTAACATCACATGTCATCAGGAAAGCGCAAGTTAAAACAATAATGAGGTACCACAACACACCTATTAGAATGGCCAAAATCCCAAACACTGACCACACCAAATGCTGGCAAGGATGTGAAGCAACAGGAACTTCATTCATTGCTCTTGAAAATGCAAAGTGGTACAGCCATTTGGAAGACAGTATCTTACAAAACTACACATAGTCTTATCATACAATCCAGCAGCTGTGCTCCTTGACATTAAACCAAGTGAATTGAAAACATGTCCACACAAAAACCTAAACATGGATGTTAATAGCAGAATTATTCATAACAGCCAAAACTTGAAAGCAGCCAATATGTCCTTGATAGGTGAGTGGATAAACTGTGGTACATCCAGACAGTGGAATATTATTATTATTCAGCACTAAAAAGAAATAAGATAACAAGCCATGAAATAACATGTAACAAAGACTCCTTTCTTAATGTCTTGGCTATTGTGAATAATGCTGTAATGAACCCTGGGGGAGCAGATCTCCCTTCAGGATAGTGATTTTATTTCCTTCCAATATATGCCCATAAATAGGAATGCTGGATCATATGGTAGTTCTATTTTTAATTTCTTGAGGAACGTGCATACTGATTTCCACAGTGATTGTACCAATTTATATCCCCAACAACAGGGCAGAAGTGTTCCCTTGTCTCTACATCCTCTTGAACATTTGTTATCTCTTGTCTTTTTTATAACAGCCATTCTAAAAGACGTGGAGTGATATCTTATGGTGGCTTTGATTTGCAATTTCCTTGATGGTTAGTGATAGTGAACATCTTTTCATGTACTTGTTGCCCATTTGTATGTCTTCTTTGGAAGTGTCTATTCAATTCCTCTGCCAGCTTTTAAATCAGATGGTTTGTGGTTTTTTGATATTGAGTTGTTGAGTTCCATATATACTTTGGATAGTAACCCCTTATCAGATATATAGTTTCCAAACATATTCTCCCACTTAGTAGCTTACTTTTCCATTTTGTTGACATTTCTTTTACTGTGCAGAAATTTTTTAGTTTGACGTAGTCCCACTTACTCATTTTTGTTTTTCTTGCTTTGCTTTGGGTGCCATATCCAGAAATGTGAAGGAATCTTTTCCCTATATTTTCTTCTAGGAGTTTACAGTTTTGGGTCTTACATTTAAGTCTTTAATTACATTTTGAGTTAATTTTTGTGAGTGCTGTAAGATATGGGCCCAATTTTATTCTTTTGCATGTGAATATCCAGTTTTCCTAACACCATTTGTTGAAGAGGCTATCCTCCTCCCCCTCCAACCACCATACCTTTGTCAGATTAGTTGACAGTATATGTGTAGGTTTATTTCTGCGACCTTAATCCTGTTCCATTGATCTATGTCTCTTTTTTTATGCTAGTACCATACTGTTATGATTACTATAGCTTTGTAATGTAGTTTGAAATTAGTGCGATACCTTCAGCTTTGCTCTTTCTCAAGATTGCTTTCACTACTGGGGCCTTTAGTAGTTCCACTGGCATTTTATGATTGTTGTGTTTTCCTATTTCAATGAAAAATGTCATTGGAATTTTGATCAAGATTGCATTGAATCTGTAGATTACTTTGGGTAGAGCGGACATTTTAACAATGTGAATTTGCTCGATCCATGGACATAGGATATCTTTCCATTTATTTATGTCTTCAATTTCTTTTTTTTTTCCTTTCAAAAGAATATTTTATTTATTTTTTAATTTAAGTTCAATTAACCAACATATAGTACATCATTAGTTTTTTTATGTAATGTTCAGTGATTCATTAGTTGCGTATAACACCCAGAGCGCATCACATCACGTGCCTTCCTTAATGCCCACCACCCAGTTACTCCATCCCCCACCTCCCTCCCTTCTGCAACCCTAGGTTTGTTTCCTGGAGGAAGTCAGGTGTCTCCCATGGTTTGTCTCCCTCTCTGATTTCCTTTAAAATTTAAAAATAAGATATAATTAAAATCAAAGAGACCTGAAACTCTATATAACACTGTATATTAACTATCCTGGAATTAAAATTTTAAAAACTTAATAAAATTTTTTTAACTTTTTTATTGTTATGTTAATCACCATACATTACATCATTATTAGTTTTAGATGTAGTGTTTCATGATTCATTGTGCACAACACCCAGTGCTCCATGCAGAATGTGCCCTCTTTAATACCCATCACCAGGCTAACCCATCCTCCCACCCCCCTCCCCTCTAGAACCCTCAGTTTGTTTTTTCAGAGTCCATCGTCTCTATGCTTCATCTCGCCCTCTGATTTACCCCCCTTCATTCTTCCCCTCCTGCTATCTTCTTTTTTTTTTTCTTAACATATATTGCATTATTTGTTTCAGAGGTACAGATCTGAGATTCAACAGTCTTGCACAATTCACAGAGCTTACCAGAGCACATACCCTCCCCAGTGTCTATCACCCAGTCACCCCATCCCTCCCACCCCACCCCCCACTCCAGCAACCCGCAGTTTGTTTCCTGAGATTAAGAATTCCTCATATCAGTGAGGTCATATGATACATGTCTTTCTCTGTTTGACTTATTTCGCTCAGCATAATACCCTCCAGTTCCATCCACATCGTTGCAAATGGCAAGATCTCATTCCTTTTGATGGCTGCATAATATTCCATTGTATATATATACCACATCTTCTTTATCCAGTCATCTGTCAATGGACATCTTGGCTCTTTCCACAGTTTGGCTATTGTGGGCATTGCTGCTATAAACATCGGGGTGCACATACCCCTTCGGATCCCTACATTTGTATCTTTGGGGTAAATACCCAGTAGTGCAATTGCTGGATCGTATGGAAACTCTATTTTCAACTTTTTGAAGAACCTCCATACTGTTTTCCAGAGTGGCTGCACCAGCTTGCATTCCCACCAACAGTGTAGGAGGGTTCCCCTTTCTCCGCATCCCCGCCAACATCTGTCGTTTCCTGACTTGTTAATTTTAGCCATTCTGACTTGTGAGAGGAGGTATCTCATTGAGGTTTTGATTTGGATTTCCCTGATGCCAAGCGATGTTGAGCACTTTTTCATGTGTCTCTTGGCCATTTGGATGTCTTCTGTGGAAAAATGTCTGTTCATGTCTTCTGCCCATTTCTTGATTGGATTATTTGTTCTTTGGGTGTTGAGTTTGATAAGTTCTTTATAGATTTTGGATACTAGCCCTTTATCGGATATGTCATTTACAAATATCTTCTCCCATTCTGTTGGTTGTCTTTTGGTTTTGTTGACTGTTTCTTTTGCTGTGCAAAAACTTTTTATCTTGATGAAGTCCCAATAGTTCATTTTTGCCCTTGCTTCCCTTGCCTTTGGCAATGTTTCTAGGAAGAAGTTGCTGCAACTGAGGTCGAAGAGGTTGCTGCCTGTGTTCTCCTTTAGGATTTTGATGGACTCCTGTCTCACATTGAGGTCTTTCAACCATTTGGAGTCTATTTTTGTGTGTGGTGTAAGGAAATGGTCCAGTTTCATTCTTCTGCATGTGGCTGTCCAATTTTCCCAACACCATTTGTTGAAGAGACTGTCTTTTTTCCATTGGACATTCTTTCCTGCTTTGTCAAAGATGAGTTGACCATAGAGTTGAGGGTCCATTTCTGGGCTCTCTGTTCTGTTCCATTGATCTATGTGTCTGTTTTTATGCCAGTACCAGACTGTCTTGATGATGACAGCTTTGTAATAGAGCTGGAAGTCCGGAATTGTGATGCCACCAGCTTTGCTTTTCTTTTTCAACATTCCTCTGGCTATTCGGGGTCTTTTCTGGTTCCATACAAATTTTAGGATTATTTGTTCCATTTCTTTGAAAAAAGTGGATGGTATGTTGATGGGGATTGCATTGAATGTGTAGATTGCTCTAGGTAGCATAGACATTTCACAATATTTGTTCTTCCAATCCATGAGCATGGAACATTTTTCTGTTTCTTTGTGTCTTCCTCAATTTCTTTCATGAGTATTCGATAATTTTCTGAGTTGCCTCTTTGGTTAGATTTATTCCTAGGTATCTTATGGTTTTGGGTGCAATTGTAAATCGGATCGACTCCTTAATTTCTCTTTCTTCTGTCTTGTTGTTGGTGTATAGGAATGCCACTGATTTCTGTGCATTGATTTTATATCCTGCCACTTGACTGAATTCATGCATGAGTTCTAGCAGTTTTGGGGTGGAGTCTTTTGGGTTTTCCACATAAAGTATCATATCATCTGCAAAGAGTGAGAGTTTGACTTCTTCTTTGCTGATTTGGATGCCTTTTATTTCTTTTTGTTGTCTGATTGCTGTGGCTAGGACTTCTAATACTATGTTGAATAGCAGTGGTGATAGTGGACATCCCTGCCGCATTCCTGACCTTAGGGGGAAAGCTCTCAGTTTTTCCCCATTGAGAATGATATTCGCTGTAGGTTTTTCATAGATGTCTTTTATGATATTGAGGTATGTACCCTCTATCTCTATACTCTGAAGAGTTTTGATCAAGAAAGGATGCTGTACTTTGTCAAATGTTTTTTCTGCATCTATTGAGAGGATCATATGATTCTTGTTCTTTCTTTTGTTAATGTATTGTATCACGTTGATTGATTTGCGGATGTTGAACCAACCTTGCAGCCCAGGGATAAATCCCACTTAGTCGTGGTGAATAATCCTTTTAATGTACTGTTGTATCCTATTGGCTAGTATTTTGGTGAGAATTTTTGTATCCATGTTCATCAGGGATATTGGTCTGTAGTTCTCCTTTTTGACGGGGTCTTTGTCTGGTTTGGGGATCAAGGTAATAGTGACCTCATAAAACGAGTTTGCAAGTTCTCCTTCCATTTCTATTTTTTGGAACAGTTTCAGAAGAATAGGTATTAATTCTTCTGTAAATGTTTGGTAGAATTCCCCTGGGAAGCCATCTGGCCCTGGGCTTTTGTTTTTTGGGAGATTTTTGATGACTGCTTCAATTTCCTTAGTGGTTATAGGTCTGTTCAGGTTTTCTGTTTCTTCCTGTTTCAGTTTTGGTAGTTGATACATCTCTAGGAATGCATCCATTTCTTCCAGATTATCTAATTTGCTGGCATATAGTTGCTCATAATATGTTCTTATAATTGTTTGTATTTCTTTGGTGTTGGTTGTGATCTCTCCTCTTTCATTCATGATTTTGTTGATTTGGGTCATTTCTCTTTTCTTTTTGATAAGTCTGGCCAGGAGTTTATCAATCTTGTTAATTCTTTCAAAGAACCAGCTCCTAGTTTCGTTGATCTGTTCTACTGTTCTTTTAGTTTCTATTTCATTGATTTCTGCTCTGATCTTTATTATTTCTCTTCTGCTGGGTGTAGGCTTTATTTGCTGTTCTTTCTCCAGCTCCTTTAGGTGTAGGTTTAGGTTGTGTACTTGAGACCTTTCTTGTTTCTTGAGAAAGGCTTGTATTGCTATATACTTTCCTCTTAGGACTGCCTTTGCTGCATCCCAAAGATTTTGAATAGTTGTGTTTTCATTTTCATTGGTTTCCATGAATTTTTTTAATTCTTCTTTAATTTGCTGGTTGACCCATTCATTCTTTAGTAGGATGCTCTTTAGCCTCCATGTATTTGAGTTCTTTCCGACTCTCCTCTTGTGATTGAGTTCTAGTTTCAAAGCATTGTGGTCTGAAAATAGGCAGGGAATGATCCCAATCTTTTGGTACCAGTTGAGATCTGATTTATGACCTAGGATGTGATCCATTCTGGAGAATGTTCCATGGGCACTAGAGAAGAATGTGTATTCCGTTGCTTTGGGATGGAATGTTCTGAATATGTCTGTGAAGTCCATCTGGTCCAGTGTGTCATTTAAAGTCTTTATTTCCTTGTTGATCTTTTGCTTAGATGATCTGTCCATTTCAGTGAGGGGGGTGTTGAAGTCCCCCACTATTATTGTATTGTTGTCGATGTGTTTCTTTGCTTTTGTTATCAATTGGCTTATATAAGTGGCTGCTCCCATGTTAGGGGCGTAGATATTTACAATTGTTAGATCTTCTTGTTTGATAGATCCTGTAAGTAGGATATAGTGTCCTTCTTCATCTCTTATTACAGTCTTTGGTTTAAAACCTAATTTGTCTGATATAAGGATTGCCACCCCAGCTCTCTCTTGGTGTCCATTAGCATGGTAAATGGTTTTCCACCCCCTCACTTTCAATCTAGGGGTGTCTTTGGGTCTAAAATGAGTCTCTTGCAGACAGCATATTGATGGCTCTTGTTTTTTAATCCAATCTGATAGCCTGTGTCTTTTGATTGGGGCATTTAGCCCATTTACATTCAGGGTAACTAGTGAAAGATAGGAATTTAGTGCCATTGTATTGCCTGTAAGGTGACTGTTACTGTATATTGTCTGTGTTCCCTTCTATATTGCTCTTAGGCTTTCTCTTTGCTTAGAGGACCCCTTTCAAGATTTCTTGTAGGGCTGGTTTCATGTTTGCAAATTCCTTTAGTTTTTGTTTGTCCTGGAAGCTTTTTATCTCTCCTTCTATTTTCAATGACAACCTAACTGGATATAGTATTCTTGGCTGCATATTTTTCTCATTTAGTGCTCTGAATATATCCTGCCAGTCCTTTCTGGCCTGCCAGGTCTCTGTGGATAGGTCTGTTGCCAATCCAATGTTTCTACCATTGTAGGTTACAGATCTCTTTTCCCGAGCTGCTTTCAGAATTTTCTCTTTGTCTCTGAGACTCGTAAGTTTTACTATTAGATGTCGAGGTGTTGACCTATTTTTATTGATTTTGAGAGGGGTTCTTTGTGCTTCCTGGGTTTTGATGCCTGTTTCCTTCCCCAAATTAGGGAAGTTCTCTGCTATAATTTGCTCCATTATACCTTCTGCCCCTCTCTCTCTGTCTTCTTCTTCTGGGATCCCAATTATTCTAATGTTGTTTCATCTTATGGTATCGCTTATCTCTCGAATTCTGCCCTCGTGATCCAGTAGTTGTTTATCTCTCTTTTTCTCAGCTTCTTTATTTTCCATCATTTGGTCTTCTATATCACTGATTCTCTCTTCTGTCTCATTTATCCTAGCAGTTAGCGCCCCCATTTTTTATTGCACCTCATTAATAGCCTTTTTGATTTCTACTTGGTTAGATTTTAGTTCTTTTATTTCTCCAGAAAGGGTTTCTCTAATAACTTCCATGCTTTTTTCAAGCCCAGCTAGTATCTTTAAAGTGATGATTCTGAACTCTAAATCCAACATCGTACTAATGTCCGTACGAGTAGGTCCCTGGAAGTCGGTACTACCTCTTTTCTTTTTGTTGAGGTGATTTCTTCCATCTTGTCATTTTGTCCAGAGGAGAATAGATGAATGAGAGAACAAAATGCTAACAGGGTTGCAACGTCCCCAGAAAATATACTCTAAACAAATCAGAAAAGACCTGAAGCAGGGGGAAAAGAAAGGGAAAGAGAGAAAAAAGATAAAGATAAAAACAAACAAAAACAGAACAAAACAAAACAAAAAAAAACAGAATATGATCAAATATGATCTATATGGTATATAGATAAGTGCCACACACTAGATTTTGGGTGTATTTTGGTCTGTTAGAAGAAAGTGACTCCCAAAATTTTAAAGAAAGAAAAACTTATATATATACAAAAATAAGGGTTGATATGATGAAGGGATGGAATAGGACTGTAAAGATGAAAATTATAAAAAATTTTATAAAAGGAATTGATAAGTTGTTTGAAAAAAGAAGAGGATTTTAAAAAAAAAGAAAAGAAAAGGGAGAGAATGTGATCAGGCAGGAGAGTAGAAAAAAACCATACACTAGAGATTTAGGGTATATTTTGATCTGTTAGAAGAAACTGTCTCAAAATTTTAAAGAGAGAACAACTTATATATATATGCCAAAAATACGGGTAACTACTATGAAGGGATAGAATATGACTCTAAAAATGAAAAATAAAAATGTTTTTTAAAAAAGGGATTGATAAGATGTTGGTTGAAAATGGGAAAGAGAAAAATTCAAAAAAAAAAAAAAAGACTAAAGAATCATGGTAAAAAAGCCATGGATTCTATGTGCATTGTTCCCCTAGCGCTGGAGTTCTGCTGTTCTCATTGATGGGTAAACTTGGTCTTGGCCGGCTGTTCTCGCTGATCTTCTGGGGGAGGGCCCTGTTGCTGTGGTTCCCAAATGTCTTTGCCGGAGGCGGAATTGCCCCGCCCTTGCCATCCGGGCTAAGTAATCTGCTCGGGTTTGCTCTTGGGAGCTTTTGTTCCCTGCAAGCTTTCCCTACGGCTTTGGAGGCCGAGAGTGAAAATGACGGCCTCCCAATCTCCGCCCCAGAGGAGCCGAGAACTCGGGGCCCCACTCCTCACTGCGCCCCCAGAGAAAAGCAGTCAGTCACTCCCGTCTCCCTGGTCTCCGGCCGTACTCCGTGCTCACCCAGCCTGTGACTGAGCGTTTCTATCTCTGGCACCCGACCCCATGCGGAGTCTCCAAACCCAGTAGGTCCCTGCGGTGCGCTCCTGCACCGCTCCTCCCGAGGGAGGAAGGGGTGTCTCCCCGGATCTGCCGCTTGTTGGGTCCCTGCTGGAGGAGCAGTGGCCCGACTGTGCTGCAGATCACCGTGTATGGCAACCCTGAGCTGAGAGCCCGAGCCTTGGCTCCATCTCGGCAGCCGGCTTCCCCGCTCCGATACCTGGTTGCTCTGCCACACTCAGGTACTCCCAGTCTTTCTGTGACCCCGAGGGTCCTGAGACCACACTGCTCCACAAGGGTTCCACCCCCAGCTTAGCCACCGGAGTGACGTCCCTCAGCGGAGCAGACTTCTAGAAGTTCCGATTTTGTGCTCCGCGGCTCTATCACTTGCCAGGAGCGGCTGACGGAGGCCCCTCCCCCGCCGTCTATCCTCCCAAATATCGCCTTGGATTCACTTCTCCGCACATCCTACCTTCCAGAAAGTGGTCGCTTTTCTGTTCAGAGAGTTGTTGCTATTCTTTTCTTCGATCTCCTGTTGAGTTTGTAGGTGTTCAGAATGGTTTGATCCCTATCCAGCTGAATTCCTGAGACCAGACAAAATCCAGGTCTCCTACTCCTCCACCATCTTGCTCAGAATCCTATGTCTTCAATTTCTTTCACCAGTGTTTTATAGTTTTCAGTGTATAGATCCTTCACCTCCTTGGTTAACTTTATTCTAAAATATTTTATTGTTTTTGGTGCTATTGTAAATGGGATGGTTTTCTTTATTTCTCTTTCAGATAGTTTGTTGTTAATGTGTAAAAATGCAATGGATTTTTGTATGTTTTTTGGTGGATTCTTTAGGGTTTCCTGTATATATATGATCATGTCATCTGCAAACAGAGATCATTTTCTGATTTGGAAGCCTTTTCTTGCCTAATTGCTCAATACCATATTGAATAGTTGTTAGAGTAGACACCCTTGTCTTGTTCCTGATTTTAGAGGAAAAGTTTTAAACCTTTTGTCATTGAGTGTGATACTGGCTATGAGTTTTTCATACATTGCCTTTATTATTTTGAGTTATGTTCCTATTATATCCAATTTTTGAGAGCTTTTATTATGAAATGGTGTTGAATTTTGTCAAACACTTTTTCTGTATCTATTGAGAGGATCATACCATTTTTATCATTCATTTTATTAATGTGGTGTATCATGTTTATTTATTTGCATATGTTGAACCCTTCTTGCATTCCAGGGATAAATCCCACTTCATCATGTTGTATGTTTCTTTTAATATGAATAAAGTCAATTTGCTGATATTTTAAAAGAATTTTTGCATCTATATTTACAGGATTTGACCTGTAATTTCTTTTCTTGGTGTGTCCTTATCTGGCTTTGATTTCAGGGTAACGCTTGCCTCATAAAATGGGTTTGGAAGTGTTCCCTCCTCTTCAATTTCTTGGAAGAACTTGAGAACAATTAGCATTATTTCTTTAGATGTTTGGTAGAAGTTACTAGTGAAACTACCTGGTCCTTGGCTTTTCTTTGTTAGGAGGCTCTTGATTATTGCTTCAATCTCCTTACTTGGTATTTGTCTGTCAGATTTTCTATTCATGATTCAGGTTATATGTTTCTAGAAATTTATCCATTTCCTCTAGATTATCCAATGTGTTGGCATATAGTTGTTCATAATGGCTTCAGGTGATCCTTTATGTTTCTGTGGTATTGTAATGTCTTCTCTTTCATGTATATTTTGTTTGAGTCCTCTCTGTTTTTCTCTGAGTTAGCCTAGCTATAAATTTGTCACTTTTGCTTATCTCTTCAAAAAACCCAATTCTTGGAGCTCCTCGGTGGCTTAGTTGGTTAAGCGGCTGCCTTTGGCTCAGGTCATGATCCCAGGGTCCTGGGATCAAGCCCCGCATCGGGAGCCCACTTCCCCCTCTGCCTGCAGCTCCCCGAGCTTGTGCTCTCTCTCTCTCTCTGTCTCTCTCAATCTGTCAAATAAGTAAATAAATAAAATCATTTAAAAAATTATTTTATTTTTTTCCTATTTTTATAGTCTTTTTCATTTATTTCTGCTCTGATCTGTTATTTCCTTCCTTCTATTAACTTTGAGTTTTGTTTATTCTTGTTTTACTATTTCCTTGAAGTTAGTTTATTTATTTGAGATCTTTCTTTTTCCTTAATTAGGTATTTGTTGCTATAAACTTTCTTCTTAGAACTGCTTTTGCAACATCCCATAGGTTTTGGTGTGTTGTATTTCCATTTGCATTTGTTTCAAGGTATTTTTAATTTCCATTTTGATTTCTTTGACCCCTTGGTTGTTCAGGGGTGTGTTGTTTAATTTCCACATATTTGTGAATTTTCCAGTTTTTCTTCTGTTATTGATGTCTAATTCATAACAATGTGGTCTCAAAAGTTACTTGATATTATTTCAATCTTCTTAAATTTTTTATGACTTGTTTTGTGACTGAACATATGATCTATCCTGAAACATGTTCTGTGTGAGCTTGAGAAGAATGTGTATTCTGGTGCTTTTGGATGGAATGTTTTGTATTTATCTGTTAGGTCCATGTGGCCTATAGTGTTATTCAGGTATGCTGTTTCATTATTTTTTTTTTAAAGATTTATTTATTTGAGTGGGAGAGGGGCAGAGGGAAAGAGAGAGAATCTTAAGCAGACTCTGCTGAGAGTAGAGCCCAATGTGGGGCTCAACCCTGAGATCATGACCTGAGCTGAAAACCAGGAGTCGGGCATTTAGCCGACGACACCACCCAAGCACCCCTATGCTGTGTCCTTACTGATTTTCTTTCTGGATAATGTTAAAAATGGGATATTGAAGTCTCCCACTATTACTATATTTCTGTCTCCCTTCAATTCTGTTAATATTTGCTTTAAATACTTAGGTTCTCTGATGTTGGGTGCATATAAATTTATTGTTGTTATATCCTCTATGTGAATTGAACTCTTTGTCTCTTTTGACTGACTTTACCTGAAACTGATTTTTTTTTAAGATTTTTATTTTTTATTTGACAGAGAGACAGAGTACAAGCAGGGGGAGTGGCAGGCAGAGGGAGAGGGAGAAGAAGGCTCCCCACCCAGGCATCCCTGCCTCAAACTGATTTTAACTAAAATTTTGATTGGAAGTTTATTTTAAATATAGCCACTCCTGTTCTCTTTTGGTTATCATTTGCATGCAATATTTTTTTTTAAAGATTTTTATTTATTTATTTGAGAGAGAGAATGAGAGAGAGAGAGAGAGCACATGAGAGGGGGGAGAGTCAGAGGGAGAAGCAGACTCCCTGATGAGCAGGGAGCCCGATGTGGGACTCGATCCCGGGACTCCAGGATCATGACCTGAGCCGAAGGCAGTCACTCAACCAACTGAGCCACCCAGGCACCCGCATGCAATATTTTTTTACATCCCTGTATTTTCAACCTATATATGTTCTTAAAGATGATCTGAGTCTGACATCACTAAAAGCTCCTAGTAAGCCTCTGATTATAAGATCAGCTGTTATGATGTAGAAAAAAATTTGGGCAGTAAGGAAAAAAATCAGGTATATTTTCCTTGCATATTTTGGGAAGCATGTGGAAAAAAGAGTAAGTTATAAAATAGTTGAATATTCATTAAATTGCTATTTTAGATGGTTTACACTGACATATAAAAAGCCCATAATAAAGAATTTTGAAAAAGGTTTGTTCCCTTCAGGTTTCTCAGAAGCCTCATATTTGTAAGTCTCTAAATAATGGAAACATTGCATTGTGTGTGCCATTTATTAAAAATAAATTTGAGGGGTACCTGGGTGGCTCAGTTGGTTAAGCATCTGACTTCAGCTCAGATCATGGTCTCAGGGTCCTGGGATCAAGCCCTGCATAGGGCTCTGTGCTCAGTGGGGAGTCTGCTTCTCCCTCCCCTTCTCCCTTTGGCCCTCCCCACACTTGTGTGCTCACATGCGCGCACTCCATCAAATAAAATCTTTAAAATTAATTAATTAATTTGAGGATATATCCCAATCTTATAATAAAAAATATAGACATAAGTTATATACATATCTCAGTTTCTACTATACCTCCTTCACCCTCTGGAGTGCATGTTTCCCATTCTGGAAACAGCTGGCTTATCCTATCCTCTTTCTGTCCTCTTAGTCAAAAGAAGTATCCCCATAAATATTCAAATATGCTCAAGACTCTTTTATAATTGAAGAGAATAAGACCAAATCCCTTGATCCAAATATTCCCCTCCAGCTACAGTGATAACTTTTTTCTCTTGAGTTACCCAATCTCACTGTGTCCATTTCCTTATCTCCCAGTCACTCTTCACTCCAGTCTATTCACCATATCAAAACCACTCCCATCAAATTAACTAATGACTTTCAAATTGCTCAATCCAAAGAAATTTTTAAATCCAATAACACTTGATCTCCATGCAACATTTGATACTGTCAAGCTTTCCTCTCTTACTCTTGCAATATCTTCATCTGGCCTCTAAGATAGCTCTTTGCCTCCTATCCCTCTGGCTACTATGATTCAGACTTCTTTGCAAATTCAGTATTCTCTAAGTGGACTATAGATGTGAGCTCCCTAAGGCCTAGTCAATGGCTTCCAAATTTATATCTCCAGCCCAAATCCCTCCTCTGAGACTAGATACTTGCATCAAGCATCCTACTCATCTTTTACTCTTGGTTGTTTTTATAATAGTGCAAACTCAGTACTCTGAGACCAAATTTAAAATCTACAATATAAAAGAAAATTTGCTTGTCTTTTAGTGTTCCATGTGTCACTAAATGGAACTATCATTCATCTGACTGAGCAAGTTTGGAATATAGGAGTCATCTTTGAATCCTCTCTAAACATCTCTTGTATTCATTCATTCACTCCTCTCTACACCCACTTGAAATACTCTAGTCCCACCTAACCTACCACATTAGTCTTCTTACTGATGCCCGTCCATTTACTTGGCCCCAGCTACCATGTCTCAGAGCTTTATATCCTGAAGCTAAAGTAAACCTAATAATTTCAATGTGACCTGATTATACTCCTACTTAAAATCCTTCAGTGGTTCTCCCATAGAACCTAGAATAATGACCAGAATCATCAATGCAGGCCCTAGTCCCTGCTTGTACTGGGAAGATCACCTTTCCAGTTTCATGTCATACTTTCTGCCCCTTATGTTCTGTTCTTCATTAATTCTGGCCTTCTTTTATTTCTGAAGCTCATCATGTAAGCACCACCAACCACATGGCATTTTCATGTATGATTCTCTACCTACTTTTTTGTCTCATTGTCAGGAGCCATTTGACTGGCTTTGGACAATGAAATATGAGCAGAAGAGACATTTGCGACCCTAACCATAGGTTTACAAACCATTTGCAAGCTTCTGCTGGCACTCTTGCTTTTTTCTCTCTGCCATGAGATGAGTAGGTCAAGACTAGGAATTGCTTCTCCAGTTTGGATTTTGGAATGAAGACAGAAGGGCCACACCAATCATGACCACCACAGCCACTGCAGTCTACAAATACCATAAGAAAGAAACACCTCTGCTATGAGTCAGCAAGATCTAGAGATTGTTACTGCAGGCTTACATAGTGAGAGCAAACTAATAAAATAAGCAGGACTACATTTTTGTATGTAATCTAGAGAACTTCATCAATCTTTAGGATTGGAATTCTAAAGAAGTTAGGAGAGAATGGAAGGGCATTTGCTATGAGCAAGTATTTGTGCTGAAGACCAAAGGAAAGATGACAGTTTTTGCTTTTAAGAACTTTACATTCCATTTCGGACAACTTTTATGACTTCACTAGGCTATATATAAATGAAGACTGTTTGAAGTTTAAAAAAATGCCAGAGGACTTTAAGACTTACTCTTTCCAATGATAGACTATAAGAAAATATTTCATAAGAAAATTAGAATTTAATTTGAATTTTGAAGGAGGGCAGGATCACCTTTAATAGGTGAATAGGAGGGATATTCACATTTCTGCAAGTATAAACATATAGGCAAATGTACAACATTTAGGAGGGAAGCTTTGGTAAACATGCGTAGAGGACATTAAAACTGGAAATAAAGGTCGAGACAAATTGTACAGAGCCTCAAGTGCCAACGTGTAGAGCACTGAGTTTTTCCAAATAATGCTTACAAACACCTGGAAATGACATAAAAATTTGATGATGGCAGCCCTACAATACTTCTGGACAGATATCTGAGTAGCAGTGGTCAAATTTAAAATTTCCCTATCTTGAGCCACAACCCAGAATGGAGAAACTCAGCTCAAGATATGCTTACGTGGCATGGTATTGCATAAAATCTGTTGTGTGTTTCTTCAGACAATCAGCTAATGCCCTTTCAGAATCATAAAACTCTGCTTTTCAATGTAACCTACTATTTTATACCCAGGTAGAAATATAGCAATATGAAGCCATAATATACAGCATCTAGACTATATGTGACTGTATATACATATTTTAATGGAGAACTTAAGTAATACTAGGCAAAAATTACACATTTTATGGGTTACTTTAAATTGCCCATAATTCTATAAAACAATTATTTGATTTAGTAAGCCTTTCTCTTCCTTTCACTATTTACAATTACCTTATCTCTGGAGAATAAATTAGAAAGAAAAAAAAAAGAGATTATAATGCTGCAGTTTTACACATGAGGCTTCAAACCCAAAAGGTATTCATATTAAATGTGGCTACAATTTCTAATGCTAAATGTGTTTTGCTATATGGAATATTTAATAAGTGTTAAGACAATACTGCAATGCTAATTTAATACTTCTTGTTATTTTCATTTTAGGTCATAGCTTTAATATTGCATTAATATTCTCGTAATATTTAATGTATTTGTACATTACAAACATTATTATCCAAGACTTGAATTACTATGTATTTTAAAGCATCTCTTATTTAGCAAATTGTGAGACTGATCCTGAACCGTTAGCTTAGAAATAACTGATTTGAAGCCATTTTCTAGATGAAAGTACTTAGAGGATGACTGAAAACCATTTTATAATCAATCAAATCTGCATCTACATATGCAGTATTAAATGAAAAGAAAAACAATTTTTTAGGCAATTTAGGCAAAAATTAACTTAAAGTGTGTTTGTTTATTTGAATGTTTGGTTGGTTGGTTATTTTTTGTGCTGACATAACATTTAGGCTAAGTTCCACCAAATGTATTAATCTATAGTCATGATTTTGCATTAGATATGTAGACACAATATTTATGCTAATTATATTTGTATGTAGAACAAGAAAACTTACAAATATAATCCATAATTTTCAGAAGTCTTCTGTTGTGTCTGTATTACAGTGTTAAAAAACATTCTGTTCAAATTAATACAATATTTGCAGAGGGCCAATTTCCCGGTAAATCTAGTCCACAAATAGTTATTGAAACTGTACCTTAGAAAAAGTACTACCTAGGGGCTGTAACCAGAAAGAACGTAATATCCCAGTTAAGAGGCAAAGTCTTAGCACTTCAAGCCAAACTAAAACTAGGATTTTTGAGTTAAATTCATGACTGATCAAGTCATTCATGCGCTTAAATACCTTCAATGAAATTCCATTTTTCTTAGCCTTGCCTATGTCTTTATCTTCATACCTAGCCACACTAGGGGCTGGAGAATTTGTAGATTTCTAAAAATTTTCTACATATATAATCATACATCATCTCCTAATAATTGAGATTTGTATTTCTCCCTTGTCAATAGTTATTCATATTATTTCTTTTGTCTTTCTGCACTGCCTTATTTTTAAGTTTAATATGTAACAAACATACAGAAAATCCAAAAAGACATACAACTTAACAAATTATTAAAATAAATGTCTCTCAAACCCCCACCAGTGTCAAGAACTGGAGCATGGCTAGCATCTGAAAGCTCCATGTGCTCCTTCTGGATCATGTTGTCCTTACTAATTTGAATAATAACAATGCTACTGACTATTCTGAAATATACTCGTTTTGCCTTCCCTTATTATTTTACTAATTGTTCATCTCAAAACAATGTGTTTAATTTGTTGCCTCTTTTTGAAATTTATATAAATGGAATCAAACAGTTGGTATTCTTTTATATCTGATTTCTTTCACTCAACATTATGAAGGTTTATTCATTTTTTGCATGCATATGTGTATATTGAGGTCTAATTTTCCGAATGAATATATAGTAGTTTGTTTACCCATTCTAATGTTGATGAAAATTTAGGTATTTCCAGTTTTGAACTATGACAGACGGTCTTGCTATGAATGTCCTTGTTCATGTTTCCCAGTGTATTTATGCACACATAGTGGGATTGCCAGGTAACATAATATGTATGTTTCAGCATCTTCCAGAGAGTTGTCAGGCTGCTTTCCAAAAGTAGCCAAACCATTTCATATTTCCACCATCAATTTATGAGAGTTCTTGTTGTTCCACATCTCACCAATATTTGATGTTTTCAACCTTAAAATTTTGCCAATCTGGTGGTAGTAGAGTGTTACTTAAGTTCTTGTTTTTATTTTACATTTTTAGTTATTCTTTCACAATAACTATAATTTACTTAGCTACAATATTGGAAGGAAGCACAGCCTTCTATTTTCTAACAGCCAAGGAAATGCTTCTCGGGTTTCACTTATTAAGTATGATAATTGGTCTAAGTTTTCGGTAGATATACTTTATTAAATTAAAGACGTTCTCTCGTCTTTCTAGTTTATGAATTTCTAGCCTAACCAGATATTGAATTACAGCAAATGCTTGTTCTGTATCTAATGAGATAATCATGTGATTTTTCTTCTTTGTTAGGCTAATGTGGTAAATTATGTTATTTCGAAAGCAAGGACATGGACAATGTAAAACCAACCTTGTACCCTGAAATGAATCTAACTTAATTGTGAAGTATTACTCTTTTTATCTATAGACAGATTGGTTTACTAATATTTTATTTAGCACTTTAATATCTATGTTCATTACAGAGATTGATCTATAAGTTTTTTTTCATTAAAACTTTTAGGTTTCTTTTTTTTTTTAATTTATTTATTTGTTAGAGAGGGGGAGAGAGAGAGAGCACAGCAGGGGGAGTGGCAGGCAGAGGGAGAGGGAAAGCAGGCTTCCTGCAGAGCAGGGAGTCCGATGCAGGACTCCATCCCAGGACCCTGGGATCATGACCTGAGCCAAAGGCAGCTTAATGACTAAGCCACCCAGATGTCCCAACTTTCTAGGTTTTATAACCATGATCATACTGTCTTCAAAAATGAGATGAGGAATTTCTGATTTTTTTGTTCTGAAAGAATTTGTGTAAGAATTGGAATTTTTTTTCCTTAAAATATTCAATAGAATTTGATGGTGAGGCATTGGTGCCTGTGTGTGTGTGTGTGTGTGTGTGTGTGTGTGTGTGTGTGTGAAGGACATTAAATCAATGTTTCTTTAAAAATATGTGATTCTTAATATTTATTTCTCACTCTTTTGGAGTTAAGTTGCACTTCTCAGAATGTGTCCATTTCAACTAGATATAATATTTACTAGAATTAACTTTTTCATGAGATCTTTGTGTTTTCTTTGAAATTTCTCTAACATTTCTAGTGATGTCCTATTTTTTCAAAACTCTCTTATATGACTATTTATGTGATTAGTTATTTTATTTACTGTTTCTTTCCTTACATTTTGCTGAGTTTATTTTGCTACTCTTTTTCTACTTTTTTCATATATTTTATTTTATTTTTTTTTAAAGATTTTATTTATTTATTCATAAGAGACAGAGAGAGAGAGAGGCAGAGGGAGAAGCAGGCTCCCTGCCAAGCAGGGAGCCCGATGCGGGACTCGATCCCAGGACCCTGGGATCATGACCTGAGCCGAAGGCAGACGCTTAACCATCTGAGCCACCCAGACGCCCGTACTTTTTTCATATATTTTAAATGTGACTCTTATGGACAACATACAGTTTAAGTGGTGTCTTTCTGAATCCAGTTCAACAATCTTTGAATTTTATGTAGAGCATTTAGGGTATTCACATTTTATCTAATTACTAGTATTTTTGAGCTGATACATACCACCTTACCATTTGGCTGCTATAGAAAATGATTGTTCTATGTTCATTTTTCTCTCTTTTCTTACATTATTTAGCATAATTGATTACTGCATCAGAGCTCTATTAGAGAAACAATACCACTAGGAAAATTGATAATATACATAGATAAAGATAGGTATAAAGGGATTTAACACATGGATTTGACCTTGCACAATTATGGGAGTTGGTTAAGCAGTCTCTGTAGAGCTGTCATTTTCACATCTGATGCTAGAGCTTGCAATCCATAGGGTAGGCTGTTGGGAAGGAAATATGGAAGTAAAGTAGAGGAGAGCAAGAACAAGCCAGAACCTGTGACAGTTCTTGTTGTCGTTCACCTTCACGGTAGGGGGGCCTGCAGAAGCCAGAGAGCTTCATCATGTTACTAAATGCATACTCCCCTGACTCAGGTGTCAGAGAAGCCAAAGGAAGATTTAAAGATGGAGCAGTTTCAGGCTTGACCATTGACTCAAGTCCATGGGATAGGCCCACGGATAAGGGAAAATATGCGTGAGCAACGAAAAGCCTGCTGCTTCACTTCCACCTTCCAAATTTCCCAAAAGAATTTCTCTTGTGGACTACCCTAACCAGAAACTTATAGGATAGGAATGGGAAATGCAGGTTAGTTTAGCCAATTTGACATACTGCAGAGCCACCACAACTGGTTTGTACTCTTCCACGTTTTTGTAGTTTAGAAGTTATGCACACTTTGGTTTCTACACTTTTAGTATATGTGTTCAAATGCAAATTTGCTTTTGTTTGCTTTATTTGTATTTTCCTATTCAAATAATAATAATTATTCAAGAATCAGTCTTTTTAATTATCCAATTTGACATCTGTTGGGCTTATTGATCAGTTTTAGAAAATTGTCGGTAACTACCCTATGTTACTTTTTCCTCATTTTCTTCTCTATTCCTCTGGCAAAACTCTAGCAAATGAATGAATTTTAGACATTCTTATTTTATCTTTTATATTGATTACTCCTTCGACTGTATTTCTGTTTTTTCCAATGCTCCTTGTTTCATTCTGAATTTCTTCTGAGCTATCTTCCTATTCATAATTTTCTCTTCAGTTTTATCTCATCTGCCGTAAGGGTCATCTGTTAGTTTTTAGCATCAGTTATTATGTTTTTTAGTTATATCATTTCTAGTTGGATCCTTTTCAAATCTGCAAAATAATATTTTGTGTTTCCAATACTTTTCAGAAACTTTTCACATTTAAATTTTATTTCTAAGATTATAATGAACATAGTGCTATTACAATTCTGTTTTGGATGATTTCCATGTTTTTGCTCTTATAGTTTGTTTCTGCTGGTGATTATTTCTGCTGATTTTACTTTGTATTTTATTGCCTCGTGTGCCTCATAAACTTTAATTGCTTCTTGCTGGATAGTTTATTTGATAAATTTTTTTAGAAATAATTTGAAATCTAGAGTTTCATTATCTTCTGTCAGAAATGGTTTTATTTTTTAATCTTTCTTCCAAGTTCCTGGGAATCTAACAGTCCAAAGGCATCAGAATTTTCTATGATACCTAGATGATCAGGATACTGTTCCTATTCCTACTCTATAGTGTAGCCTCTTTAGGTCCTTGCCCAGGATAGGGACCATCTAAAACAAGATTTCTGCCTTTGAAGAAGACTGAAATTTGATCTTTTCTCTTCAGTTCAAGGAGTTTGCCTCAAAGTTCTGCATGTCTCTTAACAACTTTCTTAGAATTGACAGATGAAGGGGGAAGGGGACAGTGATTCTCTGGGAGTTTGCTTCTGGTGGACAAAAGAATTTGACTGTTGTCCCTTAGTTATCTCTCATGGAGTCCCAGCTCTGACCTGCTTTAGGAAAATGTCCCTGGGTAGAAACAGCTCTGGTTTAATTCAGTGGCTCGTATCTTCCCCTTTTTCATGGTCTGGCAATATCTTACTATCTTACAGTTTTTTGACTAGTTCTTTTAGTTACCATTACTTGAAGGATTAGTCTAAATCATCTAGTTAGCTATTTCTGGAAGTAGAATTCTTTCAGGCAGCTTTTCTTTCACTACCTTAAAGTCTGCAATATTCTGTAGGGTCTTTGAAAATATTTCATCAGCATGTAAATCTTCCGTCCATCTTTGAGTGTTTTTGAATCTCGGATTGGGGCCTCAGACAGGTTTCTTGAATGATCTTTAAATGTTAAACAAAAAAATTTTTATAATAAAAGTTAATTGCTTAAGTGTTTAAGATCACTCATTTTCCTAGAATGTAATATCAGTAACCATAAAATAACATACTGATAACATTTATATAGTGCTTACTTTGTGCTAGATACTCTTCTCAGCAATTTCTACCTATAAGATTCAGAGTTTAGCTAACTTGTCCAGGTCAGATAGTTAGTAAGTGATGGAACCTAGTTACAAATATGAACAATCTGGCTCCAGATTTCCTTCTGTAAACCAAAATTCCTTAGGTGTAGTGACAGTGGTATCTCATTTACCACCTATCTGTACTATCTAACACAATGACTTATACACTGCAAGTGCTCAATAAATATGTGTTGGAAGACTGCATAAATCAATTCAGTAATATTCATATTTATTATAAACATGATAATTTCTATAAAAATAAAAAGAGAAAGATTACATCAGTTTAGATTGTCAGAGAATACTTTACAAAGCAGTTAGAGTCTAGAAGACTGATTCTTGAATAATTATTATTTGAATAGGAAAATACAAATAAAGCAAACAAAAGCAAAGAGGCAGAAAAGCATGCATCCCAAGATCTATTTTAAATATGTTGGATGGAGTAAAATGTTTGGGAGTCATAATATATATCTCAATATTAATAGTAATTAACATTTTGAACAATGGTTCTAGACTAAGTAGTATATATCATTATTTCATTAATATTATAAAGTTTGTATTATTTATTCCCATTTTACAGAGAAGAAAATTGAGGTTCCAAGAGAAATAACTATCTCAAAATCATATGACTAGCAAGTCATAAAGCTTATAAGTAAAGAATTGAGTACTAGAAGAAAATGGGACAGAGAAATTAGGATCAAGAATTCAGATATTCTGGGCGCCTGGGTGGCTCAGTTGGTTAAGTAACTGCCTTCAGCTCAGGTCATGATCCTGGAGTCCCGGGATCGAGTCCCACATCAGGCTCCCTGCTCAGCGAGGAGCCTGCTTCTCCCTCTGACCCTCCCCCCTCTCATGTGCTCTCTCTCATTCTCACTCTCTCAAATAAATAAATAAATCTTAAAAAAAAAAAAGAATTCAGATATTCTGTGCCTACATAAGGCATTTGGATTTAATCCAGTAGGCAAAGAAGATCAAAGAAATTCCACTTATTAGAGAAAATTAACCAAAGGTTGTATGTGTGGAATTGAAGTCTCATGGTAGTAGGCATGATAGAATTTTTATCTACACTGAGTTTCATGAAATGAGTTTTCTTACAGGCTTTCTGATTAGACTAACATTTATCTATTTGTGGCTGTTGTTCCATCTGTTTGTTGTTTTCTGTTTCTGATGTTGCAACAAACACACATAAATGTACTCTGTGTCAGGCACTAGGTTGGTTCCCAGCACAACAAAGAAACAGAAACAGAATGTGCAAACAAACAATTTGCGTACAATATGGTGCATGGTATTCATTTAAGAAGTAGACGTAGGATGTCTGAGAGAGTGTTCTTAGAAGGTTATTCCTAAGATAAATGATAAATATAAAGAGTTTATCCTGGTAAATATGGGAAGGTAGGCCTATTCCCAGGTAAGAAGACAGCATAGGGAGAGGAATGGAAATACAGAATACTCTGTGTATAGGGAACTAATACTCAAAGGTGGTGACAGAACAGATGTCCAGAGCTGGACATAGAGGGCCTTGTACACCATGAAAAGAAGCTTTAGTTTTATTCTGTAAGGTGTCTGGAGCCATTCAAAGATTGTACCCAGGGCCCTGACGAGGATAGCTATCAATGTGTTGGTACCTGACTTGAAATTTGTTCTCAGTGAGTTCTTATTAAGAACGTTCTACCTTCTCCATGTGTGGCCACCCCACTTCCATTAACCACACAGGGTTTCAATTTTAGAGTCCAGATATTTTTAAATTTAGAATTGCTTCTTCCTCCACTGACACTGCTCAGAGATGATTTAATTTAATCCAAAGTGAATGTGATTACAGAAGGAGCCATAATGGGATAAACCACTCCAAGATATGACACCTTACTGAGGAATGAAAAGTACTGAAGGAGAAAATCCTGGTATAGAAATAAGACAATTAAAAAAACTATATGAAAAAATTACAAAGAATGAATTTAGGGTTAGCAAAGTAGATGTAAAGAAAGTTTCCTTTTCTATCACCCTGAAACGCTTTATTTGTGCCAGATATTTTCAAGTGTAGACTAACAAAGCTATAGTCAGTAGAGCAAGTAGCTTCAGAATTAACCTTCCAATAAAGGTTCCTAAGGGACTCTGATGAAATTCATAAGAAATTATCACCAGAGTGTGGGGGAAGCAGCAATCGCTGCAGATACAAGGGCATCCCATAAACTGAAAACCTCTTCTGGATCTCCTCTCTATGGGTTGTTGTATGCCCACAACTGACCTCATGAACAGGAACTGGACACAAAGAAAAGGATACACACAAAGATAATAAAAAGCTGGTCTTGGGGTAAGTATATCCTTGCTTGAACATGATTTCCACTTTAATGAATGTGGAACATACTTAACATGTCTACATGTCTGTTTGAGTGAAGTCCATTTTCTAAACAAAGAATTCCATTGTCATCTCTCTTCCCTTCCCACATGTTTATATCATTTTTTTCTAAAATATACATTCAAACTAAAACTTCGATTATGAAACACCAGTTTTTATGCTTTGATCCACTTATACATAATGTGTCAGATACCCCCTTCAGGAAAAATTGGCCCTTACAGTTAGGGTACAAATTTTATTCACCTTTATATCATCTTGAGCTCAAAGCAGTTTTCTAAGAACTTTGGACATAGAATATTTTCAATAAAAGATGTTTGTTTTACAACAGAATGGATACTAAAAATTTTAGTTGATGTTTGAATTCGACACCTTAATTTTATCTACTGCATTTCCTTTAATCAGTTCTATACATAATCAGAGAAATGGGGCTTGAAAGGGGAAAACAAAGAGGGCAAGACCCACAGATTTTAAAGTTTAGAAATCCCAGTTACTAATTAAACTTAGAGAATAAATTCAGAAGCAACCAAAACCTTATGCAAAAACAATAGCAAATTTAAAAATGTTATCCACATTCAGTCATAGAACTTCAAGGCCAATTCAATATGTATATATAAAAAAGAGTTTTATTCCATATGCTACTGGAAAAGTGAACTGAGGGCTTTTCACACTAAGGACATGTTCCCAGTTGATTAGTCTTAACTAGTCTCAGTAGTTTGTCTTTCTGGAGTTCTCTCTCTTTGCTTCATGAATTGTGCAAGACTTTTGTTGAAAATTAGCAGCCCAGCTCTATTTAGTGCCATGGAAATAGCTGTCTGCATCAATATTGCATGGCTAAAATTATCTTTAGTGCCTACTACTCATGCATTTCTACTTCCTCTCTTTGCACCCAACCAACTCCCATTAATTGTAAAGGTAACAGGATGTACCATGATGTCCCGCCATCAGACATGCTTTCAATGTAACCAGTCCAACAGAGTGGAGTTGGACCAAAATTCAGTATACATGTAGTAACTCACTAGAAGTACAAGTCATTGTAAAATAAAACCCAACAAAATAGGAAGATGACCAAATCAAAACAGAAATACTGGAGGCATTGGCACCACCAAATTATAATATGTTCCTCTCTGTCCATTTAAAGAAAACAATAAAAGGCAGCAGAACCTAAAAAGAAGTCTTACTACCTTTAAGTGTTTTGGCTGATTCACAGATACAACAAAAGGCGCTTTCAAGGTGCAACTTCAAAAAATGAAATAGGTTATAACTGTAAAGTCTAACACAAAACAGACTGGATTTAGGCCCTAGAGAGATTGAAGTGGAAGAAAGTCACAATGTAAACCATAAATGAAGAATGTGGAAAATTGTCACCATCAATTTCCGTGGCTTTGGAAGGCATTTGGCAGCCTGTGCGGGAAGACCAAGTAATACCCAATGATGGATTTAGCCCTGTTGTCACTGCTGAGCTGATGGATACAAATCACTTGCCTTTTAAACTGCAAGTTGTGGAAATAGGATGCACTGAGCTGTAAGGGGATCAAATGGATGAAAGTCAAATACCAGCAGATCAGAAGGTGCAGACCCCAGTGTAGTGTGGATCAATTTTCTTAAATTGGTTATAGTAAAGAAAATTAGTATTTTCACTGAATTCTATGAACTGGATTTTTTTTTTTTTAATCTCATAGTTTCACAACAATGGTGGAAGGGAAGGAAGGTTGATGTTTTAGATAAGGGACATTCCTAGCATCACTTCTAATCACACCAGGGGAGTGGACCTGTCCCACCTCTGCATAAATCTCTGGGTGGAGGACAGAGTGTGAGACCTGGGAGCTGAAAGCATTTACCAGTCATGTGACCCTGAGACAGCCACTTAATCTCTCTGAAGCTTGTTTTCTTTATAAGGAATGTAAAGATTTTTTTTTAAGTTTTCTATTTCACAAGGTTGTCTGAGGGCTAAAAGAATTAATTTCTGTGGAAATGCACTGAAGTACATATGTTTTAGGGTAGCTGTTTAAGAACAATCAACTAATTCTCTTCCCTTCCAAAATTTCTTTGAAATATCCAAAATGAAAATTATAAACACTTTATCAGTGTAGAAAATGGAGAAGATATTTGTCATTAAGACAAAAATTTTAAAAGATTTCTTTTAAGATACAGTAAAGGTAAGACCAGGTTACAAAAAGCAATAACCAGCTGGCAAATCAGCAGAAGTGAAGGATGGGAGAAGGTACCCACATGGTAATAAATGAATAGGATTTCTAACTGAGCCCTGGGAACTACTAATCTAAAACTACTATGACTTGAGAGAAGAAGAGCCTCTTGGAGATACTTGGATGACTAGCAAATTGAACAAATTTAAGAATTTCAGAAACTATTTCAGTCCCCAGATACATACACCAAGCTATGGCCCTCATCACCATTCCTCCAACAAATGTGGCCAAACCACAAGGTAAAGCATGAAATTTGCTACTGCAGACTCATAAAACATAGCCGTGTCAGTTAGAAAATGTTTGAAATGACACCTCTCCCCTTAAATGGTGGGAGAGTAAGGCAAAAATAATAGCCTCTCTGATGGTTTTTTCCATTCTTCCCCTGAACAAAAGAATTTTTAATGGGTACAGGCATCCTAACTTTCCATCTGGAGCTAGTGGGTGAGGATAGGCCATACACAGGTCAGCTGGCAGGAAGAAAATTACTTGAACAACTTTAGGAACTGCAAGCATAAATATGGACACATATATACAAACTTTGCAACAAAGTGAATTTTCCTGCCAAAAAAAAAAGTGCTTTACTTGTAGCTAACATCTTAATTCCCACTTTCTAGCACTAGGGATAATACAGGAAAAAAAAATAGACATAAATCCTCACCCTCATATGCTCATACTCTGAAATAAGTTACTTTCTACTTGAAACTTCCTTCCCCATTTTCTATTGCCAAGGAAAGAAGAGCTATCTCTAGAAAAATAAAATTATTTAAGTCATTAAAAAGATAAACCAAAGATAAGGAAATAAATATTTTCCAATAAAAATAAGGATAAATAAATTTAAAAACTGAGTTGAAGCTGTAAAGAACAGATTAGATACTGCAGCAAAATGGGTATTTGATTTAGAGACAGGAGTCATCAAACTTGTCTACAAAGAATAAGATGATAAGTATTTTAGGCTGTGAATTCCAAATGTAGCCTGTGTTGATGCTGCTGCTAATTATTATTATTATTATTATTATTTCTTAAAAACTCTTTAAAAATATAAAAACCATTTTTAGCTCATGGGCCCTATAAAAACAGGTCATGTGCCATAGTTTACCATTCCTGATTTAGAAGATCAACTTATTTCTTTAACAACATATTAGAAATACACTAAGATTAAGACAACTTTAGTGGACAATAGGTTCAGGAAACTTCCCAAGAGTGAGAGAGCAAACAAGAAAGGCAAAACCAAAATTAGATCAATAATAAGGAGCATGTTTCTGAGTTGAAGGCTCAGAAAGATGGATTAAACAATTAAAGAGATCTATTTGTAAATGTATTTTTGTGCAGATTGTTAATTCTAAGAAAAATTTTTTAATCCTTCAAGCATTCAGGCAGAGAAAAAAATGTTTGCATACAAAGTAAAAATAAAAATTATATTCCCATCAGTCTTCTTTTCTGTTTTATTAATCACCAGAGGACAGCAGAGCAATATCTGCAGTTTGACCAGTTGGGAGTCTGGCCAAATCATGTCATTCAGGTGCTAGAGCAACAGAAAGAGTTTCCAATGTCCAGTGACCCAATAGTACACCAGCTGTTTATCACTCCTGGATAAAAATGTCCAAAAATGTACTTTAGAAAAATACATCAAAAAAAGTAGTTCATGAGAAAAAGTAAAGCATCAAATCTGGTGACAAAAACTTCTAAGAAGACACAGAGAAGTGTAATTTAGGGGGGAAATTATATTCTTGGAAAGAGAAAAACCACTAGAAATAAGTTATAAAAGTAAAATAGAAAATAGAAATAAATAGAAAAAAAGTTAAAAGACTAGAGATGCAAAGGTAAAAATTTAGGAAAGACTTTAGATTTCACAGTCCACACTCTAGGGAGTATGGCTCAAATACAAAACATTTTTGTAAAATTTAAAGAGGATATTGGATCTCCAGCTTCTAACTGTAACAGAGCATTGGCTCTAGCCATTTCCTCTGTACCTCCAGACACACCATGCTGAGACTTTTGTAGTTATACTTTAATGCACTTGTAGTTGCATCATTTCTGCAGGAAATATCTCAGAAATATTCCCCAGTTTGTAGGGACCTGCTTCAGCTGAGGCACTCACTTCTCAACTTCATTCATTTACTCCCTTAAGAGAGAGTGAGCCAGGCATTTTCTAGTGCCAGGGATAAACAGGGAACAAAATAGACACAAATTCCTGCCCTCGTGGCACTTATATTCTAAAATAAGCTTGTGTTCTCTTCTGTTTGAAGCCTCCTCCCGTTTTACATTGCCAGAGAAAGAAAGGCTACATGAGAAGCTATCCCACCAACAAGCTTTAAGGTTTTTTGTCTTCTTTTTTTCTCTTTTCTTTTCTTGCCTAACTTTGCTTCTTAAAACAAGAGTGAGGTCTGTAAGCAACCCTGTTTTTCTGCTGAGGACTAGAAAGGACTATGCAAAAGAAGCAAGGTGTGGAGTCAGGACTCCTGGCTTTGAACCCTGGCTCCCTCACGAAGACGTGCTTCAGGTTTCTTGTCTGTATAATAAAGCTCACAATAGGATTTGCCTTAAAAAAGTTGTAGTGAGGATTCAATAATAGAAGTGATGAAAGGATTGGGAATAGTGTCAGGCACGTAAATAGTGCCCAGTAGGGCTGACACTCATGTTTAATCATTACATCCAATCCCGAGTAAATGACAAGGCTTTTAAAGTATAGCTGTAATAATACCAGTAATAATAGTGATAGCTGTTCACTGAACCTTTATTTCTTCATATTAAAAAGTACCCTCACACATACACACAAAGTTGTGAAGATAAAAGATGAAAAGAAAGATCACATATAAAGTACTACAGGCCATTTCATAATTTGAACTCAGGTAATTCTGACTCTAAGGCTTCTGTTCTGCTTGTGCTACCTCCTTAGGAAAAACATCTGAATCTCCATTCCTTCACATAACCCCATTCACCTTAATTCACTTGGGACAACACAGAGTCTTTGAGGGCAGTCAGCTGAGTGCCACTTACCCTGGCACTTTCCTTATGACAAAAGGCTTTTATAAAAAGAAAAGTGCAGCTTAGAAAATATGACATTATTGGACATAAAAATAAAGCAGACTGAGTACTCCAGGGAGAACCCACTGCCCTCAGAGAAGAGCTTAATATGTCACTTGCAGAGAAAAGCAATCCTTATGAAAAGGGCAAGACCAATAATATACGAGGAACCTCACTCACATTTGATAGGACGTTGAGCCACCAGCTCAAGGGAAGAGAGCGAGCAAGAGTCATGGAGATGAGGGATGCCATCGGAAGGGTAACTGGCCAGAAAATCCCCTCTGCTTCTCTTTTAATACTAATTGTAGCAATAGTAAGCACTTATAAAATGCTTACTCTGTGAGGGGCACTGTGCTGATTGCATTACATGCTTTACTACATTCAGTTCTCACATTAATAAAGTCAATTCTGGGGCGCCTGGGTGGCTCAGTTGGTTAAGCGACTGCCTTCGGCTCAGGTCATGATCCTGGAGTCCCTGGATCGAGTCCCGCATCGGGCTCCCTGCTCAGCGAGGAGCCTGCTTCTCCCTCTGACCCTCCCCCCTCTCATGTGCTCTCTGTCTCTCTCATTCTCTCTGTCTCAAATAAATAAATAAATAAAATCTTTAAAAAAATAAAAAAAATAAAGTCAATTCTGTTGTTATTCTGATTATCTAGATGAGGATAGTGAAACTCAGCAAGGTTAGAAAATTTGCTCAATATTATAAAACTAGTAAGTGGAGTTGCTAAGACCTGAATAATAAATTCTTGAGAAACAAGTTACTAAATTGAATTAAACAAAATTAATCATTTTCTTATTCAATTAACAGGATCATTCTTCAAGGAAGAAAGTATATTCTGCCACTGATTTTAATACAAATAATTTATCAATTTAATTATTCACTTAATAATCATGCATGAATGCATTTAGCCAATGTTTTCAAGGAGCCTATTAAGTACAGAGCACTTTATTTGGCATTGTAGGAAGTTGGGTTTTATAATCCCCAAAAAAGTATAAGGGTACAACAGAAGATGCTCCTAATAATCCCAGAAACTGCATTATCTACACCAAAAGTGAACATTGGCCATCACAGTGGAATCTAGAAACACTTGGTATAACCCAAAGCTAGATTTATGGCCATTCTGAGCCTATTGATTGCACAGCCTAACACTGCCACAACCCCCTCTCACAAAAGAAAACATCCTCATGCTCTCTCTCAGCTTTTATGGAGTGCTATTAAAATACCTGTTTTCTATCTTTAGTGCCATGATATCTGAGAAAATGCTGAGAACTTTAAGAAAATATTGTTACCTACATTCTAGAGAGTGATTTTGCAAAATGTAAAGATTAAGGGAGGGAAAGAAAACTGGATTGGGATTGGGCAGTGCAAACCCAATCAGATCTCAGCCAACCCCATGGGCAGCTCCAGTGCTGGGATGACTTCTCAGTTATCTTGCCTTGGGTCAACAGAGTCAAGTCATTATAGCACCATGGATACATGTTGCCCTTGGAAGGAGATTGGGTGAAACAGTCTTCTTCCTCACCCATTCTTCCCAAGGAAATCCTCAAAGAGGGATGATAACCAACCACAGCAGTCCACACCTTGAGCCCCCTGTTTACATTTCTTTATATATGTTCTGGGAGCAGCTCCTTTAGGATTTCAGTGGGCCTTTCTTCCTGGGTGAAATGTAAAGGGGATAGTGGGATGAACTGCAGCCTCTGTCACTGTAGTTGGAGTTGGAGCCATACCTAGTATCATGTCTCCCTCCTATCTTAGTTTATTATCAACATGGGCAATTTTTCATGTTCCCAAAATAAAATGGTCTTTATTGTTGTGAGAATATGTCTTAGGAATAATCTGTTGCTCTAGCAGGTTAAATTCTGCTCTACTGGTTTTCTTTCTAGTTTTATGTTCACCAAGAAAGAATAATTCCAGTTTACCTGTTAAAGGTCAAGGTGTATGTTCCATCTCCTCTACAAGCAAATACCAATATCCTATATGGCTTTAATCTTCCATTTTCGCTAATTCTTGTATTCTAAGAACATAAAGCCATTGTTGCTGTTTATGTTTGCTTACTTATCATTATCAGAATAGTTCATTTGTTATGCAATGCTAAATGTGCTAAGTAAGCAAAACAAAGAAGAAAAAATAAATAGGTTTCAATGGACCCTCTTTAAATACTTGCTTTAAGAATGAATATCATTTGACCTAAAGAAATCTTCCATGGGTTAATGCATGACTGCAACTTAGTTTATGACATGGTTAAGAGTGAACATTAATATATGCATGCTACAGATTTATAGATTTCCAATAACCACTGCTTGCAATATGAAAGGGTAGTTCTTGTTTCATTTTGATTGAGAGTAAGAAATTCTTATTAAAATCATTGACTCTATAAGTCATAGATATCCTTAATTTTGAGATTGAAGTAATTGACTTTTTTAAATAATATGCTCTATTGCTTTTTTAGTTTTTATTCTCAAGGCTTTTAATAACAAGATTGAGGAAGTTAAGTAATTAGCTAGTTTGCTTCCAGCATCCACCATCCCTAGCAATAATAACCATCCGCCAAAACCATCCCTTCCCCATTTTTCCCTTCAGGCCCCCTTGTGATTTTCTCCATGAAAAAGCTGTGATAGGTTTAAATAAATCAGGGGAACCAGTCCCCATGGCCAAAGTGATTAGGTCTGAGTGAGTAGTTAATACAGTTAGAGCCAATGAGATGCACAGGCATGTTTTCTGGGGCTTCCAGAAATCTTTCTCAATCTCTGTCTCTCTCTTTCTCTGTGTATCTCTCTCTGTCTCTTTCTCTCTCCCTTTCTTCCTTTCTCCTCCGTAACTGGGATTTGGAAGAGGTAAGACTTGGCCCAACTGCATCCATCTTTTAACATCAAATGGAACCAAACTAAAAATGCCAGCAACTCAGACTCAGAGACAACAGACTCAGAATCTGATCCTAATAATTCTGTTTATGCATCTGAACTAAGCCATGTCGGAAGCTTGTCCTAATCTTAGACTGTCAGTTATGTGACCCAGTAAATTCCCTTTTTCTGTTTGGACAAGCTCAGTTAGATTTTCTGGCCAGCAGCCAGATGAGTACTAACTGAAACCTAAGGGAAATCTGCCATTGATCCAATGAGCAGTTGTTGTACAATTAGCTCTTCATTACAAATAGACTAATAGGAAATTCCAAATACCATGTTATTCTTTTCATTCCTGTGGAATGTTAATGTAACACAATATCTCTTCACCAGGATGAAGTGAATAAAAATATGTACAAAGTAAGTTAAATGAAGACTTATTAAGGAAAAGTTAATTAATCTTCAAAAGTGAAATTACCTTGTTAAGTTCACCAAAATCCAGGTTCTAGTTCTCAATCTTGTGTTTCTAGAAAGTTAAATAAAATATATCAGTATATCCCAAAATAATCAGTCTTTCAGTGAGCACCAACATTAAACAAAATCACACTAGGCTAATATATGAAATCTCATACCAATTTTGTAATGAATAACTCTATTCATCTTATTTCCAGACGGTCACATCCTCTGTTCAGGGCATCTCTTCCCCAACATTAACACAGTTGTAATGCCAAAATAGTACTCTTCTTTCTCTTTTTTCTTTTTTTTTTCCTTTTTTTTTTTTTTTTTTTTTTTTGGTGAGCATGGAAATGAAACCAAGAGAGGGCATAATCTTCAGTGGATCTCAACCAAAGATAGTAACTCCTCCTGAAAGTATTTAAATTTAACAGTGATTGGTCGTATTTGTGGGGTATTACTGGGGCTTAATGACCAGACCCTAGGATGCTGCTCACTTTGAACACTTAAGGTCAGTCCTGACCAAAATGCCAATAAATACTGAATCTCTAGTAAGGCCTGTCAGAATGCACAAATCCCAGGATCAGTATCCTTTTCCCTTATAATGTTCTGATTCAAGAGACAATGAGAATCTACAGCAATAAGGACCCCTAGCATACAGCTTGTGGTCTCTGAATACCATTCACATTAACAGAAACTAGGGGCGCATTAACAGAAACTAAGGGAAATGACTGGTTCTGTGTCTGGTACAGGAAATATACAATGAATATCTTATGCCAGACACCTATCAAAGACTAACAAACTCACGCCAAAGGGACAAAGGAGCCAAACTAAAGGGGCTTTCGCTGGCCTAGCATAGCACAAATGAATCACCAAAAAAAAGTTATTATAATGGATTGCAACACATCAAATATATAAGAACCTGTGAGTTCATGATGATTTTTAAAAAGTAAAAGTCACTATTTACCACAATGGACAATTAAACGGACAAATTCAGTATTCTGCAGATTAACAAATAAAGAAAAATACTAAATATTTACCCTTCATTTCCTCTAAAACTTTATTTCAGGGTAACCAAATATTTGACAAGGGAGAGTTCTTTCCTATAGGATGCCTAATAAAACTACAGGAGAAATGATAAAATTAGAAAACCACCACTTTCCAGTCCCAATTTTATTAATAATTGATCTAAGCAATATTCATCAATGGATTAAAAAGTCTAATGGTGCAATAGAAAGTAATCAATACCACCTATGTATATTCTGTCCAAAAATACTGAAGTTGAACCAAATCAAGTCTTAAGAAGAAGAAAAAACAACAACAATAAAACTATCACTAAAAAAAAAAAGGGTAGGGGCGCCTGGGTGGCTCAGTCGTTAAGCGTCTGCCTTCGGCTCAGGTCATGATCCCAGGGTCCTGGGATGGAGCCCCGCATCAGGGTCCCTGCTCCGCAGGAAGCCTGCTTCTCCCTCTCCCACTCCCCCTGCTTGTGTTCCCTCTCTCTTTGTGTCTCTCTCTGTCAAATAGATAAATAAAATCTTAATAAAAAAAAAACAAAAAAAAATTAGGGTAGAGACCATTTTAGAAAATCCTCTCAGGAAATGATCAGCCAAATTCATAGTGTGGGACATTCTGTAAGACAAATGACCCAGTTTCTGCAAATAATAATAAAGATAAAGATAATTATTATTATTATTATTTAAACATCAGAAATATGAAGAGAAAACAAGGGAAAGGGCTATTACTGAATAAAAGAGACCTAAAAGGCATAACAGTCAAATGTGATATGAGGCTCTTGTTTGCACCTTGATCTGAACAAATCACTTGTTAGTAGATAATTTGGAGACAGGGAAATTTGAATATGGTTTGCATATTAGATGGTATTAAGAAATGGTAGAAAGGTAGAATGCTAAAAAAAGTATGTTCTGGTATTAAGGTATAATAGTGTCATGATGGGTGCATAAAAAATTTATTGTCAATTAGTGAAGTATATACTGAATGATTTAAGAGGTAAATGGGTAACTCTAAAACTGGCCTCCATACCCAGGGGGCAAGGAGAGTCTGCAGAAAGAGGCAGACCACTCCACATTGGTAGATGGCAGGTTTAATAAACAAAGGAACTTATTTATGAGGCTTATTTTGGGTGGCTGCAGGATGAGTAGATTTCTGCACCTGACAAAATCTTAAAAGTTACAAAGAGGCCTTAACTGGGTTCAGTCACATGTTTAGTCCAGATGGTCTCAACAACACCTCACTCTCTCCAGGCTGCATCCTTGAAACAGCTCCCACTGTGGGAATAGTAGGCAGAGCATACATTCCAAGGTCAGGGGAGCGGGTGAGGGGCATCGGATTGCCTGGGTCCAGCTGGTGGGTCACCCGCATCACATTCTCTCGATGGCCTTCTCTAACATGGTTTAAAATACTCCAGAAAAATTAAAAATGTGTGGATGGGGAATAGAAGGTACAAAACTAACAAAATGTTGATCATTATTGAAGTCGGTTTATTATCTTACTTTCTAAACTTTTATATAGGCCATTTTCTATAAAATAATTTTTAAAAAGAAGAAAGTACTACAGACACATAGCCAAAGTTATTTCTCTGAGTCCCATTTTGGCAAATAATTTCATTAATAGGTTTATGCCAGTTAAGCTAAAGGCAGTCTTCACAGCAGCTTAATGCTTTCAGTTGCTCAGGACATGAACCCAGATACCAGCCTTGACTCCTTTTTTTCTTTCATGTCCCACATTGACTCTATCAGCAAATCTTCCTGGCTCTGTCTTTGACACATATCCTAAACGTGACTCCTCATCATTTGCACCACATCTGCCTTTTTTCCAAATTACCACTGTCTCTCCTCTGCATTATTGCAAAAGCCTCCTAACTGATGTGCCTGTTTCTGTCTTTTTGCTCTTTGGGTTTATTCTCAGCAGGGCATACAGACGGGTCCTATTAAAGGCTAGGTCATGTCAATCCTTTGCTCACCTCCTCTACCTCCAGCGTTTTATCTATCTCACTCAGATTGAAAGAATTGGTTCTTTTTTTTTTTAAGATTTTATTTATTTGTTTGACAGAGAGAGAGAGCACAAGCAGGGGGAGCAGCAGACAGAGAGAGAGGGAGAAACAGGCTCCCTGGCTGAGCAAGTCTGACGCAGGGCTTGATCCCAGGACCCTGGGATCATGACCTGAGCTGAAGGCAGACACTTAACTGACTGAGCCACCCAGGCGCCCCTGAAAGAATAGGTTCTTATTGCAGCCTACGGGGTTCTATGTGACGTGGACCACTACACTCCCCTGTTAGTTTCCTCTTCACTCACTCCATTCCAGCCAGACTGGCCTTCTTTTCATCTCTTGACCATAACAGCATTTTCCAGTTTCAGGGCCTTTACTTTTGCTGCTCCCTCCACCAGCCCCATAGGTTTGTTCCCTTAGTTCCTTTATGTCTTTGTTCAAATGTCATTTTCTTAGAATTCCTTTTTAAAAATTCTCTAGGCTTCCCTATTCCTCATTAATGCCTTACTTTTTTTCATACCTCATAAACATCTAACATATATATATTGAACTCACATTGTTTATTTCAGTGCTGTCCATTTCCCATGAGGTTTTATGACTCTTCTGTTCACTACTAGATTTCTAGCACTCCAAACAGTGCCTGGTTCATGGTAAGAATTCAATAATTATTTGTTGAATAAACAAATTTGTTGAATTACATTTGCTGAATAAATTTGTTGAATAAATTAAGCTACTATTCCAATAGTGTTGTCCATGGCTCATTATGCTCCCAAGTGCGTTACCTTGAGTACTTTTAACCATCAGGGAGCAAACCCACTTCCTACATTATTTACTTATTCTTTCAAAATATATGTATTGAGCTCCTTCTTTGCACTAGGAACTGAAAATACAATAATTAATAAGATAAATATGTTACTCGCTCTCCTATAATCATCTCCCAGTTTTTAGGGAAGGAGGGGCACTTCACTGTTATCCTATGATTAGTATATATAGGTATTCAATCAGTTATTCCAGACCCTAGGGCAAACCTTCATAAAAAGTTTGCAAATTTTGGGTATGATGCAGAAGACTTACAGAGGTAGGTACTAGGAAATAAGGATCCCAATAGGCAACCCAATGGAGTTGAGGGGCTGGTTGGAGTCCCAAAGCCAATTGCCTCTGATTATTAGATTCCTCATCTGGAGCTCAGCCCAAGAGGAATGGGGTACAACAGTATTGCCTGGTCTTCTCAGGTGGTGAGCACTCTTAGCCATATCTGGCTCTCACCACCTGATCTCTGTTCAGTGTGGAGCCAAGGAGTAGCTCTTCCACCTGCAAAAAAGAGCAGTGTTATGCTGGAGGCACTCAAGGAGAAACACACAGAACAGCAGTCCAACCTACAGCCCACTGGAAGAGAGGGGTACAATTCCATGCGTGCAATTCCATGCAGTGGCTAATCACTGAAGTCTCTATTCTGATACTTCTGTTATTTGTTAGTGATATCCAGGCTAAAAGGGTAGCTGCTCAGACAATGTATGCACGTTCCACAAATCAAAGCTCCATCATTATTTTAAAAATACCTACATTCAAGATCCTTTTTTATTATCACAGAAAATTTCAACATTGCATTTGTCAGTGGAAGAAATGAATACTGGTTATATTCTTTTTTTTTTTTTTAAGATTTTATTTATTTATTTGAGACAGAGAGAATGAGAGACAGAGAGCATGAGAGGGAGGAGGGTCAGAGGGAGAAGCAGACTCCCTGCCGAGCAGGGAGCCCGATGCGGGACTCGATCCCGGGACTCCAGGATCATGACCCGAGCCGAAGGCAGTCGCTTAACCAACTGAGCCACTCAGGCGCCCCCTGGTTATATTCTTTAAACCTAATTTCCAACTATTAATTTTTATATTGCTGTAATAATGGTTTTAAATTTTTTATCACCTATTTGTGGGAACTGAGTTTCTTGTTGATAATGACTCTCCAATTTTGGAGACATCATCATTTAAAAAAGTCTTAATCAGAAATTGTGGTCATTTCAAGTACAAAGATCTGATAAAATCATAGTTATGTTCACCGAAGCAAGCTCAAGTTTCTCATTGGAAATGTGAAGGTTTTACTTGGATGTATTTTTCCAGTTAAATGTCAAGTATTGTTCTTAATACTTTGCTCTATAAAGAGAGCAAAGTATTAAGAACAATAATATAATTATTTTATCAAGTTATTTTATCAATAAAATAATTATTTTATCACCACACCTTGTATAGCTACTCCCAAACTTACTCTGATTTATCCCAGGAAATATTATTATTTTCTACATGTGCTTTGAAATGGAAAAGTTTGATAAATACAAATGTCAAGTATTGTTAAGAACAATAATATAATTATTTTATCTAATTATTTTATCACCACACCTTGTAGAGCTACTCCCAAACTTACTCTGATTTATCCCAGGAAATATTATTATTTTCTATATGTGCTTTGAAATGGAAAAAGTTTGATAAATACAAATGTCAAGTATTGTTCTTAATACTTTGCTCTATAAAGAGAGCAAAGTATTAAGAACAATAATATAATTATTTTATCTAATTATTTTATCACCACACCTTGTAGAGCTACTCCCAAACTTACTCTGATTTATCCCAGGAAATATTATTATTTTCTACATGTGCTTTGAAATGGAAAAAGTTTGATCAATACTCCACTTGGGGAACTTGTATGCCATGAGTGAACCATCGGCCTCTTATGTGCAGACATTTTCAGACAGCCGAGATTTCCCAGTGGCATTTCAAACCCTTTCTCCCATGTCTTGATTCCTGTGCAGATGATGACAAGTACTGGTGACAGAAGTAGGCTCCCTGCGCCATCCTTCAGTTCCTTCAGTTCCTTAGAATGAGATCAGTAACACGTCACTCTTTTGAAGGAAGAACTATACCGCTGTCTTGGAGTGTCACCAAAGACAGTGTGTGAGTTCAGTAAGAGGATGTGTTGATGGTACGTTAGAATGACTGCTTCAGGGTCAAAGAAGTGAGACAGAATTATTCCAATCCAGACCAGAATGCCATTTGCCACATTTATTATGGTATAAAAGCTTAAGCAATAGAAAGAGACTTATGTTGAAATTACCATTGCCATCTTTGATATCTTGAATATCTTTTAGGCTCATTTACCTTTTTTCTAAAGAATTTACAACATTAGCACCTAAGAGCTACCCTTATTAGTAATGACTATCAAACTATCGAAAAAGTGTATAATCAAAGCTGAACTCAGCAAGATGAGATAACTGCAATTTGCTGACTACATGGGAGCAGCTGTTTTCCCATTTGTGCGTGTTTCTTTTCTATTCAGCAGTGGAAGGACTTTGTGTAATCATAGGGGAGGCTTTATCTTCTGCATATCCATCATCACTGTGACTTATTCAAAGAAGGGATCTGTGAATAGCATAAAAGGATATTTCTCTAACAATTGAGACAAATTTTAACACTTGGAAAATAATAATTATATTTGGAAAAAGAAGAATCATAAAGATGCTGATGGTGATGGGTGTGGAAAATGGGGGCCAGGACTCTGTTCCCATTGCCTTTGTAACCCCCCCAAATGCAAGGCAGGTGCTTAAACCCTAAGAAAAATCTAATAACTGTTTATCGGTTTGAATGAATAAAATAAAAGATATAAAAATGTCTTTAATATTCATAGCATTCATCACTAATACGGTAAGAAGAGTACAAGGTTTTATTGATATTCAGTCTTTGGTCAGGCATGAGGAACAGTTGTGAACAGTGGGTATACTGTAACCCTATGATATGGTAGAGCCTTAGCTAAAAGTCTATTCTCCCAGACCCATATTCCCCACAAAAAGCAATATGTGCTATAGTTCATTTTTAAAAAAGACATTCTTTCCTGCTGCAAAAATTCTTGAGAAATTGAGTTTATAGAGAGAATATGTAGCAAACTGTCGAGTGCTTCAGTCAGAAAGGTAGAACGCCACAGATTGTAAACTAGTGTATTTACAATGATGCTGATGCTAGCTCTGTTGTGTCTGGATAGAGTAAGGCACTGTTAAATGCTTCACACACACTCTCATTTGATCCTCAGAGTGCCTTTACACAGGAGGTCCTATTTGTAACCCCATCTTACAGATGAGGAAAATAAGGCTTAGCATCTGAACCCAAGTGTGTCTGACTCAAAATGCCACACTCTAACCCCTTTACTCATTGTCTCTTAATAAATGCACATTAAAGAGTCCACATTTTACACATTATATCTAGAAAAGCTTTTCTACTCTATGACAGCTATTTACATTTTTTCAGCCTCTTTGGGGAAAAAGTATAATTTTTGCTGCTTTACAGGCTTGTATTAATTCTTTGTTAAATTGCAAAATTAATTTTTACTTTTTGGAAACCCTTATGTTAATACTTAGAGTCAATCTGAAGTAGGTGAGAATTTGGGTCTTTTAATATATACTTGAGGAATTATTAAACACTGATCATGGTGATTATAACCACTATGAGATAAGAGGATACCCGTGGCCAGAAAGGTCAAGAATGAGTTTTCCAGGTCATTGGCTCTGCCCAGAACTGCCCTGGTGAATCACATTCCACATAGCCTCTCAGTGCTGAGCTAGCATCTATGTAGATCAAAGCCATGGCCAGAATGGCTAATTCATGCGCTAAACCCAAATGTCAAGATTTGTTAAACACATGTCCCTTTAGAAAAACTACCTAACTGAACTCACTGGGAGAAAAGTGGTGGAACGAATTATTTGTCTAGATTCAGATTTAGATGTTTTAATTTACTGTTGTGAGGAGCAGCCATGCAATAAAAGCTATGGCACCGGAATAGCCTACCTGGGGGAAAAGTGAGAGTCTGTGGCTGAAAGTCTTCAGGGAGAGACATGTGAAGAAATTAGTGAGATTGATGAAGTGTTTCGTGGGATATGATACAGAGGTTCATAATGGATTGTCCCTCCAGTCTTCCCTAACCACATTGAATATGAATGCATTATTGAATGAATAAATCAGCAGCTTAATGATATAAAGGTTTTCAATGTATCCACCCAGCTGTTCATTCTTAATCTCTCTGCTCTGTTTCCCCACCCTTCTTTTTTCCTCTCCTCATTCCTAATGAGGAATGTCTTATGACTACAGAAGTATAATAACCCCCATGCTACCACCACCAGACACATCTTTTTTCTTAGGGTGGAATACTAGCTAAGGAGCCTCACAGATCCAAAAGCAAAATCCTGATTCTCTTTCTCTTTGTCTCTTTTCTCACCTCCAGTTCTACCCAACCAACCCCAGGAGAGCACCTACTGGACTTACTGCAATGACTTGCATTTATTATACAGCATCACTCTTCATACTTCTTATAATCCCATAAAAATTAGTAGTTTTTGGACAGTCATGGTATGACAAAGTTGGAATCCTGCTGCCTTCTTCCCTCCCAACTCTTACTCACATAAGGAAAGGAGAGAAAATGACAAACATTAACTAAAAAGATGCTTATAATATGGTAGGTACAGTGCCACTTATAAAAACACTACAACATATTACCTGGGTTAATGTGAGACTCTCATATAAGGTTCATGCAGTTGTCACTCCTTGCCCTCCACATCCTTTCCACAGTCAGTGGTTTCTATGTATTCTGCTTAGACCAAGCCAACATGATTATATTTGAAATAGACAAATATTCTTCTTTATTTAGAATTCTTCTTTATTTATATATGTCTCAGAGACAGAGAAACTGCTATTTAGCTACAATCTTTGATTTTCCTGGGACCTAAAAGCTCAATGACAAAAACTTGAGTTCTGTATCCCTCAGCTAAGCTATAGCCTTATACAGACATGTCTGAATAAAGAGGATAGACCTGCAAGGTCATAGAAGAAAAGAACATAAGGTCCCCGAATAAAATCATTACAAGTGGCAAATGAGTTTATGAAGACAGGACTTCATAGGAGTGCCTGGGCATTAGGAAGAACTAGTCGATGTTGGATGTGAATCTGCATATATAAACCTATCCCTCATTTTTGTTATTACCTATGCCAGCTGTGAGGTAAAATTGAAGGGATTATAAAACTAGGGGCTTTAGCTCCTCTGCTATGGGATTACCTTAATGAACAGAGTGGTGAGCAGCTAAGCTCTAAGAAAGGATATTATAGGAAACTTCCAAAGAAGTTCTAGCATTATGCAAGCATATCAAGTCCAACCCTATAGAGACCCAAAGCATTATATCCAGTCCTTATACATCCATTGCAAGCTAAGGCTTTATGGGGACTGGCAAATATTCTCAAGCCAAGCATGCCCTCTTGGCCCACACATTTCTGACTTTAAACTCTTTCTTTAATTTTGGCCCCTGTCAGTTTCCTTTATGCTTTTATGAGCACAGCTATGCATTTAAGATGCTTGTTATATTTTATACTGCATTTCTAGCTCTTTCATAGTGGGAGAATTTTTACCTCCCAATCTCAATATTCCTAGAAATTTAAGTGTCTTCATCTTTTCAAAGAACTCTTTCTAAAATAGATATGTATAAGGCTACTGTTTAAAACAATGAATTCACTGAAATTTGGTGGGGTTTCAGTTACTTTGATATATTTTTGCCTGCTACTATTCTCTGAGAACCCTAGCAGGCCTCCTCTGACATTTGGAATCCATGGATGTAATTCCCTTTATTTATGTTAAAATATAAACAATATGTTATTATGCAATATACAAGTACCCCCTGCTTAATAAAATAATCAATTTCTACTTTTTGTAGGTTTCAGAGAAGGAGTTACTTGACCAATCAATCTCTTATTTTATTAAGGAATCCACCTCTCACACTTTGTTCATCCACTGGCTTTCTCATCCCATCTTTAAGAGGATAAAATGAAATGACCTATATGGTTATATTTAAAACTCCCCTTTTAGGGATATAATCTAGAGGCATGTGGTAGAAAGCGGTAGTGTATTGAGAACATTGTAAACATAAGGAAGAAGGGTACGAAAATGCTGGATGGGTTATTATTAATATTAGCCTAGCACTGAGTCAATTTCCCAAATTCCAGCTGTATCTTGATAGAGTTTCTCCAGGCATGTAAACTATTCCCTGGGTGCAAACTAAACACTTTCAAAGCTATATTCACTTTCTTAGGCTTCTGTGGAAGTAAATTCATTATATTGGACATTCCCACTGGACTGAAAGACCAAATGCAGTTTCTTTAAGTACTCTTTAAGTAAAGGAAAGATGACTTTTAAAAAAGTCTATTGATTTGGCAACCATTCTGAATCCATTTACAGAAAGAATAAGCACAGGGCCCCTTTGTCTGCTGAATATCCCACTCTGTCTCCAGATTTCTAACCTACAGTCATACCTCTTGAGAAGATAAGTCTGGGTAACGAGTTTTAAAAAGAATTCGATGGTATGGAGCAGGATGTTATTTGGCTATCTCTATTCTTTTCCTGTGTAAAAACAACAATGGAATGAAGCCTGGACAGAGCACAGGGAAGTTGGAAAATAGGGACACAGACAAGTTATGAGGAAGTTAGGAAAATGCAGAGAAATAAGACCTTTGTGGGCTTCTGGGTTAGTTGCAAACCCATCAGTGAATACGTAGGTCTAGCAATTAGGAGAATAAATATAAAGCCATCTCCTAATTGCAAATATATCTCTTTTGCAAACAGACATACAGGAGAGAAAGGAAAAGGTCACACAAGATCCTGAAAAGGAGGCAAAGACAGTAATAGAGTGGTAGGGACCCCTGGGTGGCTTAGTCGGTTAAGCATCTGACTTCGGCTCACGTCATGATCTCAGGGTCCTGGGACTGAGCTCTGCGTTGGACTCCATGCTCAGCACAGGGTCTACTTGGGATTCTCTCTCTCTCCCTCCGCCCCTCCCCCTGTGCACGCTAAATAAATAAATAAATAAATCTTTAAAATAAAACTATTGAGGATTTAGCCTTACACTGAACTTCCTTTCAAAGTGCCCTTTGAAGACCTGCAGTGGGGAAATGATGAAGGCGGTACTAGAAATTTAGATTCTAAGATTGGGCGTGGGATAAATTTTAGGAAGATTTGCTGCAAACTTTAGTAGAAATATAAACAGGTGAAAAAGAAAAAATGAAGGCACAGAGGAGGCTGTGTGAAGATTGATATAGGATTGCCTCCTGAGCTAAATAAATTTCTATGCCTCAGAAACAAGTGGGTCTTGGAGAGTTAAGACAATGTTCAGAGTCTAACCAATAGAAACATCTTACAATATAACCATCTACATTGACCCAGGAAGTCTACTCACAGGACTCTCTAAGGATACATTTAAAAGTGTAGAAATGCGGGGTGCCTGGTGGCTCAGTCGTTAGGTGTCTGCTTTTGGCTCAGGTCATGATCCTGGGGTCCTGGGATCAAGCCCCACATCGGGCTTCCTTCTCCCTCTCCCACTCCCCCTGCTTGTGTTCCCTCTCTCACTGTGTCTCTCTCAGTCAAATGAATAAATAAAATCTTTAAAAAAATGTAGAAATGCTTTATACACACATATATTCATCAGAGGGTTATCTATAATTGTGAAATTGAAATGTCTAACCATAGGCATATAGTTAAATGAATGGGATTTTTTGAAGATCTGAAAATGAGATTTACACATTTAGATAGTAACATGGAAAAGTGTTGTGACATTTAAAATGTAGGCTGTAATATACAGATATTTTAAAATAAGTGTTGCAGAAAAAAACTTTAATGGAAAATCACAAAAAAGTAAAAATTCTGGCATTTGGGTGGGAGGAAATGATGATGACATCATCATCATCCTCTTCCCCTTCCTCCTCTGCTTTCTTATGTTCTATAATTTTCAAGTTTTATTTAATAAACTTTTATTATTTTTTAAATGATTTCTAAAAACAGTACAATAGAGGTAGAAGCCCAACTGAGGTTATTAATACAGGGAATAGACAGTCTAAGATGGTAGTCCACAACTTAAGCATACATCAGAATTATCTAAAGTTCATGATTCTGGAGATCTGGGACAGGACTAGAAATTCTGCATTTTTCACACGTTCCCAGATGATTCCAATATTGCTGACCTAGGGACCAAACTTGGAACCATTGCTTTAAGAGAAATGCTTTGGTTTGCAAGATTTTACCCATTTATCCAATCATTTCACCAGAAGGCTCTATTCTCATGGTAGAGTGTAGTGAAATTGACTCTGCAACAGTATGACTCAGTATTTTGCCCTTGGATTTTATCCAAGGTCAAAGTAAATATGACACTTTTCTTTTTCTTGGAAAGGGCAATTGGGGACATCATTTCATGTGTTCCAAGCTGGCTTTTAAAAGGCTCATGTTGAAAAAGCTTTCACAGAACAAAGAGGGAAAAGAATTTAATCACATTCTGTTAATTACTTTTCTTTATTAAACAATAAGAACTGATTTTTAACTATGCATTTATATCTGCTTTATTCCTGGATTTAAGGTAGTTTCCAAAAATATAGGACACAAGACAGAAAAAAGTTGCAAATAGATAGGTGAGGAAATCATGACAAACAATTCACATAACCAAGATGGCATGAGCCTGTCCTCTTTATGCTTGGAAAGTTATGCACTTACCATTGCACTACCTCCCTTCAGGGCTGATTTTCTGTATTTTTTTTTTTCTGTATTTAATTTTCTCTTATTGCTTCCATGGCAGCTTTGAGTTCTTTCTTGCAGATACATCATTCTTCTACCTCAACTGCCCAAATAATGATGTTAAATTGTAGGAAGATGCTTATATTCCTAATCCTTACATAATTAATCTTTGACTAAATATCAACAAATACAAGGTTAGGTTCAACTAGCAACACAACTGAAATTAATACTTAAGGACAAAAATATTTAAGTCTACTGTCTCAAATAGAGTTCTATTTGTTTGGATATCTCAACAAAGCCTTGAGAAACAAAAGCTTTGAGAATAGGAAAACGTCTCCAATTCAAGATCAAATAAAAGCACTACAGGCATTGTAATGAATTTACTCAACATCTCAAATTTAACCAGCTGAAAATGTTTGTTTTTCCTTTGTAAGCAGTATTCTATTCAACTTTTAAAAATGAGGATCCTGTCATACAATGGAAAAGCAGCATATTGTCCTGTAGATGGAACAAAATGTCCTTGACTTACTAATCCTCAAGGGGAGCACTGCCTTTGGTACCAGCTACTTAGCATATATTAAAGGAGTAGATTCCAGTAATTTCACTTCAGGGCTTAAAAGTCCAAAGGCTTCCTTTTGTTCAGCATAAAGAAAAATGTCACTCTAATTCCAATGTACTGACTTCTGCTTAACTAAACTCTGGCAATACTAGTCTCCTGTTGCATAAGGACACCCTAAGAGCACAAAAGAAAGACGCAACTTTAAAATAAGTGATTGAAAAAGAGACTAAAATAAAATAATAAGTGATTGAAGTAATTAAGCACAATAGAAAAGGAGAATGTTGTGATCCAAGAGCAAGTAGGGCAGCAGCAAGTTTAAGTGAGACTCACTGTATTGCAAATACCTGTTTCCTCCTTCTGACTTGGGGAATAGATCATTATAACCCAAATAGCACACTACAACTGCAATTGGCAAAATCAGTGAAACAATAAAAGCCTATTTAAGGGAGAAGTTTTTATACTTTGTTTTTTAAACAGCAGACCACATGATTGGCATTTGCTTACTTAGTAAGACTGTTAGAGATAATGTTTTCAGGGTTGACACATTATTAATTCAAATCGGTAATTAAAGATACAGATGAAACTTGTCAGTGATATTGATATGGTTCAGAGTTGTTTAGAATCAAAGCAAGCTCAGAATGAAGTGTTGATGGAAATTATTTTTAAGGAGTACTTATTAGGTTCCTCCTGGGTACAGAGCCTTGAATAAAACCTTGGAGAGACAGATAAATTATAAACATCTCTGAGAAATATTGTATACAAGGATAAAGTGACAGAACTGCACCATGGAAAGAATTCAGTGTGTTTGTATTCCACTTTTTAAGGGAAACGTTATGATGTAATTGGTTCAGAGGCTGCCCACTTAGGAATACTGAGCTCTCACCAGGGGTCAGATACTTCATATAAACATTACCTCATTTAATCCTTACAACAATCTGGAGAGGCAGGAACAATTGTGCCATTTTACAAAAGAGGAAAAAATGAAGCTCAAAGTGTTTAAAAAACTGTCTCAAAATAGCATTGTTTGTGGGAATCAGAACCAGGACTTGAAGCCAAGACTGACTGATTAAAAAAAACAAAAACACAAAAACAAAAACTCTGTTTCCTACAACACACCAGACTGCCATACAGCAAATTTCCTCCATATTCTGGAAATACATTCATCCAATTCCTCAGCAATTTCTCATTTCTAAATCAAAGATCACTCTGTTCTTAGGAAACACCTCAAATCTTATTTCCCTGACATATTAAATATATTCTGGCAGCTTTCAGATGGAGAAGCATTTTTACAGACACTTGGATATCCTCAGGAAGTCATCAATTGGAAATATTTTCATGGCTATGGGCAATATCCCCACCTCACTTTAGCATCCCTATCTATTTTAGACTTACTTATTTTTCAAGATTCAATTCAAGTAGTACCTCTTCCATAAAGCCTTTTCTTTTATTCTCAGCCAGGTATGATCTTTCCTTCCTCTGTTATCATTTTCTTTTTTTTGTCCAATAGCACTTTGTTCATAGATCTATATGGTAGTGCATTGTATTTATTTATGTATATTTATTGAGTCAACAAGCATTTATTGACTGCCTTCCAAGTATAACTGTATCTAAGTCACTGCTAAATGCTGAGTCTACAGAAATTAGAATTATGCAAAGACACTCTGACTTCAATTCACAGCCTGGTAGAACATGCTTGCTTCATGCCTTGTAAAAGACTGAAAGATCTTTTATGTTTCAACTTATATCTTGTTCATTTCAACATAAAACATGAACTGTGTGTTGTATCAACGAACACATTGTCTTTCCCACAGCTGCTTTCAAAAGTGGTTGTTTAATTTAATTAGATTAAAATAACATGCAATACTTGCAGTGAAAAAAATCCATGTATAGTTATTTATCAGGAAAATACAGCATTTGTATCACTATCTTGTTACTTCAGGTATATGAAACTAAGACTTTTCTGAAATATAAAACTAGGAACTAAGTATATGGAGTTCCGTGTTTATAAGCATATGCCAGGACTCACTAGAGTCTCAAATGAACGCAGTCTGACATTAAATACATTTTGAATGCATTACTGGTCAAACTAAATCCCAAGAAATGTTAAATAAATTACATAATTAAAATGCCTAAGGCAGCATGCTCACAAGGGAAATACCCACATACAATAGTCAACAGAAAGCAAACAAAAACGATGTCCATTTCTTTCTCCCAGTGTTAAAAATGGATTCTCCTATATTTTTCTTCAAGTGAAAAATAATGATGTCATGAAGCTTATTATAGGGTTGATTTAAATTTTGTATGGATAGATAAGTTACTTCCATAATTTAGCCACCCTAAGTCACATTGTCTTAAAATCCCAACATGGGTGATTCAATTTTTGTCAATACTTTTCCTGTCCTTTTAGTCCTTACTCTTTATCTCTGATTTCTAGATCCAAATGACTTGCTGTCTTTAGAATCTTCTTCCACTAGTGACTTGAGAAGAAAGTATGTGTATATTTATATTCCTCCTTGAAAGAGTTTTGTTCCATCAATGTAATTGGGGCAGTGTAGAATTTCTAGAAGATGGACCTGTGTTTTACTTCTTTAAAAAACTTTTTCTAGTAAAAGATATCTTCCTTAGTTCAAGTGGATTAGGAGTTTGCTATGTCAATGCTTTGTAGAACACCTATAGTTCACCTTTTAGATCTTACTCCTGATATTTCTCCAATAAAGACAATAAACTCAAATGATAAATTTAAACTTGGTCAGCAAAAATAATCCATGTGGTGTTAGTGGAATAGAGTCTGATAGACGGACTAAAAGGTAAAAAGCTAAAAAAATTTGAGAACTCTACTGCCTGATATATTTAGAGATTTTTTTTAAGGAACTTCCTGCAATCATTGAGCAGCACCAGAGTAAGAAGTAAAAAGAAAGGGGGGAGATGGAAACAGAGGGGTTATGGAACCAAATTAAAAATGGGCAAGGAGGTGGGATAGAGGAAGGAAACTGGAGCCCCATGCCCAGAAGAGGCCAGTGAGAAAGTCCCCCTCTTGATATCCATCCTTGACAGGTTCTAGTATTAGAATGAATGAGAGATTGTTTGTCTAGCTTTTAAAACTGCAGTTGCAGGTGAGCAAGAAGGGGTGGACGTTTATTGTGTCCTTGGAACTTTCTTCCAGTCATCTCAGTACAAGAGAATGTATTTAAAAGCTTCTGGTCACCCATCTCCTGCTGAGCAGTTGTGAACTGGGTAAGGTCAGCAGGTGTGTTAGTTTAAGAGTTTGGGCCAATGCATCTCATTGGATATCTTCATTATATCTACATCTTCCTCTGGCTGTATTTGTTTTTTCATTCCCAGTTTCATATTTCTTTCTCTCTTTCTTTCTCTTTGACATTTTTCCTGAGCAATTTGAAATGTATTTACAGAAATCATGGCACTTCACCCCTAAATATTACATCATGCATCTCCTAAGGATAAAAACATCATCCTACCAAGAAAATTAACAATACCATCTACTGTCCATATTAAAATGTTCCCAATAGGGGCGCTGGGTGGCTCAGTCGTTAAGCGTCTGCCTTCGGCTCAGGTCATGATCCCAGGGTCCTGGGATCGAGCCCCGCATTGGGCTCCCTGCTTGGCCGGAAGCCTGCTTCTCCCTCTCCCACTCCCCCTGCTTGTGTTCCTGCTCTCACTATCTCTCTCTCTTTGTGAAATAAATAAATAAAATCTTAAAAAAAAATAAAATGTTCCCAATGGAGTGCCTGGGTGGCTCACTTGGTTAAGCATCTGACTCTCAGTTTTAGCTCAGGTCATGATTTCATGGGTCTTGAGATCAAGTCCCCCACGGGGCTCTACACTTAGCGGGTGTCTGCTTGAGATTCTCTCCCTCTGCCTCTTTCCCCATTTGCGTGCACTCTCTTTCTCTCTCTCTAAAATAAATAAATAAATCTTCAAAAAAATAAAATGTTCCCACTTACCAAAAATATATTTTTTCCAAAAATATATTTTATAACTTTAAAATACAAGATTCAATGAATGATGAAGCATTGCATTTGATTGTTATGTCTTTTTAGCCTTTTTAAATTTAGAAGTCACATACCTTTATGTTTGTTTGGTTTTTCAAGACATTGTGTTTTGTGGGCACCTGGGTGGCTCAGTTGGTTAAACGACTGCCTTCAGCTCAGGTCATGATCCCAGGGTCCTGGGATCTAGCCCTGCCTCGGGCTCCCTGCTCTGCGGGAAGCCTGCTTCTCCCTCCCCCACTCCCCCTGCTTGTGTTCCCTCTCTCGCTGTGTCTCTCTCTGTCAAATAAATAAATAAAATCTTAAAAAAAAAAATAAGACATTGTGTTTTGTTTTCTGGAGGAGTACAAGCCATTATTTTGAAGAACAGATTACATTTTGAATTTTCTGATTGCTTTTTTAGGAATGAATTCAAGATAAACACATTTAGAAAGAATAGCAAAGGTGTTATTGGTACTTTTTATTATATCACATTAGAAGCATAAGGTATCAAATTGTCACACTAATAGTAATGCTATTTGATTATTAGTTAAGGAGTTGACTGCCAGATCTCTCTATTCATAAAAGTATATTTCCTCTATAAAATTCAATTAGTAAATAATTTGTGGGGGTGAATCATTGGGTTTGACTGAATATCCTATTCTCTAACCACATTTCGCCTGAAAGTATTAGCATCCACAAAGGATCCTTGCCTAATCTAGTTACTACATTTAGGGTTGCCAATAGTGATTTCTTAATTCTACCATTTCTTTTACATTCACTAATTGATACTTTTCTGAAAAGTGCTTTAATTTGTATCCCCCCTCCACACACACACGCACACACACAATCTCACAGGTATCACTACCACCTCATAAATATTTGTATCAGTGTGTTATAGTCCATTTCCATAACTCTTTCATGCTCAAACTATCCAACTTGAGGCCAGTGGGAGCCCCTTCAAGCTGTCTTCCATGTCATTTTCAAATGACCTTATTGTTCCTGAGTCCCTCTTTGCTTTCTGCTACAGATATTCCAGGCTCACCTTATGTTTTTTCTGCCTCAGACTAGAGGTCAGCCATGTCAGCTGTTTGTCAAATGAGTTGCAGTTCTTTTCAGTGGGGAGTGGAATTTAGAAACCAACTCTGGGAACTATATGTGCTCCTTAGTAATGGGGTGTCATTGCTTTGAGATCCTTTCAGTAGTCACATTATTCTCTCTCTCTCTCTCTCTCTCTCTTTGTGCAATTTTCTCATATATTGCTATGCTTTCACTGAGGTAATAACTTTATTACTTTTTTAAGATATATTTTTAGAGCAGTTTCAGATTTTCAATAATAATGCTTTCTCTACCCATATCCTGAGGTAGATGAGAGGAACAAATAAAATAACATATACCATACCCTTTGAAAGGTATAAACTGCTGTAAAAAACTTAGTGCGTTGCCAGTGTTTTTAGTCATATATGTTAATAGTTGATCTGACATTTGACTTTAGAAACATGCCCCAGAAATTTTCTTAGTTTGTCCATATTGCTAGATGTTTATGCTCTTTTGCTTTCAGTTAAAAATACCATTTGAGAATTTAACAGCATAGTATGTTCAATTTTGCATGCTTCTTATAAAGTTAGAAATTCAAAGTTTGGAGGCCCACAGTAGCCTAAGGAATAGGCAGGCATTGGCAGATTTGGAATATAAAGGTTTTCACTTGAATGCTGGCCCTTATTGCAATCAGCAAATGAAATTCCTTATCACTTTTCTTACTCCCAGTGAATTCCAATGTGTCAGAGTACTCTCAAAAAGCATTTAGTCACTGTGCAGGTCATAAGACAGGTTATTAATAAGTGATTATTTCTCATAACAAAGCAGCTTGTTGTAATCAAAGCTATTGTTTATACTTACAAGAAATGTTCTTCTGTTCAAAATGAAGTTTGTTCCCATTTTTAACAGAGTTTAAGTGTAAGTAATTAGAATGTAAAACTGGGTAAAACAACAAAGAGTGCCTGGCAGGGTTCAAATATCAACCCACGTTTTCAAATTTCTGTCTGTGATGCTGCTCTAGGTATACACACCCACTGTGAAAGATCATGCTCGTAAAGACCTGACACAGAAACACTAGAAGCATGGAAGCAGAAGAGACCAGAGGGACATAAGAAACACTTGACCCACAAAAAATCAAATTGAGATTTAGCAGGAAACTCCTTGGCCCAAGTTCACAGTGCAAGTCAGCAGAAGAACAGAACTAGAGCCCAGGGTCCCAGACTCCAGGTCCGGTGCTGTCCTGCTATGTGAACAAGAGGTAGACATTGATTAAGTTAAACGATCAAGGGGTAAACAGAATGTAACCTGGTTGGTTGGGTGTGGGGAAAGCAAAAGGACAAAAGGAAGAACATGAATGGATTCTTACCTCGTTCACCAGAAATCATGCCCCTAAAATTTGGCTCTTCAAGGCTGTAGTGATTCTGTGATTCTGGCTGACGTTCCTGACATGGAAAGGAATATTCTCTTTCATGTAGATAACCTAATATAAAGACTTTACTGATGCCACCAAGACTGCTGCCTGCAAGAGTATGTTTATTCTCTTATGTTTGTATGCTTGAACAAGGGTGATGCCATGCCCAGACCCTAGAAACGTGCCTAAGAGTGATGTTGTCCCTTGATGGCTTTCTCAGCAAACACTGTTGTTCTTAACTCCTAGAAAAGTCAGTAAGAACTGAGTCTCCCCTTCTTTTAGGATGATTAAGGGTCACAGTACAGGGCTGGGGTGGGAGAAAAGAGTATTCTTGTAAAATAAGAAAACAGAAAAAATCTATAAAGAAAATTTTTAATTATATGAAAGGTACGTATGTCCAAAACAAAGACAGATTTTTCAAGGAAACAATAAATAACAAAAATATATATTAAATGCATTCACTACAAGAAATATCAATTTACTATACACATCACTTTACCGGACTGCACAAAGAGCTCAGATGTTGAAGTTGTTAGGTCCTTGGTACAAATTTGTGACAAAATGTTACATCCTATGGTCTTTATAAAAGTGTTCTGAGAGGGCTCTGTTAAAACACAAAGCACCATGAATGACTGCATTCAGTCTGGAGAGCTGGGAGTGAAAGAAAAACAAGGCGACCAATACAAGATGTTTGGCCAGTTGCATGTAGTTTAATTCATAAGGCCTCACAGGTGATTATAAAATGACTACTTTGATTTTCTTTTTGCAATCACCTACTGAGAATATTAACATAAAGACAATTTGTGTGAACCAGGTGAATGGGAAATATTGCATAGAAGGAAGTCAGTATTTTTGAACCCTCTTGGTTCAGTCAGCTTTTAAATCTCACCCAGGGAAATGAGGAGAAGCCTCCAGTTAAGCCTTATGTTTCTGGGGAGCAAAGAGAGGTGGGGGTGGCAGTTGAAGAACAAAAGACTGAGGTAAGAGGAACCAGGAAGCCAATCAACAGAGACCAGAGACTTTCTCCCAACAAGAACGTTTTTCTTTGCAAGATGAACTTAAACATTTAGGAAATTCAACAGCAGGTTGAATTTTTTCGGTGACTATTTTAAAAAAATAAAACATGGGAAATAGTTGCACCCCTCAAAATATATGGCTCTTGTAATTTGAAGGAGGTTGTTGTCATAAAATTTAAAGCTTAATGCAACTTTCAACAAAAGGTTTAATTTGGTACCCCTCCACCTACCTCACAGTCCATGAATGGCCTGTTTTCAGCAGTTCTCATTTCTGTTCACACATAAGGTATTAGCTCATTCCCACCCCTCCCCACCCCCCGCCAATGGCCTCTGGCCCTGAGAGAGACTGTAAGTAATAATGCAGGAAGGGAGCAGTACAGGGCAACCCTTCAGTCTTTCCACTCCCTCTTAGATGTCATACCAGCTCACCCAGCAACTCTCCATTCAGGAAATCCAGTGCAGAAACCAGAAGGTCATGGGCAGAGTCATGAGTGATGAGAATTGGCTAAGTTCTGGGACATACTAACAACTCCCTTCTCAGGGTGACACTAGAGAAAAGAAGCTGGCTCTAAGAGGCTTCTTGACAATACAGAGTAGGAGTCCAGAATAGTCCGTCTGCACCTTTGCTGTGCATTAGAATCACCTGGAGGAGTTTTTAAAAAATATCCATGCTCAAGTTCACCCCAAACTAATTAAATCAGAATCTGTGAGAGTGGAGGTTGGCCTCGGTATTATTAAAGCCCTTCAGGTAATTGTAATATGAAGCCAAGGGTAAGGACTAGTGTTCTAGAAGATTCAAGGAACAGATAATTAATATAATCTAGTTGCTCATTAAGGGTGGTTTTCTAACAAAACATTTAATTAGTGGCTAATCAAGGCAGTTGAAATGGAGAATTAACCTCAGGCTTTGTCTTACTGCATTTTTTGAGATCACAGTCAGATACCAATTTATAAAGTGATAGATTGCAGAAGGCTGAGAAAAAGGGAATAATAAAGTGTGTGGGGGAGGTGGGTGAGAGTCAGCCAAAGGGAAGTACCACAACTCCTGAGAGCAGGGACTGCATCTAGTTCATCTTTGAATTCCCATCACTAACATGGCAAGTCTGCAGAGTGAGTTCACAATAACTACCATGATCAGACTGAATTGTCAGGATAAGCTTCTTTTGGTCTGGGTTTCTCCAGTGGATCTTGATACTAGAGGGTTTTTCCTCCTGAAGCCAGCGTCCCTTCAGTAAGCACCTCCTGACAAGGCTGGATAGACAGGTTGGGCACATGGAACTGGCTAATAATTTGGTGCCTCTTAAAATGGATATTCACTTTAAATGTTGGCTGGCCATTGTTTAGAAGAAAAGCCAAAGGCTCTTTTTGGGAAGGACAGGACTGAAAAGAGCTGGTGTTAGTAATCTGGCTTTCTAACATTATATGAACAAATTAGCTCTAGACCCAAATTTTCATATAGCATTTTGCAAAACAAAAGCCCTTCAGTTAATTAATCCACCCTACTCAAAGTAATTTTAGTGATAATCTATTGTCATTTAAGCTTATTGATGGAAGTGTCACCTACACCATACCTAAGTACTTTATTAATATTCCTACTAATTACATCTGTATTTTCCCTCAAAGAGACTGTAGGAGATAAAATTTGATGCCTATTTTACCTTTCCCTGGTTCCCTGGGGATTTACCTGTGCCCTGCATCTGGCTGGTGTATCTCTAAATCCACCTTATTTTCCTGATTAATTGCCAATATCAACCACACTATATAGCAGTACCTCAGACATTTCCTGGTTCTTACTGGAGATTTCAGTTCATTGGCAGGCCTCCTACTCATCTTCAAGTTGTCCACTCTGAGACATTGCTTGGATTCCTCAGACTGACTGCAGAACAGTCACCCACTGTTCTTCCTTGGAAACCCTATGCCTCTACCATACTGTAATATTTTAACTGAGAAGTCAAGAAGTGGGACAGGCTTCCAGCATGGTTAAAGAAGAACTTGGGTTCCAAATATGTGTGACATCTTAAATTTTTTCACTCTGCTCTCCCCATGAGTTGGCCTCATCATCAGAACTGGCTTCTTTCATGGTAGTAAGCTGGCTGCTGACAGCAACCATAACTTACTCCTTCACATATGGCAGATAGAGGAAACGATATCCCATAATAATTGAAAAAAGAAATCTTGGGTTTTCACCTGCCTAACCCCATTTCCCAAGAATCCCTTTACCTAAGGAAATGTCACACATTGATTAGTTGATGCCTGAATCAGTCACTGTAGCACTGGAGTTTGGTTTAGACCAGGGGTCAGCACTGCCACAAACTGCAGTGGAGAGGACAAATTGGCCCACAGCCCATTTCTGTAAATAAAATTTTATAGGAACACAGACACACTCGTTTGTTTACTTTCTCTTTGTGACTACTACAAGGACAGAGGTGAGTAGTGTGACAGACTCTCTATGGTTCCACGAAATCTAAAATATTTACACTCTGGTCCTTTACAGAAAAAGTTTGCCAGTTCCTTGTTTAGTCCAGTCTGGGACCATCCATGAAACTGAGCTTGGGGTCAGTTCCAAAGCAAATGGCTGCTAAATAATGAGGAGGAGAGAGTCTCAAAAGGAATATCTATGTCTTACTAGGACAGAAAAAGGAAGAGAGGTTCCTTGAGGGCACTGACCAAACTTACTGATTTTCATACTTCGCACAATGCTTTGAATTGAGTTAGGCTCAACAATTATCTGCAGACTTGCTGAATTGAATTGAATTGTTGCCTTCTCTCCTCTTAACTTCCATTTCCTCTGGGAATATAGATATTGAATATTCTAGAAACTCTCTTGGGTATAAAGCAAAGTTTTCTCCAGCTGCCTCCAGTACCTTGCTGAAGGAAATTAATGGGATGTGACATTGGATTTGTAATGACCACCTCTGTTTATTTGCCCAAGTCAACTGTAAACCATAAAAATACTGTAAAAACTCCTAAGAATGGAGAAGGACATCATGTTATATTTTTTAGAGAAGAATAAGACTGAAAATTCTGTAATTATACAGTCAGGAAGGTTTCCTTGTTCTCTTGTTTTTTTCACAGAAAATTTTACAAATATGGGTCAAATTTAAAAGTATATTCTTCCTTTTTTAGTCTCATAGTAAATGAGTATTTTCATGGAGTAACTAAACTGTGTCTGTAAATTTTAGTTTGGAAGATTTCTTAGGCTGCTGAATGATATAATAGTCATTATTTGAAACAAGAATAATGTAAAAAGTACATGTAACAATTTCATGTTTATAGTTCCGCCATGAAGAAACCATACATCTGACTGGAATATTTCTAATATAAATAAAGCACATGTTTTTCAGTTATTTTACTTATTAAAGTACCAATCGAATCATGAAATCAGTTTGTCAAAATCATTCCTGCTTGGTTATTAGCAGGTATATTTTAGCCTGCTAATTTATCTTTCTCATAAAATACTGATTTTGAAAGGGAAGGGGCTGAAATAATAAGGGAGGATGTAGAGCTGTAAAAGTTGCCTATTAATTGCAATAAAAATTATATAACAGTATAAAAATATTTATGTTACCCTCAGACCCAAGATATTCAATATTATATGTGAATATCAAGTTGAAAATGCAAAAGAAAAATACTTTAATTTTCCAAACAAACTGCATAATTTCGTGCTGAAAGCAGAAATTGAATAGATGAGAATTTGATGCGGTAACATACTCCAAGTTCAGAATCCTGCAATTTCTAAGGATTAAAATACTAGGGGACTCAAAGCTGTGCAATTCCATCTGACATTTGGATTTTCATTTACTATTCAGTTTCCTGTTCCGTCACTCTAAGGAAACAAGTACTCTCCAACTGCATATTGGAGAAAACTGCTCCTCCATCTCAAATGCATGCTGCGAAGGGAAATGTCCTGCTTCATCACACCTAATTTCTTGTCTTCCTGTTTGGATTATGCATTGCCCACAATGGATTTCAAAACAACCTTGAAATGTTGTGGTATTAGAATCTCATTACCTGATATTTACCACTAATTTCCTTCCGTTCAAAATATAATTTTATGTCCTTAATTTCTTAGCATACACAAACCACTTCCAATACCCACATCTACTTGCACACTGTGGAATTGGTAATAACTCAGATTCAGTTGTTCTAATTCACCATGGCTCTTTAGGGCTGTCTCCAGAGAGGCAAATATTCTGCTTTCCTTATAAATAGTAACCCACTGTTGCCTGAAGGCTATGTCTAATTTATCTGATTTTACAAAGATATGTATGTAGCCTGTAGCACTATAGACATTGTTGAAATATTGAAACTTTTACTTTGGTTTACACATTAATTTCCTAAAAAACCACCTTTAGGCTTTTAAAACCATTCACCACTTGGTAATTTTCATGGTTTTCATCCACATTTGTCAAGTTTCTGACTTCCACACATCTTCCACTCTGTTTCTTATTCTTTATTACTGAGAATAAGGGGTTTCAGACAACAGAACTGGGGTTGTTTCGCCTATTTTGTAAAACATCAAAGGTCGGGACAAAAATTATGGCACTGTTTTCTTTCTGAGTTGCTTTTTTTCCCACTCCACACCTTACTGAATCTGATCCTCAAGTAGTTATTCATGGACTATGTAGAAAGGTCCTTTTATGTTCAGCTACTATTTACTCATCAAGACTCACTACTCCCTTCTCTCTCCTCCTCTGCTTACCTAGGTCTAAACACTTACTTTGTCCCCAGAAGGAATAATAACAATAGAGGTATGTTAATACTACTTTACAATTTGGATGTCTCTACATCGCAGCATTTTTTTCTATCACAGACATAAAATAAGAGATTATATTGTAGTTGGTAATAATCTTTTCACATGGATTATCACCCAGAAAAAGGCTATAGTCTACTTCTGTTTAAAACTTCACCCACATAAGCCAGGAAAAGGAGAGAGCAGTGTCATGGGACCTTTGTCTTTGAAGTTAAACTGAGGTGCAGTTGAAGGGTTTTGATTCCATGCATGTGTATGCCTGTCTCCCTGTCTATATGAGAGTGTGGGCACATCTCAGCTGATCCAAGTGACAGAGACAGTGGAGTTAGAACAAAGAAAATGTATCAATAAAGGATGTATCAAGTATGAAGAGGAGAGGACATATGCAATTTAGCCCCACAGATATGTTAAATGCATATTAAATGAAGAAATTAACCAGATAAGATAAAGTAGAATTTCTTGCTTACCACAGTAAGAGACCTCTAACGCTACTAAGTCTTGAAGGGAGAAGAACAAGGGCTGATTTAGTGAGATTTTGAAGTCTGGTTTCAGCAGAGAGGCTTGACTAGAATTAAGTAAAGGTGTTGGTGTGATAGTTCAGGGTTGGTAGAATCAGCAAGGTGAAGATTTTGAGGTGAGGGGTTCAAAGAATGTTTGGGAGTAAATAGTCCACTGATACTTTCTACTGAAGATTTAATGAGTCTTTCAGGAAATTTTTAGAATGAATAATAAAGTTATTTGCAACTTTTATACTGCTGGCAAAAGTCTCCTGGAATAATAATATCATGTTGATGTAGATGGTGATAATACTAGATCCTACATTTATGATTTCTGTAATCTGGTAAAACATTTACTGTCTCTGTGTCTCATTTTCCCCATCTGTAAAATGGGGATACTTTTTACCTTGGAGTTTGTGAAGAGTGAATGAGATATTTGTTAGGTTCTGACACAGTACTTGACCTAAGTCATCAACTTCTTATCAGTGCTTATAGTCATCAATGCTATTTTTTCCCCTCTTCCCTAATTTCTGGACTCTGGCTCCAAGGATTCAATCAGCTTTTATTTTTTTATTCTATTTTTTTTAATAACTGGAAGGTTGTACTCTTTGATCACCTTTACCCATTTCCCCTGCCCCTTCCCCTAGCAACCACCATTCTACTGTTTCTATGAATTCAGTGTTTTTAGATTCCACATGTACGTGAGATCATACAGTATTTCTTTGTCTAACTTATTGCCTTTAGCATAATGCCATCAAGTTCCATCCATGTTGTTGCAGATGGTAAGATTTCCATATTTTTATGGCTGAATAGTATTCCATTGTATATGTGTATATCATGTTTTCTTTATCCGTTCATCTGCTGATGGACACTTAGGTTGTTCCCATGTCTTGGCTGTTGTGAATAATGCAGCAGTGAACATTGGAAGTGCAGATATCTCTTTGTGATGGTGATTTTATTTCCTTTCAACATACACCCAGAAGTGGAATTGCTGGATCATATGGTAATTCCATTTTTAATTTTTGAGTAATTTCCATACTGTTTTCCAGAGTGGCTGCACCAGTTTGCATTTCCACCAACAGTGTAAGAGGGTTCTCTTTTGTACCCTTTTGCTTTAGCCAGCTTTTAAATCTGACCCAAGAGTTCCTTCCATCTACTTTCCTGCATCCCAGAACTGCTGTAAATAATGACACAACCCTCCCAACCGCTCTTTTACTGGATGTTATAGGAAATTAGAACATGAGATTTTTTTATTTTAAACTTTTAGTTCTAATCATCTTGGGGGAAATAGATGCAAGGAAGTTGTACAAGTTCCAGATAGTTCAGGAAATTTGTGTCATAGTTATTCCCAGATTTATTGAAGCACTCAGGCTGGGCTTTGCTTTTATTTAGCCTGGCCAACCTGTTTCTTAATAGGGTCCCAAGGAGGTTTAATTCATATATTTTTTAAGTTACCTATAGCAGAGCAATGTGCGTACCAACTAAAAGGTTGCATATACAAATGAACAATGACCAGACCATACAATGACAATAGAAATCTGACCCACAATCTCTGCGGCAACCAATCCAGGAAGCCAAACCACAACTTCTGCAATAACTGTTGGCCCCAAAAGGTCAGGACTTGGTCAATGACTGCGAACTTACCTATTTTTTGCCTTCCACTCAAATCAGAATCATCAAAGAAAGCCAAATATGATCCCTAAACCAAACATATAGATGCTGTGCTTCTAAATTAGCCCACCTTATATGCCAACAGCGTCCAGAGAATACAAGCCTTCCCCATCCCTCCCCCCTTTATTTTTACTATACTGCTTTCCCATTACCCAGCCTATCTTTGAGTTTCTGCCAATACAAAGACTCCCTTGCTATAACAAACTCTAAATAAATAGCCTCTGCTTGTTCTCATTTAGGTGGTCATTTATTTATACACAATAAACCTTCAGCAAAATCCAGAGTCACCATTCACTTTCAGAGAGCCACTTACTAAATAGATCACTCACGTGTGAGCCCTTGGTTCCCTCTTGTTCGTCCAGCTTTCATTGACTTGACTGTAGTCATCAGGAGCAAGCTACATTCCTGCCAATGGATCTAACCAGAAGTCAGTATTAACATGCAAGGTTTTCTTCATCACCCCAATTAGCAGTGTTCATGTTGAAGTCCCAGAGATGGACCCCATGAGTTAGAAAATGTATCTCCAAGGAGTAGGCCCCAGGCAGCAGAGCACAAGAAGGTGACAAAGAAATTTAGCTGATGAAACAGAGCAATCAGTCTCCTGCTTACTGAGAGTCAGGCCCTAAGGTTTATGACAAAACATCTGATTTATGCCAGAGAAACACCCAAGTGTCTTCTTAGGTTTGAATAGATATTTTTTATGAGATTTAATTCTCAGAGAAATCCAGTGACATCAATAGTTGAGAAAACCAAAGTTCAAATACATGAGCATGTCCACAGCCAACCAAAAATTATCTGGATGACTACCAAAGACAAAAGCCAGGGATTCAAGTCCAGATGGTCTATTTGAAGTCTAATGCTCTCTCTGTAACACCCTTACAAAGTACATAGTGTGTGTCCCAAATAACAATTTCACATGAGAAACCAGTGTCAAGCTCATAGAAATGAGGACATATTAAGTTAAATCAACATGTGAAATTAATTAGTTCTTCCATAGGGCAGGGGATCTGTATGCTGTTTGTTTTGACTGCTGCCCTTACCACATTGCTCTATAATCATCAGTCTTCAGAGTCTCCTTGATGTTAGGGACCATGACATTTTTGTTTTTGTGTCTCCAGTTACAGTTTGTAACACATGACAGACACACAATAAATGTATGCTGAATAAATGTAGAAATTTTGTGAGGAAGTCAAGAGATTTCAAACTAAGAGCTGTATTTGCACTATCTATGGAAATTGGTCCAGTCAGTTAATCTACCTGGAACTTACTCTTAGATTAGTGCTTCTCAACTATTTTCTTCATTATTATTTCCCTAAGGAGTCTTTTTTAAGACATTTTTAAAAATACTCTCTCATAAGATTTTACCACACATATACTATATATGAGTTTATCTAATATATGTATATCTGTGTTTTATACATAAAAAGATTAAGATTTTTTTTTCCTCTCCAAGAACCAGTATTGCCCTCATTGAAAATACATGGCACTACATGGTTGATGTGTATCCCTGCTACAAAATATTATAATTATTTGATTTCCTAAGTTTTGCAAATTATCACAAATGCTGTGTTAGCCTTAGGGAGGTGAGGAGCTACGTGAAACCCAAAGGGGTAATTGATTGTTAGAATTATAGGATCAGGGTAAGATGAAACTTACTCTGTTCTTATAAAATCAGGCTCCTTCTATTCCACACCTAGACACTGACTTTTGACCAGGGATTAAAATCTTCTTGTGGTATTGCTTTAGTTTGCACCATCTATCTCCCAGGGGCCCACATGCTGGTAGGCCTCACTCAGAATTGATGTACATTAAAGGAGAGGCTTCCAAACATGAATCAGATCCAAAGTCTCTAAAAGTGAACTCCTCAGCAGGGACTGTAACATTGCAGCTTTAATTTGAACATTCTGATTTTTTCCTACGTATTTATACACATCTTGGGTAGTCTCTTGGCTTAAAATCAAGGAACAAGCATATTCCTACAATGGACTTAATTAATAATTTGTGCCTGGATTTATATTGTATTACAGCTGAATAAGGATTAGAAGAATAATTTGTCCTCCTCAACACAAAATGCTGCTCTGAAGTTATATAGGCTCATTTTTACATTCTTATACAATAATTCTCTGGGATTCTCTCTCTCTCTCTCTCTCTCTCTCTCTCTCTCTCTCTCCCTCTCTCATTTTCTCTCTCCCTTCCTCTCTCTTTCTCTCTCTTTCTATTCCTCCCTCCCTCAATTCCTCCCTCTATACCTCCCTCCCTCAGAATTTTCCAGTATGATTGATGGACAAATGGAGTCTACAAATCAAAGCTATATCATAATAGGTCATGATGAAACATTAGAATGATACTGACTTCAAAAATATTACCATGGTAACTAGCAAAATTTGGGTTTGAATGCAGTGAGAGAAAATGACTGTCTCTCAACAAAAGAAAAAAATAACAGTCAAGGGTATAGAGTGATCTTGCCTCAGTAACCTGCTTAACAAAGCTCTCTGGTAAGGAGTATCACTCAGTAGTAACATTGCCCTTCATTTCCTTGGCACTGAAATGAATAAACAGTGGGACAAAGAAAACAAACTATAGCTGAGTAATAAGCTAATAAATACTCTGGTTATAAAATGTAGTATTTGGTGCTGTGGTCCCAGTGATTGTGCTTTGATTGAACAGATTTCAGTAGGGGTTTAAAATTTTTTAAATGTACTAAAAAGAGAGAAATGTCAAAACCCAGATTTAGTCCATCTCTGGTAATTTTAGTTCATGAAGGTCACAGGTCTCTGCTCAAAATAATTTCAAAGCTTATGCTCCTCTCACCAGACGTCCCTAAATAATGCCAAATCAGACTAATCCCCAGAAGTTTTCTACAGGTAATCACCTCATTGCCCACTCAATCGGATGGGCTTTCCAAGCATTTCATCTTTTTTTTTTTCAAGTGTTCAGATTTTCAGATTTGGTTATACAAATCATTAGAATACGCTTGCCATTAAAAGATATATGTGCTGTTGCATATTTGATGATATTGTTTTGAAGTTGGAACCATCCTGTTTGAAAACAGCAGTTGCCATAGGAACAGGTTTTCCAACTAGATCTTACAAGGAGAAGTATGTCATAAATAATTGGCAATGCCCTGAGGGAGCTGTTAAACACCCAAAGAAAGGCAAGAAAAGAAAAGAAGAGAGATGCCAGAGGACAGCCATAGAGTGACATTCCACAGGGGAAAGGCAAATGCTGTCTAAATACCCTAGATTCTGATTAAGGTAATAAATTAAACTTTAAGATTCCAAATCAATACCTGAAATGCAGTGCTGAGTTAATTTTAATGCAGAGTTAAAACAAAAGTGGTCATAAATAAAAGACCACAATTGCATTCTGTATTAATAACTTTCCTATCCAGGAGTGAATTAATGGCACTCAGTTCCCTGTTACATAAATGTAATAACATAACTCAAAAAAAGCATATATTATGGTTCAAAGACTCATTCCTAAATGCACAGATTTCTCTTCAGAAGAGCTGCTCATCCATAAAGTGCTTGGCAGCCAGGATGCAGGAACCAGCTTAGTGGTGTGATCCAAAGGTGGAGGGAGCGGAATTTAGGCCCTTTGCTCTAGGCTCTTTTCTTTGTTGCAAGGGTTGACTTTTAATCTTATTTCTTCCTCTCATTTTCTCTTCAAGCCCTCTCCTCTCACATTAATCTCTAGTTCTAGCTCTGGTTATAGCCCTGTTGATTTTGCGTAGGAGAAGTTGTCACTTGGGATTGAAATCTAGTTGGAAGGGAACAGAAAGAAAGAACTCTGGCATGTCTGGGGGGAGTTCTGTGGAGTCAGAAATGTGTACTGGAGACCTGGCACTCCTATGGAAAAGGGAAGGCTATTTTCAGATGTATTTATTTAAGAGATAGACCCATAAGGACTCTCTTTACATGGACCATGCCCTACGTTTAGTTCTCCTTCTCATTCAGGCTCTCATTGGTTCTAGAAGTCTCTCCAGGGGTGGGCTGCTCAGTGGAAATACTAGAGCCAGCAAGCACACAGTCCTTTCCTTAGTTCCCCTTACCACAGCTTTAATAGGGTGGATTATTGTCAGACATAACTCTGCTATATACTAGGGGAACTCAACAAAATTATTCAAGAAAATACAGACCACATATTCATAGACAAGTGTCCAAAGTCCCTGATGGTAAGAGCACTGTTGAATCACAAAAGCATCAGAAGGTACTTGTCCCCACTTTCCTTCTTTGCTGTCTTCACACGGTACGTGTGGTTTACATGAGTCAAGATGCAAACCTGGGTTTTAATCCAAGGGGTATGTTTTCTGTACTGCATAGGAAGACTCATTAAGCCCAATGATTTTGGCAGCAATCAGGGCAACTTTTTTCAATTTAGAGCCAGAAAAAAGGCAGGCAAAAATGGTTCTTTGAAAGGAAAATGCATTACTGGAATTACAAAGAGAAAGAAGAAAAAGGAGGAGGAGGGGTGGGGGAGAAGAAGGAGGAGAAAAAACACTGCAAACTTTTGTAAAGAGTTTTGTAGAAAGACAACTTCCTTAAGTTCTCTACAGTAAAGCCCAGGATATAGAGTGGATGAGGATTCTTTTTTAAGGTCTAGAAACTGCAGTGCAGACCATGTGGCTGACAATTCCTTACATGTACCAGTATGAATGTGTTCAAATAAGTAAACAGATAAAGCATACTCTGATCTCAGAAAAAAAGAGAAGAAACCAGAATAAATTAGGCCAAAGATACTGCTAAAGATTAAGAAATCATGATTAAGAATTTCATGAGTGTTCAGAAAGAAAAGACTTGAAAGTACAACATATTAAGTTATTAATTTATTATTATTAAAACTAATTTAAATTTATTATTAAAATTAATTTTAAATAATGTTTAATTGTATAGTTCATTCTGTTTCATCTCAGTTTCCTTTACTGGACCCAGCCAGGAGCCTGGGTTTGTGGGGGCTGATTGAGAGACTGGGGGCCCTGGGCTCCACCCAGGTGTCCCGGAACCAGCAGGGCAAGCTGAGGTGGAAGGGAGGGAGAAGCCTGGGTTCCCAGAAGCCCACTGGAAGCCTAGTGCTACAGAAGCCACCTGGGATTGCAGGAGGGGCCTGGCGCCACTAGAGGTGACAGGCACTGGGTAAGCTGGGGGCCTGAGTTCCTGGGAGACCCCAGGGAGCCACCCTGGGGCAGGCCATCTCTTGGGTCAACAATGAAGTTGGCACTCACCTCACTCTCCTTACATGGAGAAGGCAGTCCCTCCATGCTAGGCTGCCAGGGCTTAGGGGATGGGTAATAGAGGTATATAAATCTATTATTCCTAACCTCCTCAATGCATTTTTTTTTTATTTCTGTACTTCTCCCAGCAGCTATAATACCTCACCTGGAATTCTTGGCTCTTTGATGGTATATTTATGGTTCTAGCACCCAGTGACTACAAAGTCCCTAAGTTTGAAATTCAATGGAAATCAATTTAATACCTAAGAATAGCTATCAGGGGCTGTTTTAATGACTTCCATCCATTAACAGAAGAAGTCAAGAACATGAGTAAAAAACAAAATGTGTGCAGGAATTAAAGAACCACACAGAGGTAACATCTGTCATTTCTGCTTAAACGCTTTGTGGACGCTGTACAAAATATATGAGATAATGATGACCTAAATGGTGTGGCATTAGAAAGAGACATTTTGAAAAAAAAAAAAAATTCAGAGTGATTTAGTGATTAAAAGATGATGGAATTTAACTAAGTTCACTTCAATCAAAAGTTTTGAACCCAGACAATTTGCAAAAAATGATAATTCCATGAATGGAGAAAGAAAAATGGGGAGGTAATGTGTGTTTTGGGGGTAGAATGATTAAGTCAGCCCTTAGGTATGTGTCATCTAATGTGACAATATAGCACAATCATGTGACAATCATAGCACAAAAAGAGGATGGAGTTGGAGACAAAACATTTGATGTCATCAATAATATAGCTAAAGTTACCTTTAGAGATGATTTATATTTTAAGGCAATAATTTGAAAGCAGAGACTGAACAACAGAATAAATAAAGCTGTTTGAGGTTTTAGTTTAAACAACACTGTCTCTCTTGTAGATAGCATAGAAATAGTTCTGTTTTTATCCAATGTGAAAATCTGTGGCTTTAAATTGAAGGTTTGGGGCCATTTTTGTTTAATGTTTTGATATGATTGAATTTGGCTCTCTATTGCCATTTGTTTTCTTTTAGTCCAATTTTTTTTCCATTTCTTTTTCCTTCCTCCTTTAGGATTAATCAAATATTTTTTGGAATTCAGTTTCAATTCCTCTATTGGCTTCTTAGCTGTACCTCTTTATATTGTATTTTCTTTCTTTTCTTTTTTCTTTTTCTTTTTTTTTTATTTTGTTAGTTCTAAGGTTTACAGTATGCTTCATTTATTTATCATAATCTACTTTGAGTTAACATTATCCTACATTATATAAAACATGATACATTTACAGCAGCATGGTTCCATTTACTCCCTACCTTTATGTTTCTGTCATAGGTATTACATATATATGAATAGATTTTATAAATCCCACAACACGGTGTTATAAATTTTGCTATAACAACTGTCATATGTCATGGGACGCCTGGGTGGCTCATCTGTTTCGGCGTCAGATTCTTGGTTGCGACTCAGGTCATGATCTCAGGGTTGTGAGCTCAAGCCCCACATCAGTTAGTGCAGACTCTGCTTAAGATTCTCTCTCTGCCTCTCTCTCTGCCCCTCCTCCCTGTGTATACTTGTGCTCTCTCTCTCTAAATTAAATGAATAAATCTTTTTAAAAAAATGAATAAATCTTTAAAAAATACTGTCATTTATCTTTTTTTAAAATTGAGGAAATAAAGAAAACATAAGTATTGTATGTTTATTCACATGTTTAGTATGTATAATATTTTTCATTACTTCATATAAAATGGAGTTTCCATTTGATCTCATTTTCCTTAAATATAAAGAACTTACCTTAGCATTTCTTATAGTGCAGATTAGCTAGAAATGAATTCTCTATGTTTTATCTATCTGAAAAATTTTTTGTTTTTATTCATGAAGAATTTGTTTTTTGAGAGAGAGTGTGTGAGTGTGAGCAGGGGTGGGGATGGGAGGTGCAGAGAGAGAGAGAATATTAAGCAGGCTCCATGTTCAGCTCGGAGCCTGATGTGGGACTTGATCCCACAACCCTGAGATCATGACCTGAACCAAAATCAAGAGTCACATGCTTCGTCTCCCCCTCCGAACCACAAGAGATGATGGACTCTGAAAAACAAACTGAGGATTCTAGAGGGGAGGGGGTGGGAGGATGGGTTAGCCTGGTGATGGGTATTAAAGAGGGCACGTTCTACATGGAGCACTGGGTGTTATAAGCAAACAATGAATCATGGAACACTACATCAAAAACTAATGATGTAGTGTATGGTGATTAACATAACATAATAAAAAAAAAAGAGTCACATGCTTAAGCAGGCATCCCTTAAAGAATATTTTTGATGGATATAGCATCTCAATTGACAAGTTTTTCTCTTTTTTTCAACACTTTAAAGATATCATCCCACTTATTCTAACCTTTACTGCTTCTGGTGAGAAGTTTGCCATCAATTTGAAGTAACAAATCATTTTCTCTCTGGCTGCTTTCAAGATTTTCTCTTCATCTTTGGTTTCTAGAGGTTGAAATATATTTCAAAGTGTGGCTTTTCTTTGCCTCTACTCTGAAGTTTACTGAGCCTCATATATGTTTAATTTATATCTTTCACCCTATTTGAGAAACTTTTGCCCATTGTTTCTCTAAATTTTTTCTGTTCTATTATTTATTTCCTCTCCTTCTGGTTGAATTACATATGTACTTGACCAATCAATAATATCCTATGGGTCGCTGAGGATGTTTATTATTTTAATCATCTTTCTCTCTCATCTTCACATTGGATAATTTTTAATGATCCATCCTCAAGTTCAATGATGCATTCCTGTGCAATCTAAAATTTTCTTTTCAGATATTACACTTTTAGTTCTAAATTTTCAATTTTTATATTTTTAGAATTTTAATTTCTCTTTTGAGATTCTCCAGCTGTTCATTCAGCATAACCACATTTTCCTTCAAGTCCTTGAATATGTACATAATGACTGTTTAAAAATCTTTGTCTGCTAGTTCTAGATTTAGTTTTGATAGACTTTATTTTTCTTGACTATGGGCGATATATTCCTATTTCTTCTCAAGTCTAGTAGTTTTCATTGTATGCATTAGACTATGGACAATGGAGTGTAGGGAGTCTGAGTTATGACTCCATCCTTTAGAGGGTGTTGACTTTTGTTCTGGCAGTTAATCAAATTACTGTGGGATGATGTTGGTTCTGTCAGACTTGGTCCCATGATTTGTTGTGGCAGATTTTTTTTTTTTTTTTTTGGTTTTGAATTCACAAATGTGGTATGTCCTTTGCCATAGATGTGATAATATCCTTAAAATACCAAAAATGTGGACATTGTGAGGTCTCTAGCATTGACAGCTCCAGCTACCCAGCAAGGCCTCTCTACTCTGACTGGGCTGGAACTCCAGGGTCTTCCAGAACTACAGAACCTCTAATAATCAGCTGACCTCTTTCAGCTCTGTCTCTGCTAGACCTTATAAATACTTGCCTGCCATGTGTGCAGCTCAATCCTTGACCAATTATATATGAGGAACTCCCACACAGATGTTTGGGTCCTCCCTCTGTTCAGCTACCTCCTCTAATATGCTACCCCACAAATTTCAAATATTTAAGGCAGCATGGAATTTTGCTCTACTTCCTCTGCTTCCTCAACCCAGAAATTCAGCCCACTTTTCTGCTTGGGGTCCATCTTCCTGCTCTACAATAGCCAAGTGCCATAGATGGAAATCCAGGGAAATCTTGGTCAATCACTGGCCTGACACTGTGTGTTTGCCTTTTCTAAAGGATCATAGTCCTATGTTGTCTTTTATTCAGTGTTTGAAAATACTTACATTATATATTTTGTTCAATTTTGAATTTTTTTTTTAATTGAAAAGGCAAATTACCTTGTTTGGCCAAAAGCTGAAGTCATCTGGATCTATTTTTTTCTCATAATAGCTATCAGCCCTTAATATATTATATATATTAGTTTATTTTCTTATTATAAGTCTTCCCCCATTGCATCTTGATGAAAAGATCCAAGAGAGCCAAATTTCGTCTACTGTTTAATGCTCTAACCACCTCTCTAGAATAGTAACTAACACATGTGAGGTTTTTTTAAAGTCACACTTGGATGGGACAAGTGGGTGATGGACATTGGAGAGGGTGTGTGTTGTAATGAGCGCTGGATATTATATTAGACTGATGAATCACAGACCTGTAACCCTGAAACAAATAATACATTATATGTTAATTGAATTTAAATTAAAAAGACAAAAAAGATAAAAATAAATAAAAATAAAAAATCACTCATTGTTCAAGAATGGGTGAACAAATTCTGTAATCTCATTCCATAATCTCACATATTCTCAGTAAATTGGCATTTTAAAGCAATATTACACATTTTCAGTTTGTTTCTATAATTGTGAAACAAAGATCTCTAAACTGGTATATCTCACCTGACAACTGTCACCAATATTTAATTCTCAGAGTAGTGGCGGTGTCCTTGTAGGGTTTGTTTATATCCACCATTGTTTGCCACATTCCACGTTCACCATTTTATTATAAAATGTATCATACCTACAAATGTGGATGTGTGTATACTAGTGTACATATTGTTTTGTATAGTTTCAGAAATAATAGTAAAACCTATGAACCAACCATCCTAATCATGAAACTATACATTACCATTAACTTTGAGGATCCCTGTGTGCCCTTCTTGATTTCATTACCTTCCCTCTCCCCTAAGTGGATTCAACTACAATTCTAATTTTTATGTTAATTATTCTTTTGCTTTTATTTTTAGTTTTGTGTGTTATATATGAACACATATTTGTATTGTTTGCTTTTTTATAATTTTGATCTGACATTTATTGTAGGTAGTCTGTGATTTTCTCTTTCTACTAAGTACTATTTTGAGATTCTTACATGCTAATGCATGTAGCTATGATTTCATTTTCTGTAATACACCAACACATGAGTATACTGTAATATAATTACCCATCCTACTGTTGATGAGCATTTGGACTGTTTCCAGTTTTTTGCCATTACAATGATTCTTCTTAGGATGATCTTATACATGTCTTCAGATATAACATGCAAGAGTTTCTAAAAGGTATATTTATACCTAGTAGTGGAATTTTTTAGGTCTTTGGTATGGAAATGTTAAATTTAAAAGATGATTTTAAATAGTTTTCCAAAGAGTCTGTTCCAGTATACACTCCAAAATGCAGCTCATAGGGGTTCCCATTGCTCATTATACTTACCAATATTTAGCACTATCAGATTTATAAATTATAGCCACTCTGGTGTGTGAAATGTTATTTTATGATGCTTAATTTGCCTTCTCCTGATTACAAATAAGGTCAAATATATTTTCCTGTTTGCAAGCCATGCATATTTCCCCACTGCAAAATGTCTATACATATCTATTGCCCATTTTTTTCCTATTATGTTGCTTCCTCTTGTTGATTTATAGATATCTTTATATAGTATGGATACTAATAATCTCTTTATTATAATGTTTATCAAATAGCTTCTCCAAGTCTGTGGCTTCTTTTTCCCCTCTTCTTAAAGGTTACTTTTGAAGGACAGAAGTTGTTAATTTGAATGTAATCAAATTTCTCAGTCTGTATTCAGCTCTTTTGTGAAAAGGATCATTTGTGTCTTGTTTAAAAATCCTTCTATACCCCAAGTATAAGTTCCTCCTCTCAAGTTCTTTTCCAAAATGTTTACAATTTCACCTTCTCATGGAAGAAGTCCTTGTCCGAACTGGATTTGGCTTTTGTATATATGAGGAGGGGATCCATTTTCATTTTTCCATATGGATAAGTAGTTTTCCCAAATGTCATTTATTGGATAGCTCTTTCTTTACTCTCTGTTCTGCAACACCAACTTGTTTAATTATCAAATTTCCATATATCAGCATGAGTCAATTTTTAAGCCCAGTATTCTGTTCTATTGTCCTATTTCAGCTAACAGATCTCCTTTTTAAGGTGCCGCTATGAGCATAGTCCCACTCCGTAGATTTTTTTAGTCTCTTTGCCTTTTTAGATTTTCTGGCTTTAACTGTCAGTTTTATATTCATAAGAAAGAGAGCCTGCCTAATGGGCCCTAGTCAATGAAGTATCTACTCCAAGTTCCCTAATGGATGGTAAGGATCAGGATCTTCCCCAAGCACAGAGAGGGCTCTGCCTCCAGAGAGGGTGAAACTATTGTGGGAAAGGGAGCCAACCCAGGGCTTTCTGTTCTGAGGATGGCAAAGCATGATCCTATAGCCATATGCAGTTACAAAATAGCACGGCTAAATTCTTTTCAGAAACTGCTCACTAAAGAGCCCAAAAATAATTATGAGAATGAAATATTCTTTGCTTACCAACAAGACAAAGATTTATTCAAATTATAATTGATAATATTCGAAAGGACACAATGGAAGAAGCACGCATGCATTGATGGTAAGAAGTGAATTCTATACAACTTTTCTACAGAGCAAATTAACAGCATTTGTCAAACACTTTAGAAAGTATGTACCCCATAAAAGAGTAATTCTAAGACATTATCTTATGAGAATAATCATATATTTATGAAAAGATGTCCTAGGTCAAGTTCTTCATAAGCAGAGTACAAGACAAAGATTTATTCCAAGTGATTTATTAAAGAAATGCTCCCAGGGGAAAGCAGTAAGCAAGCAGAAGAAGCAGGAGTGGGAAGAGAGGAAACAAAGCAAGGGTGTAGTTGTAGGTAAAGCTTCAGGCAGGCTTCAGCTTATCCCTCAGGGAAACTTTGAAGTTGAAGTCATGCCTCAGAGTTGTCCCACCAGAGGCAAAGCTCCTGTGCAGTCATATCTGGACACCTGCCCATCATTGTTTCAACATTGAATTTCCCAGGCACTTAATGGTGTTGTTACAACAGGTGTATATTCCAGTTAATTAAAATAGCAAAACAAAACAAAATTAAACTGAAACAAGTATTTAATAGTTAAAAGTGGTAAAGATAATAACATAATATATGATCATTAAATATCTAGTTCTTTAAGAAAATGGCAAAATTCTCATAATATATTTTTTAAAATCAGAATATAAAACTATGTGTATATATATTATGAGGCAAATTATATTATAAATAGATGATAGAGATAGAGAAATAGGAACACATATGCAGGAATAGTTATATTTTCTACCCTATACTCCATACTTTCACAATTATTTACTATTATAAGTACACACTACGTTTTTGGAGAAAGAGTGAAAGCAAATGAGAAAGCAAGAGAAAGAGAGATCTCTCATTAACAGGTATAAATGTAAATATGCAAATTGCATCAAACTGAATGCCATTCCCTCTTGGGCTGCTGTTACTTGGAAACTATTTGGGTTTCTTCTCTCACCTCAACTCCAGCATCTGGCTACCTGTTCCCTGTGTCTTGGGGCAATACTTATACCACAGCCTGTGATGTAGACACCCTGATGATTCTAAATGCTGTGGCCATGAGTGTGTGTGTGTGGGTGCGTGTGTCTACATGCCTTAATTTCCACAGCATAAATAACAGAACTGTCCTGTGCCCTACATTGGAAATTGTGACTGAGAACCATTGTCATAGGTGATGCTGGAGAATATTGGACAACTTTAGAAAGCCCTGAGTGAGCTACAGGGGGAAGAACTGAGCTGCTTCAGGTAACTGCTAGCCAAAGGAAGAGCATCTGAGCTGCCATCTCTCTGTGGACCATCTCACAGTTGCTGGTGCACAACTCCACAGGAGAAACACTGGGGAGTCCCCTAGGACAGCTCCATGCATGAGCCAGCACCATCCCTGCACTCAAAGCATCTCTTTCAAAAGGCGCTTTCTAATCTGTTATTTTAAGTCAAGTAAAAGCATTACTTAAACTAAAGGCCAAACCATTTTATCTTAAAATTAGTTTCAAAGGGTGCCTGGGTGGCTCAGATGGTTAAGCGTCTGCCTTCAGCTCAGGTCATGATCCCAGGGTCCTGGGATTGAGCCCCACATCGGGCTCCTGGCTCAGCGAGGAGCCTGCTTCTCCCTCTCCCTCTGCCTCTCTCCCTGCTCATGCTGTGTCTCAAATGAATAAATAAAAAAAAATCTTAAAAAAAAAAATTAGTTTAAAAAGCTTCCTCTACCTGAAATATGTCCTTCACATTTGTATGTCTCAGAATTGGCCAAATGAATTTTTGTGTAAACTCATAATATGTGGCTGAAATTGAGATAAAAGCATGAGAAATTTCAGCAAATGGGAATTTATATATACATATATATATATGTATATATATATACATGAGAGAGGAAGTAGAGTTTTAAATGAAAAGGACTTTTCCATCCATAAACATAGGGTTAGCACTTTCATATTACTGTACAATCCATTTAACATCCTTGGGTAACATAAAAAAACTTTATCATCCATGGCTTATATCTATTTCAAACAAAATTTTTCTGATTTCTTATTTTAAAATAAATTCTAGATTTTATCAGAATATGCAATAACATATACATACACATAAGACCATCCACATTCCTTACATTGGGTTATATTTTCCTGTATTTATAGTCCTTACAGTAGAGCAACATCTGAAAAATCATGTGAAACTATAAATTAATGTTAAAAATCACATTTTTGTTTTATTTCTCCCAACTAAAATCAATATTCTTCATTTTAAAGATTATTATTCTAAATATATGTAGCAAGAGCATTATCCTAAGTATCAGAGATTTACTTTGAAAGATAAACTTCTACTCTTCATCACTGTATCAGTTTTCTGGGGCTGCCATAACAAAGTACCACAAACCGTGTGATATAAACAACAGAAATGTAGTTTCTTAAAATTCTCAAGGCTGGAAGTCTGAGCTCAATGTTTTGGCAGAGTTGGTTTCTTTTGAAACCTCTCCCCTTGCCTTGTAGACGGCCATCTTCTCTTTTTGTCTTCAAATGGTGTTCTTGTCTGTTTCCAAATTTCCTCTTCTTATACGGACACCAGTCACACTGGATTAGGGCCCACCCTAATGGCCTCATTTTACCTTAATTACCTCTTTATAGACCCTGTCTCCAAATAGAGTCAACATTCTGAAGTATTGGGGTTTAGGACTTCCATACGAATTGGAGGTAGGGGAAGACATAATTCAGTCCAATCACGGACATTTGGGCTCTCTCCATAGCTTGGCTATTGTTGATAATGCTGCTATAAATAGCAGAGTGCATGTACCTCTTTGAGTCTTTATTTTTGTATCCGTTGGGTAAATACTTAGTAGTGCAATTGCTGGGTCATAGCATAGTTCTATTTTTAACTTTTTGAGGAAGAGGGACATTTTTGATGTAGATAAAGATTTGAAAATCACCTGAATACAGATATTAACTGTAATTGAAATTATGGAACTAGATAGACATGCCCCAGCAGAGTGGGCATGGTAAAAAGAGAAAGGACCTACCACTCCAAAAAGACCAAAATTAAATGGCTGAATAGAGTAGGAGCTCTCAAGGTAGCCTGAAGTTAGAGGCCAAAGAAACAAGGAAAACCACGGAAGTGGGGTATCTGGGAAGACACAAGAAGAGAGAGTTTAAAGGAGTGGTTAGTGGTGTATAATGTTAAATGCTCCCAAATGGCCAAATGAGAACAAGGCTGAATTTTATAATTTCATAATTTATAAATTTAAGTTGTATTAAAAAATATATAATATAAAATTTAACTATATAATAGGGAATTTCATTATAATTTATACTTAAAAAATTATAACTTATAAAGGTCATTGGTGACTCTCTTAATCAGTTTGAACTACTAGAACAATTTACCATAGGCCAGGTAGCTTAAAACAACAAATATTTGTATCTCACAGTTCTGGAGGCTGGAAAGGCCAAGATCAGGGTTCCAGCATGGTTGGGTTCTAATGTGTCCATCTTCTGACTTCTTCACATGGTAGAAAGCAGAGAGCAGAAGCAGGCTCTTTGGTGTCTCTCCTTTTAAGGGCACTAAGCGCATTCATGAGCACTTCACCCTCATTACCTAATGACCTCCCAAAAGCCCACCTCCTAATACCATCACATTGGGGTTTAGGATTTCGGTAGATGAATTTGGAGAGACACACATATTCAATCTATAACAGTGACCTAAATAATTGTGATGATATAGTGGAAGCAGAACTAAATTGCTGTTGGAAGAGTGAATGAAAAGTAAGAAAGTAGATGCTCAAGTAGAGATAATGTTTCAATTGACACTTCTATACTTTTTCTTCTTGTCTGCACTGTACTCTCTATTACAGTTTGTTGTTTAAGACAGTGTACATCCCAATCAAGATTAAAGTTTATGCAGATTTACTATTATTTTTATTTACAAAAAATATGGTTAGAAAAAAATACTACAGAAAATCTTTAGAATGGGTTACAAAGACCTCTTTGATTTGTCCCTTATATAGCTGAGTCCCTTTATCTTCAGTTATTCTTCCCAGCATCTTATCCTATTTCCATCCATTTGCCCCAAATGCCAGAGCATCTCATGCTTCCATGTTTTCACATACAGTGCTTTCTTCTGTATGCACTGCTGTCTCCTTCACATCTTCTATACCTGGCAAACCCCTCCACATGCTTTTAGGATCCATTCAGGTCACCTTCTCTGCAAAGCCTCCCCTGACATCCTCCTTCTCCAGTGTAACAAAGATGACTTAATACTCACCATGCCTTGTATCTGTCTCTTTTATGGCAACTATATAATCTGAATCCAAACACCCTAAGATTTCCTTAAATGACCTCACTACATTTTTTTAGAGAGGGGGAGAGAGAGAAAGTGGGGGAGGGGCAGAGGTTGAAGAGAGAATCCTAAGCAGTCTCCATGCCCGGCATGGAGTCCAACATAGGGCTCAGTCTCACAACCCTGAGATCATCACCTGAGCCAAAATCAAGAGTAGAACATTTAACCAACTAAGCCACCCAGGCTCCCTGATATTTTCTTTCAATAGATACAAATTTCTCAGATAATCATAGCTAGCAAAGCCTTCTTTCTTCGTTATTCTCATACTATCTCTGCAAGATAAAAACCACTGGGTCCTAATTTTCCTTAGCAAAGAAAAATCTTATAAAGGCATTTTGTGTTATAACATCTAAGAACAATTTTTAGGTTATTCCTCATATTAAGCAGGGAAGACTTATGATACCATCAGTATCTGAAATGAACTGTAGACCTCACTTCCTTAATAGAAATAGTTTTCTTCATCAATTTAATCAACTATGTAGTTTTTCCTATGCCTCACAAATGTGATTAGCTTTCAGGAAGTGGTGAGTATGTTACCCCCACATGAAATTTAGAAGCATTATGAGCTAGCATGTTGGAAATGTGGAGTTGAGAAACAAGAAGCCCTATAGGAAAGAAGGGTTTAGAACATAATAATGATTTATCTGTGATTCAAGGAATGAAACAACTCTAATGGCAATGCTGTAACATTGCAAGAGATTAAAAATAAAAATAATAATCTCCCAAACCATCAGCTTTTATTGAATGGGAAATAAAAGTAAAAATAAATAATACAAATTATATAATCTCCAAATTCAGCTAAATAAAGTACTGGCAAACTAAAATGAGGGGATAAAAGCTAAAAATATATTATTAATAAAAATCTATGAAAAGGAAATTGTCCTGAATAAATTACAGACACGAGTCAGATAACAGAATTACAAAGAGCATTATGTAAAATATAATAGCCCTGGAAGAGAGCAATATGATCAACTTTGTTAAAACCTATTCAAACCTATTTTGCAGCTTGTTATAGAGTAGAAAAGATGATTAAATATGGATATCATCTCAAAATCCGGTGTTTAAAGCATTAAGCCTAGAAACATTTATATTTCTTTTTTAAATAAATTGAACACAAAACTAGATTTAAAGAATAAGCAGAACAAAATAAATAATGCATCATATTTAGTTAATAATTTTTCTGTTTTATCTCTGAACTGAAATCCTGCTCAGGTGTGAAAGCAAATTGCTTCAGAGACTCTGAGAAAGGAAATCAAGTTAGTAACATGGAGTTGGACCAAACATAGACTATGATGTCAAAAGCATTTTTTTTTTCAGAATCAATAGGTGATGAAAGACTTATAAAAATCACCCAGAGATTTATTTGATCAAAACCATATGCTTCCTAGCCAATACAGCTTTGTAGTAAAACTAGTTAAGTTTTGTATGGTCAGTGCTCAAAGCATGTCTTTTTCACCACAGAAGTAATTGTTTTTCGGTTTCCAAAATATGGCATTATGTAATACAGTCACATTATTCAGTATAAAAGCAGTATAGCAGAAAGTCTTCCTTCACTGTCCCTCACCTAGGCATAACCTTCGTTGAGTGTCTGGTATATCCTTTCAGAGTTTCTTTATAGAGGTAAAAGTGAATATGAATATATGAATATATGATCTTGTTTTCTACCTCTTTAGACACACAAAATTATATATTTTTTTTCAATTCCTCACCTTGTTTCCATCAGTAAACACATATCTTGGTAAGCATAATATATCAGTAACATTTTCAGATAGAGTTGAAGGAAAAAAGTAGTCTCATGAATTTCTAATTTCTAAGAATACTTTTCTTTATTTCCTGTGTTTTATATTTCTACTTTCCCCTTTTATTCTTGGTAAAGTTAGATTGTTGTTTATCTGTTTATGATTTGTTGAAATAAGACTAATAACGTATATTATACATTATATAATACATATATACGTATATGTATGTATATATGTGTGTTTATACGTGTTTGTGTGACTTTGATAGGATTTACACTATAAATTAATTTGGGGAAAATGACTATAATTTCAGTCTTCCCATCCAAGAATAAAGACTCTATCTTAAATTTGCCAAATCTTCTTTTGTCACTTAATAACCTTTTTTTCCATGAATTTTCTCATTAAATTTTTTAAAAATTCTGAACTTTTAAATGGAAGTGTAAGAGTTGAATGAATATTCTCTTTTTAGATTCAGAATGATTCAGACCACCATTGTTTTCCTTTCTTTGTTTTTGCAAAACTAAGTTGTTTAGTGAAAGTGTTTTGGGGGTCGGCCAGGATGCCTTTAGAGCCGTATTTTGCCATTTTCTAGCTGTGTGACTTGGGGCAAGCTATTTAATCTCCATGGGCTTCATTTTCCTCTTTTATAAAATGAGAATGATTATAATAATAGTATCTACGTCATAGTGTTGTTGTGATAGTTAACTGAGTAATAGATCTAACAGGGTAGTAATGTTGCCTGGTGTGATAAACACACAAAAGCGATGATGATGATGATGATGATACGGTAGAGCAGTAACTTGAATTGATAACCCTGGCAAGGAATGTGCAAGGTGTGTGTGTGTGTCTGTGTGTGTGTGTTTATGTCTGTTTCAATAAACAACTGCTTACCCAAATTTAATTTGCTTCCCTTTAGTTGTCATGAAACTTGCTTTGGATCAGTTATCCTGTTGCTCAGGCCAAAGATGAAGAAAGCAACCCTGATTCCTCTTTTTCACATACCCTATAATTCACCAGCAAGTCCTGCAGTTCTTCCTTTAAAATAGAACCCAATTCAGACCTCTGCGCACCATCCCCACTGCTAACACTGTGTTCCAAACCAATATCTCTGGCATGGTCTGTTTCACCTGCTTCCCCACAAGCCTTCCCAGTGCTGAAGTGGTTTCTTTAAACTTAAATTAGATCACATTGTTCCACACCCAAAACTTTCTAATGACTTTCCATCGAGTGAAACACAAATTATTTGCAATGGTTTAATGAACCTCTGTGATATGATTTCTGCCTTTATCTCCAACACAGATAGTCATTCCTCCTCTCTCAATCCAGCCCAGCCACGTTGGTTATCCTGCTATTTCTTGAATAGTCATATTCATCCCTACCACAAGATTTTATACTTGCTATTTTTTTAAATCTTGAAATCATGCTCTCTAGATCCAGTATGTACACAGTTTTCTCACTATTCAGATCTTGGCTCAAATATAAGGTTGCCAGATTAGGAAATAAAAACGTAAGATACCCAGTTAAATTTGAATTTCAGATAAATAATAAATTTTATATTCTAATTATGTCTAAAATATTGCATGGGACACACTTATACTAAAAAGTTATTTGTCATTTATCTACAATTTAAATATTATTGGTCATCCCATATTTTTTTTTATTCTTATGTTAATCCCCATACATTACATCATTAGTTTTAGATGAAGTGTTCCATGATTCATTGTTTGTGCATAACACCCAGTGCTCCATGCAGAATGTGCCCTCCTCAATACCCACCACCAGGCCAACCCATCCTCCCACCCCACCCCCCAGAACCCTGTTTGTTTTTCAGAGTCCATCGTCTCTCATGGTTCATCTACTCCTCTGATTTCCCCTGCTTCATTCTTCCCCTCCCACTACCTTCTTCTTCTTTTTTTTTTTTTCTTAACATATATTGCATTATTTGTTTCAGAGGTACAGATCTGAGATTCAACAGTCTTGCACAATTCACAGCACTTACCAGAGCACATACCCTCCCCAGTGTCTATCACCCATTCACCCCATCCCTCCCACCCCACCCCCCACTCCAGCAACCTTCAGTTTGTTTCCTGCAATTAAGAATTCCTCATATCAGCGAGATCATATGATACATGTCTTTCTCTGTTTGACTTATTTCACTCAACATAATACCCTCCAGTTCCATCCACGTCGTTGCAAATGGCAAGATCTCATTCCTTGTGATGGCTGCATAATATTCCATTGTATGTATATACCACATCTTCTTTATCCATTCATCTGTCAATGGACATCTTGGCTCTTTCCACAGTTTGGCTATGGTGGGCATTGCTGCTATAAACATCGGGGTGCACGTACCCCTTCGGATCCCTACTTTTGTATCTTTGGGGTAAATACTCAGTAGTGCAATTGCTGGATCATATGGTAGCTCTATTTTCAACTTTTTGAGGAACCTCCATACAGTTTTCCAGAGTGGCTGCACCAGCTTGCATTCCCACCAACAGTGTAGGAGGGTTCCCCCTTCTCTGCATCCTCGCCAACATCTGTCTTTTCCTGAGTTGTTAATTTTAGCCATTCTGACTAGTGTGAGGTGGTATCTCATTGAGGTTTTGATTTGGATTTCCCTGATGCCGAGTGATATTGAGCACTTTTTCATGTGTCTGTTGGCCATTTGGATGTCTTCTTTAGAAAAATGTCTGTTCATGTCTTCTGCCCATTTCTTGATTGGATTCTTTGTTCTTTGGGTGTTGAGTTTGATGAGTTCTTTATAGATTTTGGATACTAGCCCTTTATCTGATATGTCATTTGCAAATATCTTCTCCCATTCTGTCGGTTGTCTTTTGGTTTTGTTGACTGTTTCCTTTGCTTTGCAAAAGCTTTTTATCTTGATGAAGTCCCAATAGTTCATTTTTGCCCTTGCTTCCCTTGCCTTTGGCGATGTTTCTAGGAAGAAGTTGCTTCGGCTGAGGTCAAAGAGGTTGCTGCCTGTGTTCTCCTTTAGGATTTTGATGGACTCCTGTCTCACATTGAGGTCTTTCAACCATTTGGAGTCTATTTTTGTGTGTTGGTCATCCCATATTTTATTTGGCATTCTTGCAATTAGCTCCTCAAAGAGGTCTGGTACCCTATATCAAATAGGCCCCTCTCTTCCTCTGTCACTCTCTAATCTCCTACCCTGCATTATCTGTCTTTATAGCACTTATCACTACCTGAAGTGTTATTTACTTGTTTATGATTATGGAAAAATCTTCCTATCTAAAAATGTATATTTCATGAGGACAGAAGATTTGTCTTTTATTATACCTTCTTGCTGATGCCCAGCACGTAATAAATGCTAAAGTATATGTATTGAATTGTTAAATGAATAGCGCATGGTTATGTTAAAAATGAACATAAATGTTTCTTTCTTACATTTTCTAAACACAGAATATTTCTAGAGAAATACAAAGCTGTTTCCATCACACAGTCTCAGACAACTTAAAAATCAGTATGAGACCCTTCTGCTCCTAAAGATACCTTCTCAAACCACAAAAAGAGGTTATTTTTTCCACTTTTACATTACCCTCATGCAACATCCATGCTCACTTCAGACTCAGTTAAGACTCTTTGCTAGATAAATAAAAACAAATTAAAATGTAAAGCAGAACATTAACTTATAGATATGGGAATTATTAGAGGTCAACATTTTAATTTTACAAATAGACTGAGTCTCAGAAATAAAAAATAATTTTCCCAAAGCCATGAAGTTGACATATTTGTTTGTACAGTTTACTACCAATTTTCTCCCCACTATGTTATAAGCTCCCTGAAAACAGAAACTTGACCTATTTGGTTGATTGATTGCTTACAGCACCTTGAAGAGTGCTTAACACATAATAGGTGCTCATATTATAATATGAGCTCAACACATAATATTTGTGGTTGAATGATGAATCAATGAACTGAAATACGACTCCTGTGACTTTCAGCCAAGTGGTCTTCCCATAAGATATGGCATATTGTTTTATTTAACAATGATGGGCATTTACTGAATTACACCAATTCTTTTATTTAAAAAAAACTAAAGAAAAAATTTATTTACCATATTATAAATAAGCACCAAGTTTTCAACATTTAATTAAGTCACAATATCCACATATAAAAAGAGGACCCTATCTTTGGAAAGTGTTATTTGACTCAAACCTCACAAAAAATGGTCTTTCAACCATTTTGAGTCTATTTTTGCGTTGGTGGTATAGTGTATAGTGGTGAGCATATCTGCCTTCCAAAATCACTGATTTTTTAAAATGTGAAATCTGGTGTTTTATAAATATCATAAAACCAAACAAAATTGGGGTCATACTCAATATGAATGTCAGAGATAAAATGAACAGAAAAAGAAACTAGAAATTACAGATAACAGAGAGAAAAATAATCACTTTTTAAACTCTAATTAACATAAGTAGAAAGATTAGAAAAGTATTACATCCATAAAAAAGAACAAGATGCTATTAATTTTTTTAAACATGAAAGAACATTTAAAATGAAACATAGCCAAAAATACAAATTAATGATATGGAAAAAATCAATTAAATAAATGGAAGATAACATCAAAATAATCTTTCAGACATTATAATAAAAGGGCAATATGAAAAAAAAAAGAATTAGATGATCATTCCAGTCTTTCTTCCATATTATAGGAATTTTAGGAAAAGACAAATGTGAAAATGGAAAGAAAAATTGTCGTATCAGTAATACACGATAATTTCCCAAAACTGTTTGAAATGGGTTTCCAGTTTGAAGAGACCCATCAAATGCCCAAGAGAATAAGTTTTAAAAGATACACTTATCATTGTGAAATTTCAGAAGACAAGAAATAGACAATCCCAAGATCTTCAAGTGAACTTCAGTAGCCCTTCAATGCAGAACCACAGGTCATAAACATGAAATAGGTATCAGAATGATGTCAGGTTTTTCAGCTGTAATCCCTGATTCTAAAATGCCTTCAAGCCTTCAAAATTCCAAGGGACGCTGATTTTCAGTCTACGATTCTAAACCAAGTCAGAATAGTGTGGTGGTAAAATAGTCATTTTCTCACAAGCGATGATTTAAAAATTTATTTTCTATGCTACTTTAAATCAAGAAAGAAAAATATGTATGAGCCAAAAAACAGGAGATCCAACAAAGCAGAAAGCAAGTAGAATTACCAAATCCATAGGTGTCTTGGAGAGCAACCATTTCAGACTGACAGGAGAAGAAAATTTATGGGAAGAGGAAGGTCTAAGGTATAGATGTGAAGAATGCAGAGTTTAGGTTTTACTGAGGTTAAGTTTTACTAGGATAGGTGTTTTGTTTTGCAAGACAGCTAAAGAGAGGGAGGAAGGGAAGAGAAGAGCTGAGGCTTGAGGATAATTACAAGAAGTTATGATAATTATAAACCGAAGAATTATGCTAAGAAGGGATAGAAGACCAAAAGTTGGCATAGAAAGCAAATTATAAAACTTTGCATATTGAATCCTCAACTCTCTGCTAGAATCCAAATTGATTCTCTGTCATTCCATCAGCATATCTGCCTGGGTACTCTGCAGTTATCTTAACATTTCCAAAAAAGAAGACATTTCCCCAAACATTCTTCTCTTGTAATCCCTCTTTCCATTAATGGTTTATAATCCAGAAGAATCCTAGAAGTTATGATCCTTGTCTTCCAACCAAAACATACTAGACATACTATAAACATACTCATCTTTCCAGGTGTTGTCTTAATTAAGGTTCTCACCATTTCTTTACTGTTGTTTTATAATAGCCTCCTACCTTTGCCCCCTGCTCCTAGTTTCTCATTCTTTCAATACATGCTCTACATTGATTTTATTATTCCCTAACAAAAACCCTTTAGTAGTTTTTCTGTTCCCATAGAATCAAATTCATCATATCTAGCAAAGTATTTCAACAGAATTTCAGTCTGTTTAAAGCTTCATCTCCTGTTACTGCAGTCATCCTAGAAGAATTGAAATCTCTCAATATACTCTTTCTTGTCTCCATGTCTAACAAAAGTACCCAAAAACTGAATGGGATTGAGAAAACAATTTGCCAAGAGATTCATCCACTTTTAGCTACAAAGGGCCAGTTCTCATGATTCATGTATTAAATCATTGAACTAAGGTTATTGGAACAGTGTCAACACATGTATTCTTCACAGCAACTATGATTTTGGAATTACTATTGTAATTTTACAGATGAAGAAAATTATTCCCATGAAAGTTAACCAGTTTGATCAAGATAAAGAAATAAATGATACAAAAGCCCATGTTAACCAAAATCCCCTGTAAATTAAGAGCTCGTGTTTCACAGATGGCATGATCTTATATACAGAAAATCCTAAGGAATCCACTAATAAATGAGTTCAGTAATGTTGCAGTGTAAGTCAAACCCAAAAATCAATTGTATTTCTATACACTAGCAATAAATAATTCACAAGGGAAATTCAGAAAACAATTATATTTACAGTAGTATCAAAATAAAATATTTTCAAATAAATTTAACAGAAAATGTATAAAACTTATACACTAGAAACTAAAAAATGTTATTGAAATGGATTAAAGAAGACCTACATAAATGGAAAGACATCGCATGTTCATGAAAAGACAGTATTATTAAAATGGCAATACTCCTCAAATTTGTCTATAGATTTAGTGCAATCCTTATCAAACTCCCAGTTGCTTTTTCAGAAACTGAAAAGGTTATACTAAAAATCTGTATGGAAATGCAAATGACTCTTAATAGCCGAAAAAATTTTGAAAAAGAAGAAAGTTGGAGGACTCATACTTCAAGGTCTCAAAACTTACTACAAAACTGTCATAATGAAGACAGGGTAGTACTGGTATAAAGCTAGACATAGATCAGTGAACTAGAACTGAGTGTCCAGATAACTCCTGACATTTATGACCAATTGATTTTCAACAAGGATGCCTAGACAATTCAATGGGGAAAAAAGTCTTTTCAATAAATAGCACTGATACACTGCCACATGCAAAAGAATGAATAACTCTTACTTCACCCATGTACAAAAATTAACTCAAAATGGATCAAAGAATAAATATCAGGAGCTAAAACTAAAGAAAGCATGCAAAATCTTCATGGCCTTGAATCAGGCAACAGTTTCTTAGTATGGCACCAAAAGCACAAGCAACAGAAAAAAATAAATTGGGCTTCATCAAAATTAAAATCTTTCAAACTTCAGAGGACAGTATTGAAAAAGTAAAAAGGTAATTCACAGAATTCAAGAGAATATTTTCAAATCATATATCTGATTAGGGATGTGTTTTCAGAATATATAAATAACTCTTAAAATTCAATAATAAAAAGACAGTAAAGGAAAGGAAAAAAATTTAAAAATAAAATTAGCAAAGGATTTGAATACACATTTTCCAAAGATTTACAAGTGGCCAATAAGCACATGAAAAGATGTTCAGTATCATTAATCATTAGAGAAATACAAATAAAAACCATAATGAAGTATCATTTCACATCTGCTAAGATGGTTATAATAAAATTTTTAAAAAGCTAGAAAATAACAAGTTTCCATAGGATGTGAAGAAACTGGAACCTGCATACATTGGTGGGAATGTAAAATAGTACAGCTGGCTTGGCAAACAGTTTGACAATTCCTTAGAAAGTTAAGCATAGATGATGGCCCAGCAATTCTACTATAAGTATATGCCCAAGAGAATCAAAAACATATTCACACAAAAACTTGTACATGAAGTTTATAACATTATTCATATGGCCAAAAGGTGAAAACAACCCAAATGTCCATCAATAGATGAATGAATACACAAAATGTGGTATACTCATATAATTGATACTACTTGTTCATTGAAGGGAACAAAATGTTGATAATGCTACAGCATGGATGACCCATGAAAACATGATGCCAAGTGAGAGAAGCCAGACACAAAAAGGCCACATAATATATGATTCCATTCATATGAGATGTCCAGAAGAGCAAATCCATAACAACGAAAAGTAGATTAGTGGTTGCCAGAGGCTTTGAAGGTGGGTGATGAAGAATGGGGAGTGATTTGTAATGTACAAGAAGTTTCTTTTAGGGGGGCGCCTGGGTGGCTCAGTTGGTTAAGCGACTGCCTTCGGCTCAGGTCATGATCCTGGAGTCCCTGGATCGAGTCCCGCATCGGGCTCCTTGCTTGGCAGGGAGTCTGCTTCTCCCTCTGACCCTCCCCCCTCTCATGTGCTCTCTCTCTCTCATTCTCTCTCTCTCAAATAAATAAATAAAATCTTTAAAAAAAAAAAAGTTTCTTTGGGGGGTGATAAAAATTAGATAATGATAATGGTTGCAAAAAATTGTTAGTATCTTAAAAATCAGTGAATTTTATCTTTCAGTAGAGTGAATTTTGTAAGTACGTAAATTACATATCAGATTTTTTTTGTAAATGGTTCATTTCCTTCATCTTTGTTCTACCAGTGAACCAAATAAACTGGGACTTTGTTGGAGATTCTAAGGGGGGGGGTATGAATCTGGGAAATAAAATAGTTTTTAGCATCTGACTTTAATAAAAACAAACAAAAAATGCCTCCTCTTGCAGAGCTCAGAAGTACAGCAAGCATATCCAGAATGAGCATTAGGAAATAGGATAGGTGTTGTACAGTTGGACTACAGGATGTGTATGGGGAGTGGTAAGCAGTGCTTGGGAAAGGACAGACAAATGAATGAAAGGTTAAATGGCCTTTCATGAAAGGATGAAGCAATTTGACTTTTTAATATGGAGCAAGTAGTTTCAAAAACTAGCATTATTTAAGAATCACCTGAGAAACTTTTGAAAATATTCCACTTCCTGCAGTGCTATCACTTCAGAGCTGCTGATTCTGTCCATCTCATAGGGGCTAGGAATCTGTAGTTAAAATCCCCTCAGGTGATTCTAACAGTGGGTCTCAGAAATGCTTTGGGAGGCCATGGCTATTTTGAGAGTGCTGATAAGGAAGGACAGGTTCTGAATGAAAGCCATGGCAATGAGAGTGTGAAGAAAAGAAGAAAGAGAAGGACATTTAGAGAGGCCTACTAAAATTCATTCCACACTTTTTTTTTTTCCTACATATTTTTATTAAGCATCCATTCTATATGGAACACGGGGTCTAAAATGTTAAAATCAATCTTCTTGCAGCCTTTATTCTATTTGACAAAATACAGTATGTATGGAAGAGTAAGAATTTAAATGATAACTCTAAGCTTTCTAGCAAGACTAGCTGGATAGGTGGCCTATGTTGGCCTCATTCATTAAGGAATAAAATAATATCAGGAAACCTTTATGTGTCAGGTAAGGACTTTACACACATTCACTCTTTCATTCCTCACGGTAAGCACATCTGTATTTTAGAAATGTGGACCTGTGCCACAGGGAGGTTGGTGGGCTGCCTCTTGTGCCTTAGCTGGGGGGTTGAGGGGAAGGGTGGGGTAGAGCCAGAATATGAACCAAATAGTTGACTCCAGAGAGAGACTATAGTAAAGTCAATGCTTTTCTTAGCCAAAATCTCATTTTTATTGGGTTAGTCTATCCCACTTTGAAGCAGAAGACCTCCAGCTTGTACTTTCTCACTCTCCTGGCTTCCTTGAAATAGGTTTGGCAGTGTAAGCTTTTCAAACCAAGAGGCTCCTTGGAGTTAACACTATTTCAAGAGTTGATGGAAAAGCAAAAAAACATTTCAGGGGCATAGAGATGAAAGAAAGACCTTTTTGTAAATCCCCTTCCTTGTACCATTTCATTCCCTGTTATTTACTCTGGACTGAATGCAAAAATGAAAGCAAGGAAGAGAGAAGCACCTACCAAAACTCAGCAATGTGGGCAGTTAAATAACGTGCCAATGCCCTCTTCTGTCTTTCCCCAACTGCCAAATAGTACTTTGATCTCTAGTTTTCAGTCAGTTCCTGAAATGCTCTTAGAACTCAATTTTTTCTGTCCTCTCTCAAAGACTTAACCTCCTCCTTACTTCCAGGTGCCCTCATATCTTGCTCAGCTCTAGAACCAGCACAATCTCCATTTTTTTAAAGATTCTATTTATTTATTTGACAGAGAGAGAGAGCACAAGCAGGGGGAGTGGTAGGCAGAGGGAGAGGGAAAAGCAGGCTCCCTGCTGAGCAGGGAACTGGACATGGGACTCGATCCCAGGACCCTGGGATCATGACCTGAGCCAAAGACAGACACTTAATCAACCGACTGAGCCACCCAGGCACCCCCCACAATCTCCATTTTAATAACATCTCAATATGCACAATTTCCTACAAAGCTAGCCCCTAATTCCTCCAATGCACAGCTGTCTCTGAGTCCTCCTTTGTTCTTGAATCTTCTGCAGCAATTAAGGAGGGAACTAAAGGGCCATTTTGTGAGTGGAATAGTGCTGATCAGGGGCAAGCAAGATGGAAGAGAGTGCTCACTTTTCTCTAACTTGCTTTGATAGAGCTGCTCCAGAGCTGCATGTCTCAAGCCTCTTAATAGTAACCAAATTAAACTCTAATTAAAAATAGTTAACTTCTGCTTTATGTTCACTGTGTAGCCAGCATTTTTTTTTTTTGACTGCTCTAAGTGCAGTCTGCCATTTAATCCTCTCAACAATCCAGTGAGTTGGACTCCTTTATTATCCCCATTTTAGAGATGAGAAAACTGAGGCTCAGAAGAGTTAAGAATGATCTGTAAAGGTCATACAAGTATTAATTGAGAAAGCCTTGATTCAAATTCAGAACTGTTTGATTCCATAGTGAGCACACATTAACAGTATTAGATCACTTTTATGTCAGATAATATAGTTTTGCCTACAAATAACAAAAAACCTTAGATGAGATGGGTTAACTATTTCAAATAACAAGAAGATTAGAGTTACACGTTTCCAAGGTTAGTTAAATCATGAGGTCTCCAATGTCAAGACTCTGGGTTATATTCTGAGAGATGTTTTGCCTTTCTCTTTATGATCGTAGGATGGCTGCCCTGGTGCCAAACATCATCTCTTCATTTGACAACGTCCAAGGGCAGAAAAGAAATGGGGAGGGTATCTCTTCCTACATGTGTCTATTTTTATCAGAAAGAAAAATCTTTCCCAGAATTCCCCAGCAAACACTCTCTTCTAAGTCGCGAGTCAGAGCTGGGTCACTTGCCCCATTCTCACCGTTTAATCAATCATGGGCAAACGACTACCCTGCCTTGTTTAGTCTACCCATGATTCACCCCATGGAGCCCAAGAAGGTATCTACCTACCCTGAGCACATTGCCATCCACCTGAATTCCTAAACAAAATCAGAAGCTGTTAATAGGAAAGGACAGGGTAAGTGGCTGTTGTATAGACAACCAACAGTGTCTCCTATGCATTACCTTTTAATTTTATGCTTCATCTCTCCTGGATTCATCAGGATTTCCTTCACCTATCCAGATTGCTACTCTCCAATGCCAACATGAAAATACACCACAGATTCTATACTTTTGTAAACAATGAGGAGAAAAAAATTTGAAGTATGAAAAATTTGGTGTATTTTAATCAGGTAGAAAATACCTGAGTCGAGGCGCCTGGGGGGCTCAGTTGGTTAAGCAACTGCCTTCGGCTCAGGTCATGATTCTGGAGTCCCAGGATCGAGTCCCACATCGGGCTCCCTGCTCAGCAGGGAGTGTGCTTCCCCCTCTGACCCTCCTCCCTCTCATGGTCTCTCTCTATCATTCTCTCTCTCTCTCTCAATAAATAAATAAAAATCTTAAAAAAAAAAAAAAGAAAAGAAAATATGTGAGTCAAATGATAAATATATGACTATTATTCTCAAATAATTAGAATGTAGGGCTAAAAACAAGTCAAAGTACCTTTCAATTTATAATATTTTCACTCTGTTTCACACAACCCCCTTTTACTGCTCAATACAGATATTTCATAGATCTTTATTTTCTCTTATAAACTTCTTCCTTCTCAAAATTTCTTCACAATCTATCTAGTTTTGTAAGTTATTTATGGATGAGAGAGAGTCTCTAATTTTTTCTGTTATTTTCTAAACTTCCACAAAAAAAAATGTTATTTTTCTGCTATTTTCCAAACTGGTCAAATATTGTCACAAAATGTAAATTTACCTGAATAATTGAATAATTGAGAGTTTATGTAATTGGGTAAGTCATCACATTGAGACATTCTGATTCTAAAAAGTTGATTAATTGGAACCTTCTCAAACAGGAGACTATTTTATGTATGTAGTGTGTGTGTGTGTGTGTAACACATGAATCTCTTGCCCCTGTTGGAACCATTTAGGGACAGAGAAGCCTACTGTGATCTTTCATCTCTCGAAGTCCTGGCCCATACATGTCATTGCAACCACGTTTATTTTCTTGCTGCTCCTGGAATTTGTCCAGGTTGCCCTGACTCCACTAATCCCCCTTCCTGTTTTATTTTTAGACATACATTAAAATTTATTTTTTATGGAAATTTACCTTTTTGGGAGGGCTAGGTACACTATACTTTATTGATGGTACATGATAAGGTAGGGATCCCCAAGTCCCCCCCTTCTTCAGGGGGTCTGGGATGGAAACTGTGGAGGTTGGGAGATTCTCAGTGTGTTAGGGAATGAATTGGGGCAGGACTCCCCAGCAGCTGAGGGCCTCTCTCTCTTCCTCTTTCTCTCTTCCTAGGGCTGGTGGACCAGGAGGCTCTTACTTCTTGAGGGCCATGTGAACCATAAGGTCCACCACCCAGCTATAGCCAAATTCATTGTCATACCAGGAAATGAGTTTGACAAAGTGGTCATTGAGAGCAATGCCAGCCCCAGCATCAAAGGTGGAAGAGTGGGTGTCACTGTTAAAGTTGCAGGAGACAACCTGGTCCTCAGTGGAGGCCAGGATGCCCTTGAGGGGGCCCTCCAATGCCTGCTTCACCACCTTCTTGATGCCATCATATCTGGCAGCTTCCTTCATGTGGCAGGTTAGATCCATGACTGACACTTCAAGGTGAGGACACAGAAGGCCATGCCAGAGCTTCCTATTCAGCTAGGGATGACCTTGCCTACAGCTTTGGCAGCACCAGTAGAAGTAGGGATGATGGTCAGGCAGCCCCTCAACCATCATACCACAGTTTCCCAGAGGGGCCATCCACAGTCTTCTGGGTGGCAGTGACGGTGGCGTGAGCTGTGGTCATGAGTCCCTCCATGATGCTGAAGTTGTCATGAATGACCTTGACCAGAGGAGTCAAGCAGTTGGTTGTGCAGGAAACATTGCTGACAATATTGAGGGACTTGTCAAACTTCTCATGGTTCACACCCATCACAAACATGAGGGCATCAGCAGAAGTGGGAGAGATAATGAACCTCTTGGTTGCACCTTCAAGTAAGCCCAACCTTCTGGTGAAGACCCCAGTGGACTGCAGGACATGCTCAGCACCAGCATCACCTCATTTGATGGGTAGGATCTCAATCCTGGAAGATAGAGATGGGCTTTCCATTAATGATAAGTTTCCTGTTCTCAGCCTTGACTGTTCCATGGAATTTGCCATGGGTGGAATCATACTGGAACATGTAGACCATATAGTTGAAGTCAATGAGGGGATCACTGATGGTGATGGTATCCACTCTGCCAGAGTTAAAAGCAGCCCCAGTGACCAGATGCCTGGGCAAATCCATTTACTCTGACCTTCACCTTCATCTCTCAGGGACACGGCCAGCACTACACCAGAAGATGTGTCTGTATGTTGAACCAAGAGGAGCAGATCACATTTTCAGATTAAAATGAATAGTAGAAATGATCTTGCCAACCTCTTCCATTTTATACACTAGGGAACTTGGGTGTGGGTGGAATGAGGCTGCTTGTTCATGGTCATGCAACTCTTTATTGCTTTGAGAGGGCTTCTGCTCCCCCAGACCAGATGAGAAGGGATAGGAGAAGGTCATGGAGAGTTAGTGGGGGCAGCAGTGGAAGAGGAGAGGAGCAATCTTAACTAGAGAGGGTAGGAGTCCCAGAATGGATGTCCAGGATGGAGAGAATTTCCAACTCAGGCCCAATGAAACTTGGGTATCATGGACTCAGTATTTACTTTCCCTTGAGTGTAAATCATCTTCTCACCAACCTATGGATAATTTGCCTCTAAACAGCACTCAGCACTTTAAACCACCCCTATCCCAGTTCAGTGCTACTGGGTAATCTGTTACTAAACCCTGCAGGGTAAACAATTTTGCTTTCTGCCAAACTCAAGAAAGAAAGCTACATAGGAGATTCCATTGCTTGTGTCTCTTTTGGTTGCAAGTGATTGAAACTCTTATTTCAATTGTATATTAAGCAATCAGGTTTAAGTAACCAAAAATGCTACCAGGATTCTCACTCACTATCCCTTATCTTTTCTCTGCACATCAGCCTCATTATCTCATATTGATGATGAACTTGGTAAGAACCTCACAGCTTCACCCGCAGAGGAGAACTGACCTCTACTTTTTCTAGTTTCATCTTCAAAAAATATTAGGTCATGAGCACATTCCTCCACCAGAAAAAGAAAAAAAATCCAAAAGAACTCCAGGGAGGAGGTGCCTGGGTGGCTCAGTAAGTTAAGCATCTTCCTTTGGCTCAGGTCATGATCCCAGGGTCCTGGGATCAAGCCTCATGCCGGACTCCCTGTTCAAAGGGGAGCCTGCTTCTCCCTCTGCTCATGCTCTGTCTCATTTTCTCTCTCTCTCTCTCTCTCAAATAAATAAAATATTAAAAAAGAAAAGAAAAAGAAAAAAGAACCCCAGGGAGGATCTGGGGTATGCAAGACCTCAGCAGCTGCCATTCTACTTCTGGAGACCTTCTCAGTAAGGATAGCAGAGGTGGTGCTGAGCAAATAAAATATGAATTGTCTACAGCAAGCTTGCATTCAGGAGACAGTGAGGACAGAGTCCTCCCATTCAGTAACTATTTCTTTAATCTCGTGGGATTATGATACTTTTTCAGGGCTTTAAAAATATATAAGTAGATATAAGTGATATTGGATTACATTAACCAAATAATTGATAACAAATCTGATATAGAGAACCAAATAAAACAAATGTAAAATTAGAGCAATAAAAATCAGTCACTTAAAAGGATCTTTTCATTTCACCACAGACATACCATTTTGATTAAAGTTGTCACATTTACTGCAAAATGAACTTTGAATTCCTATAGCATGTCAATAATAAATAAATATATGTAATTGTTTTTATATTAGTTGCATGTAGCTTAGTTGCATTTGACATAACCTCCCAATATTCTGAATATGGATATACACTCAACAATTTATCATTATAAATTTATAAAATTTATTTTCGTAAGTATTAGAAAACCCAACTCAAAAGAAAATTTAATCATGAATCATAGTGAGTCCTGAAGATAGTGGTAGCTCCAGCCTTGAGTGTTTTGAAATTTTCCTGACTGGTTTGGACTCTGCCTGATATAAAAGTAAATTTCCCTCCCTTCCTCCACTCCATGCTGATCTCTATATTTCCCATTTGTTTAATGTTTACTTAGGCATATCTAAAATTTTACATATCTTTATGCTGAAAATTAAACAGAAATGTCTATTTCTTTTTATAGTAATAGATCACACATTATTGGATAAGATTCTCAGTAACAGGAAACAGTATCAAATATAGCTGGTTTAAGCAGAAAGGGATTTATTAGAGAGCACTAAGTACCAGAGTTTCTGGAAAAGCCACAGAGACAGATTTGTATTATATGCAGTCCAAACTAAAAGGAGCCAAGAGAAAGGCTCATCTACACCACAGACTATTCTAGCAGAAAATCTACTGCTGAGACTACACAATTGGGCAGCCAGAATACTGGGACTCAACACCTGAATCTATGCCATAGCTGCCCCAGAAGGGCCAAATGTCCCCAGCATCACTCATTAAAGCATCACTGACCTTTCCGCATATAGCTGTGTCTCACCTTGCTCTTCCTTATCTCATTATGTCAGCCCAGGAGAACCTTGGCCACATCTGGAACCCAAGATTCATGTGAGCTTGGGAAATACAGTTTCTGCCTTTCCAGTCTCACAAGTACACAGAGGCATGCTAAAAAAAAGAGAGAGAAAAAAAAAAAGACTAGACCTTGCATAAGCCAACACAGAGTATCTGCCTCACAAATCTGTACAATTTGTTGGCAATTTTCTCTTTCCACTTAACAGCTTGATGTTTTTCTGAGTCAGTACACATAAAGCCATGTGATGGTTAATTTTATGTGTCAAATTGGCTAGGCTATAATATCCAGCTGTTTAATCAGACACTAATCAGGGTGTTGCTGTAAAGGTACTTTGTAGATGTGTTAACATCTACAATCAGTTGGCTTTAAGTAAATGCATTACTCTTGATATTGTGGGTGGGAGTCATCCAATCAGTTGAAGACTTTTGAGCAAAAACGACAAACGTCTGTCATAACAAATAAAAGCTCAGGTGCATCACAATAAATGCTTAGTCCTTGATGGTGTAAATCTGATATGGGTGGGGCAGTCCCTCCTCCATATTGTAACTGTGCCATCTGGGACACAGGCCCTCCAAGGCCCACATGGAGAGGAAGAGAAGAATGGGAGAAGTCACACCTCTTCCAACTGCCTCCATATGTCGGTCCTTTTGCTTAGATTCATAGGCCAGAAGTAGTCGTGCGATCCCAAGCTCATTGCAAGGAAGTTTGGGAAATGTAGATAAGGCTATGGATATTTGAGAACACTAACAGGTTCTGTCATAAAACCTTCCATTGCTGAAGGACGTTTAATTAAACCATGTTAAATTCATGTTTCTTTAAAAATATATATTGTTAATAGGAAGGGAGAAAGGGGAGAGTAGAGGGAGTAAGGAAAGAAGAAAGGATATTCTTTATAGGTTATTTCATTCCTATAGGTTATATTTCTAAATGGAATAATGGGACAAATTCTTTTCACATTTTAAGTTTAACAGATACTTGAAAAGTAATTTCTGATAATGTGTAACAGGTTCACTCCTACCAGCAGTAGGAAAGCATTTGTTTCTGCACACTATTATCATCATTGAATGTTACTAATATTTTAAAAGTTTTCCATTCTGATGATATTTTCAAGTTATAAATGTTTCTATTAGTTAGGTATAACATATACTTATTGTTTATATTTCACTTTCTGGAGTTGCCTGTACATACAATTTGCCCATTTCTCTATTTGATGGTAGGATCTTTTCTTACTTTTAGAGAATAGCTTTATTTATTTTATGGCAATCTTGCCGTTATGTACCTTTGTTTTGTTTGTTATCTCTTGCAATCCAGACCTTATTTTTATCTGCTCAAATCCGTTACATTTATCCTTTATGACACGTCCTGTTTAATTTAGGAAATTCAATCAAAACCAAAGTTATAAAAAAAAAGTCTGCTATAGTTTTTTCAGATACATTATATTTCCTTTTTCTAATTAGTTTTTTCATTTATCTGAAATTCATTTTTAAATTGTATGAGTTGAATATCACTTTATTTTCTTTCAAATCAATGGTCAAATAGCTAAAAACTTTTATTGAGTAGCCATTCTTTCCTCTATATAATAGAATAGAATCTCTAATGTATATTTAATTCCCATATATACTGAAGCTTATTTGGGGCCCTCTGTTCAACTCTGTTGCTTTGCTTGGTTATTCCTTTTCTTAATCTGCACATTTATTGCAAATTTTAACATCTGGGATGAGACAAGTCCCCTTCTATTACATGTAGTCTTCAATATTTTCTTAGCAATGTTATACTTGATTTTTTCATATGGTTGTGGACATCTGTGTTTGTCTGTCCAGTTTCACTTGCCTCTCTTCACCACCCTGTTCTATATCTTAGGAGGCTGGCATCTGTGGACTGCTTCACTCTGAATCTCTTGCCTGTTGCCATTTGGCTTTGGTCAAGGAGAGGCACCCACATGAGACTGAAGGGCAGATATGGCATTTATTCACTCAGCTCCTTCCCAGCAGGACTACCAGTTCTCAGTAGCTTCCATCCAATGGCCAAAGTTCTTGTGGGGTGGTCCTCTCCTACAGCTAGAGTTAGAACTCTCTGGTTGCTAGTCCCTCCCCTTTCTCATTGGTTAAGGATTCATGATGGTAATGTGAGTCTAGGGCTTTACCATTTCCGCAGGTTCCATTTCACCCTACCAAAAACTTTGTAAATCATCCCTTTATTAAACTTCCTTCAATTACTCCCTTTGAAATTTGAGTGTACGATCTACTTTCTGCCACAAAGCTAATGATATACAAAGGAACTATGAATGGAACACAAGAGATACCACTGGGACTATTCCTGGAACCATGTGAAATGCATATACTAATTTGGGAAGGATTTATGTTTGTTAGTAAATCTTCCCATTGAGAACATCATCACTTTTCATTTCATTTATCATTCAATAAATGTTTTTCTTTAAACAAATTTTTTAAACATTCTTGTTAGTTTATTTCTATTGAGATTAGAATATTTTTTATTTCCATTCTAACAGGTTTTTGTTACCATAGAGGAAAATCATTAAATATTTATCATGTTTCCAGATAACTTACTGTATCCTCTTATTATTTACAATGATTTTTTCTGACTTGTGGAATTACCTAGGTATACAAACAAATCATATGAAAATCATGATAATTTTATTTCTGGTTTTAAGTGTTGATGCAACTTACTTACTCTCTTGTTATGCTGCATGAACCAGAAATACAAAATAAAACTGAAAATAATGATTTATTAGAGCCTTCCCTCTCTTTTATTTGATTTTAATATCAATTACTTTACTATTTCATCATTTATTAGGATTTTTCTTCTTTCTTCTGGAAAATAATTTTCACCACTTTTATTCCCAATTTATTTATTTTTTTACTTTAAATCAGTTGTTTTACTTAAATTACTCCGCAAAATCTGTTGATAGTGAGAGGGTTTTTTTCCCTATAATTTAATATTACAAGTCGTATAGTTAGATCTTAGCTTTGAAACATTCTTGCATCCTTGTAATAAACTATTTGGCCACAGTATATTATTATTATTTTAAAACACTCCTGTGATTCCATTTGCCAAGATCACAGTTGGGATATTTCCATCTATATTCACAAGTGACCTAGACTAAATTTTGTACTATTTTTTCAAATTTTTGTGTGAGGGGTTTTGTTCACTTTATAAAATGAATTTTTGAAGCTTTTTTCCATGCTCTGGAAAAGTCTGAATATATAGAAAATGCCTGTTTCTTGAAGGCTAGCTAGAACTTAACTTTAAAACCAACCAAACTTTATATATTTTAGTGGTAGGTTGTTAGTACTCTTTTACACACACACAACATAAAAATACATATGGCTATTGTTCTGTTCAAATACTTTATTTCTTCATGAGTAAATTTTTTATTTTATTGATTGCTACAAATCATTTCTTCACTTGCTTTTGCTTTCAGTGTTCCACTCTACTTTTTATTTATTTTGTTTTTCAATTATTTTTAGATTTAACTTTACAAATTTTATTATTTTGCTTTCTTTTACTTTTCTCTTTCCTTAAGTTGAACACTTAAACATGCATGTTCTCTCCCTTTTGCTAATAAGCTTCCAGGTTATGTACTTTTTTAAACTTAAGCCATATCCCATAGATTTCAATAATTAGTGCTCTTATTCCTGTCAACTTCTAGATTATTTCTAATTTCACTTTTGTTTTTCTCTTGACCCAGAAATTACTCAAAACCTTCTTAATTTCAGTTGCAGTTGTTCTAAAATTTGATTAAACTTTTAATTATCTCATTCTTGAGATGTTGTTCTTATTTTTGTTAAAATTTTGGTTTGTAACCAAAAAATGAGATCCTTTAAATAGCCACATTTTGGAACTTTTAAGATTTATTTTTGTGGTCAAGTACATGATAATTTTATTGTAATTCTTACATTTTCTGTGTGAAATCCTTTTAATAGCATTACTTCCCCCCCCCCAATGATCTATCCAATTCTGAAAGAGGGGTATTGAAATTCCACTGTTCCTGAATACTCTGTCAGTTATCAAGTTCTTGTCTCTCAGTTCCAAATGTACCCTTCATTGCCCTATTTGTAAAACTGGAGCTGGATGCTATAAACGTTTCTCCTTTGACACCTGGCATAATATTAGCCTTTGTCAGTAGACGGTGGTGGAGGGACACTGCACAGTCACCCTAGGTAGCTTCTAAGCAATTCAACTTCACCACGTGGGCAGCCTCCTGGCAACTTTTGTTGCTATTCCAACAGGCAGTTCCTGCTTACCAGCTGCAATCTGCCATACCGGTACCATACCTGGCTTTAGTCACATCCTTTATCGTGATATCTAAATCTTAGGCTGGGGTAAAGAGTGAAGTGAGGGAAGTAGCTTTCCCAAACTCGTTCCTTTCTTAGATACTCAGTCTCAGCCCTTGGGGTGGTGGCTGTTCCCTTTATCTGCCCTTCCAGCATTCTGTAGAGCTCACTTTACTTCTTAGTAGCTAATCTCCTGTTACCAGTTAAAAATTCTTTATATTAAACTTTATATTAAACTTTCTCTATTCAAATTGCAATGTGATTATTATCTCCTGACTGGACCCCTTCTGTTACATATACCAAGTAGTTTTGCAGCTTTTTAAAAACTTAATTATCGGATGATGTCTCTCTGCTACATTTGATGCTTTATTTTTGTGTGGAATTCCCCATTTTTTTGATATCATAATGACCACCCCTTTTTTCTTTGCATTTACTATTTATATCTTTGCCCTCCCTTTTATTTATAACCCTTGTGGGTTGTTGTTGTTGTTGTTGTTGTTTTATTTCTGTTACATCTCCTATAAAAAGCAGACAGCTGGACTTTGTCTTTTAATTGGAGAATTCAACCTATTTACATTTATTGTGAAAAGTGATATGTTTGTTCTAATTAAAATTAGAAGTTAACATCTAATTTTTTTTTAAGATTTTTTTTATTTGAGAGAGAGAGTGAGAGAGAGAGAGAGAGAGCACAAGAGGGGGGAGCGGGAGAGGGAGAAGCAGACTCCCCGCCGAGCAGGGAGCCCGATGCGGGACTCGATCCCGGGACTCCAGGATCATGACCTGAGCCGAAGGCAGTCGCTTAACCAACTGAGCCACCCAGGCGCCCCTTAACATCTAATTTTATGTTAACTTCTTTATTATACTCTTTCCTTTTCTTATGCTTTTCTACTTCCACTAGCTTGAACAAGTTGTGTGTGTGTGTGTGTGTGTGTGCTCTGTTTATTTTGTTTTGCATTCCAGTTGCCCCTAATAATAATTTATAAAAAGTAATGTTTCTCTATTTGCTAGTTCATTCGCATGTATTTTAAACAGTCATATTAAAACCCATATTTCTCTGAGATTTTATTAAAATTAATGGTACCTTTACCATTCCCCACAATGATGGGACCTTAAGAATATTTTACTCTCTCATTCATTCATACCATTTCCAAATCCTAGATTTTGTGAACTACTTCAGAAATGTAATTCCATATTATTTTTCACTTTTTCCTTTAGAGTATGCCTTTTCTCGGTATACTTACTCAAAAGTGATATTACAATTTGCAATCACTTTATTCTCATCCACGTATTTTACTAGAGTCATTGCTCACTGCTATATCTTGTATTCTTTATTTTCCATTTGCTTTAGATCTCTATTCAAATTTACTATCATTTATGCTGGAGTACATCCTTGAGTAATTTTGAATAAGAATATGAGTAGAATACTTTGAGTTCCTACATATCCAAAAAAATGCCCCTCTTTTGTCATCATATGAATGATAACTTTTCTGAGAGTAGGATTTTTATGCAACAGTGCTTTCTCTCTCAAAAGTTTATAAACATTATTCCACTAGCATCTAGTGTGGCATATAAGAAGTCAAAGTCAAACACTCCTTTTCCATTATATTCAAACTTTTTTATCTGTCTGAAAAATGTATATTTTTTCTCTTTCCACAGAGGCCAGAAATTTCACAAAGAAATGTCTAGATGTGTGGGGGTGCTTTTTTTTTTTTTTTTTTTTTTTCCATCACGTCTGCCTGACATTTAGTAAGCCTTTTGATCTTCATATCAGGGAGTTGAAGATTATTGCTTTGATTATTGATTCCATTTCCATCTGCTCCATTTTCTCTTGAAATGCTGATTATTTGCATATTACTTCTCTTAGGACTGTCCTCCATATCTCTTATATTTTCAGTCATGATTTACATTGCTTAATATTTTTCTTTTGTGTTGAAATATAGTTCCTCCATTTAACCTTCTGATCACAATCTGTTTTCAGCAGTAATGATTCTGTTTTTCACTTTTAATGGTGCAGTCTCCCCAATCAGAGCCACTTGTTTCCATTTTTCAGCTTTGTCTCCTTCCTGAGCTTTGCATACTCCTGTTAGAAAGTGAAAGTCTCTTCAGCATGAGCTTTCACCCTGGCTCTTCAGTAGTGGTAGGCTGCCAGGCAGTGAAAGATATCATGAGATTTTCTTTGCCAGAAGATGGGAGGTGACAGGGCTAAATCAAGTCCTCTCCATTAGGGCTTAGGTAGGAGCCTCTACCAGTATAGAGAACCATACCTCCCAGCTATGTGGAAGAAGAGTAATTCTACCCTACCTAGATATTTCTCTCAGACAACTAGTATCAGCAGGCAAAGTATTTCTTCTGGGGACTGCATAGTGTAAGAAGATAGGTTGGTTCTTCTGTATGTGTTAGCTCAAGTGTTTCACCTAAGTGAGCTATGAGGGAGAGATTTTCACTATGGGTTTTGCCACAGATGTAGAACCACACTGAAATGACTGGATCCTTGGTCATCTTGCATTGACAACAGTGGTGCCCTGACGTTGCATCTTGTCATCAGTGAATCCGAAGCCTCAGATGTCACATTTGGGATCTTTTCCACCTTTTCCAGTTTTAGGGTAGACTTAGCTTAGTAATTCAGTACCCCAACAGAAGGGAAATCATGGTGATATATGCTCAGGGCATTTCCCCTGTTGATGTTAGTCTTCATTGTTTTGGTAAGTCTTGCTACCAAAATATTTTTTTTTACAAAAATGTTTTACGACATTATTTACAAAAATTTCTTTTTGCAAAATATTCAAACATTTGAGAACTACACAATGCACTTTGGGAAAATTGCTATAATTCACATCCCATTCTACTCCACCCATCCCAGCCCCAAATCACCATGAGTGATTTGGTATGATTTTTCTTCAGGTTCTTTTTCTGTGTAGATACTAATATGATAAGTATAAAATTTATAGTCAATTTCCTAAGCAAATTCTCTTCATTTTTATAATGAGTTCATACCTGGCTCTGAAATCCCAGCTTACTTAATGTGAACATATTACTCAGATCAATTTCAGGATTTCTTGCAATCCAATACAGTGATTTCTTGATGGCTTCAGGTTTATGAATCAGTTACATTCTAGATTCATATTCATTTCCAGGATTTTCCTCTATATCTACCTGTTCTCTTACTTGTCTATATTCTTAAAGCCTGCTGCCAAATAGGTTAGTAAGTGTATTAGTCAGGGTTCTCTGGAGAAACAGAACCAATAGAACATATAGAGAGATACATAAGAGAATATTTATTATAGAAATTGGTTCATGCAGTTATGGAGGCAGAGAAGTTCCATGATCCGACATCTACTAGCTAGAAAGCCTGAGAAACTGGTGGTGTAACTCAATCCAAGTCTGAAGGCCTAAGAATTCGGGGGCTGATGGTGGGAGTCCCAGGCTGAGTCCAAAAATCTGAGAAGCAGGAGGGCAAGAGAAGATGGATGTCTCTGCTCAAGCAGAGAAAGCAAATTTGCCTTTCCTTCATCTTTTTGTTCTAATCGGGCCCTCAACAGACTGGATGATGGCCACCCACACTGGGGAGGACCATCTGCTTTACTTAGTTCACCAACTGAAATATTAATCTCTTCCAGAAACATCTTCATAGACACACTCAGAAATAATGTTTTTACCAGCTATTTGGGCATCTTCTAGCCCAGTCAAGTTGATGCAGAAAATTACGATTCCAATAAGAAAAAAGAGATCATTTTTAGACTTGGGCCATTGTTAGGACTCTACAGATACACCCCTCCCATCTGTGCCCACACTTCCTAGAGCTTCCTCAAGCTTTCAGCCCAGCTGGTGTTTCCTGGAGTAGGGATTCTTGGAGATTTCTACCACATATGCTGACTATCTATGACCTAGGATGTTCTCTCCTCACCACTACTATGCAGTTATGATTTTCCCCTCACCTCATACTTCTTCATATATTTGCAGGTCTCCTGACCCTGCCCCTCTGCTACTTCTACATCCCACTAGGACAATTTGGTTTTGCCCATTTCTTTTGGAAGTCAGAAGAAATGCTCTCCTCTCTCCTACTTCTGCTATCTCCACATGCCGCACAGCCATTTCTTCTGCTCTTCATACCTTACAGTCTGGAGTACTCCAACTAACTTCCTACCTGAAGAATTATACAGATTTTCCTAATCTTAGTTCTTTAGTTTTTCTCAAAAAACAGGGGAAAATCTGGTTTTCTTCTCTCCTTCCTCCCATTGTGTACATGGCATGGGGAGGGGGTGTTGGAAGGCAGAAAAAAGCAACCCACTTACTTCATTTTATCCCAGTTCCTCCTCTTCCTGCCAAATTCAGCCAAGCTTTGCAAATGTGTCTTTACTTTCACACTAGGAAAGAAGAATAAAACTAGCAGTTGTCATAACAAATTATTGTTATCAAAGTATTGGTCTACCACAAATTAAAACCTTACATAGCAATAAAGCATATCAACATTTTATTGTTGAACACCCAGATGTGCTGGCCTCCTGTGGATATTAGCTTTTTTCTTCACTCACCTTGAACTAAACATTGCATGGGACATACTTACACTAAAAAACTGTTCATTGTTTATCTTAAATCCAAATTCAGCTGGGTATCCTGTATGATACCTGGCATGTCTACATAAATCCCATTCAAAAAGGCTGGTCAGCCTCCTGATCTGTCTGCCTTCTCAATAATCATACCTTCCCCCATAGCATAAAACATTTCTGAATGCCAGTCTTTCTTTCATATGGCTCTGCCCTCCTCGGGATACTGGTTTGGTAATTCATCATTAGTTTGTATGTTTGTTTGTTTTTCAGTACCTTAAAGCAGATTTTTAAAATATATTTGATCTGTTATCTATGAGTTCAGTGAAAGAGTTGACATGCATTGCCCACCATATCTGACAATAATAAGTCTTCATGTTTATCTCTGAACCTGTATCTACTGTGATCCACAAGATGTTGAAGGGTTTGGTTGCTACTCAGGTGATACTGGAAGTTTTATTTTTGACCTAATTGACCATCCTGGATGCAATGTGAGGTTGTGGGCCTACCCCCCACAAGACCCTGTGCTGGCTATTGAACACTTCTAATTGAGGGGATGTACCTCCTAGGACCTAGTCTGTATGATAGTCAAAGGGATGATCACCTCTGGACTACTTGCAACAACTAAATTGAGCACTGAAGTTTCAAAGACCAAGCACCAAGGGGTGCCTGGGTGGCTCAGTTGGTTAAGCGTCCAACTCTTGGTTTCAGTTCAGGTCATGATCTCAAGGTCATGGGATTGAGCCCCATGCAGTCAGGCTCCAAGCTCAGCACAGAGTCTGCTTGAGATTCTCTCTCTCCCTCTCCATCTGCCCTTCCCTCCTGCACTCTTGCATGTATGCGTGTGCTCTCTCTCTCTCCAAAATAAATAAATAAATCTTAAAAAAAATATAGAAACTCTGCTTGGGATTCTCCCTCTTCCTCTGCCCCTCTAGCTCATGCACTCTCTCTCAAATAAATAAATAAAATCTTAAAAATACAAAACAAAAACAAATACCAAGCATAGAACACAGTTTTGGGGCCCAGAATAATCAATAAAACCTCCCTCTCTCCCATCCCACAAGGTTTCAGGAATAGTGAGAATCTGGGGGCTCCTCCATTTTCTGGCAAAGTACGAATTTTTCCTGTAAGGCTCTGACCTGCTCTAGCCAGACCTAAATCTTCAGGCTCCACCCATATACTTCGTCAAATGGCTACATCCAGACATAGGATACAGTTGAGGTGGGCAGCCTCCCACCTTATATATCCTTCAACAAAGGTTAGGCTTTCAGTTTGAAGAAACAAAGGAACATGCTGTTATAAAGCCATGTTCAGTTCCCAGAGTTGCACCCTGCAGACTTCTGTCTGGTGCCTACAAACTGGTAACATTCCAAGGGTATGTTTTAATCACAGCTTATTTACAAGGAGATCATATTATACATACTATGTTACATTTGATTTACTATCTCTGTGAAATCCTCTTGGGCAAGCACATATAGTCCTATCATGTTCCTTTTAATATGTGCCACTGTGTTCAATTGCATTAATATATCATGGTTTATTTATCATTATTTTAAAATTCAAAAGTAACAAAACTTTTTTTATAGTCTTGGGGGAAAATAGCCTAACTACATATATTTAATTTAATGAAGTATTGTAAGTGAGAGAATGGAGCTTTTTTAGCTCCACCCCTCAAATTAATATCTGGGTATATTTAAGCATTGGCAGCTCAGAGGTGGCTTCATCAACATTCATCCTAAAGTTACATCCTGGCCACATAGCAAATCTGCACTGGCTACATGGGTCTGGGAACTTGACAATTGCTCATTATTGTTTACCTTGTCCCTAATCACCCCCCCCCCCTCATTCTCCATGGGCTGCCCTAAGAAGTTATGATCCCTTCTAAGCCTGCTTTCCCAGCTTTTCACCGTTTAAGTCATAACATCACTATGTGCTCCACTGAGAAAATAGAGGTATTTGAGTAGAATTTTCCTTACCTTACCTTACTGCAGCCTCTGCTGACCTAAAACATTCTCATCCTTTCTCTTTCTCCTAGCATCTCATCTCACACAAAGATACTTCTCTTCTCTACCCGGACTCCACAAGATGATCAGATGTCATGTGAGTACCCAAATAAGAATACATTTGGTACCCAGGGGGTTAAACCACATGAAAGTTTAACATGTGTGCCTGGCCTCCAAGGTATGAAAGAGAAGGAGAGTACAGTGAAAGGAAAAAAGGGGGGAGGGGGTGATGTGCAATATATTAATAATACAACAACTAAAACACTGAGCTTCATGATGTTGCAGACTGACAAAAGTTACAGAACAATATTTTGAGTAAATATTCAATCATAGCTCCCAATATCTATTGATACTTAACATTCCAGACAATGTTGTGTGATATTAGCAGTAATTTTTAAAGTGGAAACAATAGGGGGACTTCACTAACAGCAGAAAAAAACCCAAGTCTTAATTCTCAAGCCTGAGTCAGATTAATAAACATATAAATTTTATATTATGGAGATTAAAATAATCTTTATAGGGTTAAAGAAAATAGGCACTAGATAGGAGGAAAGATATGGAATCATAAACTTAAACGAATAGCATTCATTCTTTTCAAGTACATCAAAACACATCTTTATTTTTGCCAATGTATATTACCCATTTTTATCATAAATCAGTTTTCTGGTCTGACAGTAATTATTTTATGTTCCTTTGGGCCATTAGCCACTCACTAATGACTGTCAATGGTCATTATTATTATGCTGTTAGAGAAAAAATATCTCCTTTTTATAATCACTTGTTTCAATTTATTAAAGAGTAATTTTCCTTTTCAATTAGGACATTTATGATGTAGAATATTTTTAAATAATATTGATGATCCAAATAAAACACAGGTAAACATTTTGCAAATTTTAATCAGACATCGCAAGACCATATGTATTTTTGAGTATTCAAACTATATATTACAATCTTTACATAGTAAAGGACTGGATTTCACTGAAGTATTAGGTATTTAATGACTGGAATATTCCATTTGAACAGGTAAAATTATGAGTTATAAACAATTTGAGCAAAGGGTATTCCTTATAAAAGTTTTAAGTTTATTCAATGACTGCCTGGACAAAAAATAAGTTATCTTCTCATGCCTTGAACAGTTCGTAAAGAAATCTTTTTGCAGATGCTTAGGGAACCTGTATAAGGAGTCATTTGGGCTCACTGGTCAAGAAACAGAGCTTCAAAATTAGGCAGACCTGGATTCTAATCCCAACCAGACCACTTGTGCACTATATAACCTTTGATTGATTATCCAAATTACTTAAATTAATTATTTAATTTTTTAAATATTTTTAGAGACCTTCTGGTTTCCCATACATACACAGCAATGAGAATACCCACTTCATAGCATTGCTGTTGAGAAGATTAAATGAGCACATGTAAACCACACAGCTTCGCATAGAATTCCTTCAATAAATGGTCGTTACTATGATTAGCATAATAATTATTTAAACTGATGTCATTTTATATACTTTGTTTACATTTGCTCCAAAAGTTTGCTTAAAATTAAAGGCATTTCTTGAAATATTAAATGTGCTGAAATTTGCTACATTTACCAATCTCACTTGGATAATGAAAATTTGTAAGTTCATTCATTTTTTTTTATCTTGCATTGTTATGGAAAAAATACTGCACTATAGAAGCAGAGAGCTCAGAAAACCTCAGAAGTTAGTAAGAGCTAATAGCACCTTAGCATAGTTAAAGCCGTGGCGATGCTGAGGGTACATTCATTTGGAGGCAATTACGTTTCCTCTCATTTTGTTTTACTTTTTCATGCTGCCATCCCTGGAAATATAAAGAGCTAATAAGGCTTTTTAAATGGCTGGTGCTGGTAAGTAGTCAAATATTTGGAGGCCAAGGGTCTTTAATCACCTAAGTGCTTTTCAGTGAATACTGGTGTGACAAAGGTTCATATTTAATTGATTCCAAAGTGACTTTATGCTAAGTAATGGTTCGCTAAAGAATTTGAAATTGTAGCTACTCCCAATTAAAAAGTATACATCTTCTATGTCAGAGTTGTTACCAGACATGTCAGAGCAAGTCACCGGGTCACTGAGATTCTGTGCACAGAAGTAGTAAATATAAGCGTATCTGTGTGCACTTGTACAGCAGGAAAGATGAAGGAGGAGGAACTTCCAATTATTTTAAATTTGTCTTATAAATATAAGTGAATTTCCCTCGAAGGTCTCTAAAAGACACAGCTAGTACAACTGATCAACATATGACATTTTGAGAACTGAATACAAAAACACCAGAGTCATCTAAGCCCGCCAATTACCAGGGCTGGAAATACATGTTTAGTTGCAACAAAATGAATCCCAACAAGGCTTGTGTAGATCTCTAATTTTGCTAGAGGGCACATCTATATTTCAGATATTCATATTTCTTCTACCATTAGAACTTTTCTATTATTGCAAGAGCTAATGTAACTCTAAGAAGCTCGGTGAGCATTAATGTAGAAAATTACCATCCCCTCACATCGACTTACCACTGCAATCATTATTCTAACTAGAAGCATGCTAGAACAGTTTGAAAGCCAAAAGAGAGTAACCGGTGATTTAAATCACTGGTCTTATTACCTATTAACAGAAACCACCAACAAAAGTTGATTTTTAGGAGAATCAAAACAGCTGGAAAGAAAGATAAGGGGAAAGAAACTTGTGTTGAAATCCTGTTTTCACTGAGCCCTTCTGTGAAGTTTAATGAGAAGGATGCTGTACTCTGTAAAGACATTTTGATTCCACTTTCATAAAGGTGGAAGAGAGCACTTACAATGCCATTTCTTTAACAAACACTTTATTTATGATAAATATTAAATTCAGGCACTGTTGCCAAGAAAGCATTCACACAGGTGATGCATTATTGGTGCATTAAGCAAAGTTAAGAGATTTTAATTGTCTTGGGTAATAATGGATCCAAATTATCTTGAATCACAAACCTGTTGCATATTTCCCGGCTAATTATTGCTTTGATAATTACAGTAAAGAAAATTTCTCCCCTCACCTCCACACACGCATGTAACCCAAACACAGACATAAGAGTATAAATATACATACCAGAAGCACACTACTATATCTAAAAAATTTGGTTTTGCTGTTTACAGATGAGTTTAGTAGCTTTTGAAATGCATTCTTGTAAAAAAGACGATTATTCAAACCAACCAACTGGCAAATCATATTGTGAGGACTGACTGTATACATCAAGAAAGTGGTCAAGTTGTTTAGTCTCCTTAAATTTTCTACCTATTAAGAAAAAAAGGTAAATGAGAGTTTGGCTAGTTGACATGTATAAAATCAGTATCTTTGTTAAGAAAAATGTTTTTATTTCATCCTATTTAGTATATGAGTTTCATAAACTTAAAACATACTTGACAATATTCTGAGCACTGCAGAGAGTACCAAAGATGCCAACCCTCAAGAACCTCATACCTGTTGAGAAAAGAAAAAAAAAAATAATGCAATAATTGAAGCACAATAGAAACTATGATATTCATGTACTGAAATGATTGCAAATGTCTCACAATTAGAAACAAGAAAGGCTACCTTTGAGTAAAATTGAGTATTTAGAAGTCTGTGAAGAGAAAGCTAGGTTCAAACAGTTCCTTGAAGATTTAGGATTAGGGACTCAGCAAGAAAGGATGATGTACTTCCTTCCTTCAAAATTACTACGTTCGTAGAATATTTTCCGTTTTCCCATCAAACTTATATTCACAATATTAGCATAAACTAGAACCAATATACTCTTGACATTTGTAAAAGATGTACTGGAGGACTTTTGATCCTCGAATCACAAATGCTTCACTATCCTAAAAATTTCCCCATAAAATAAAATTGATTAAATATCTTAAGTTGCCCTTTCTGACTCTTGGTAAGATTTACTATATAGAGAAGAAAACTCTGGGGCTGGGTATAGGAAGGAGGGGCGAGATTCTCTTCTTAGCTCAGAGAATGGGACCCATTCACACAGTAACCTCAGTGAGATAACAACTGGCTTTTGGGGGTGCTTAAGAATTCATGAAAATCTCTAAGTCCCAAGGGTTTACTATATAAACCAAAGTGAGGACATTCACTTTGGGCACACCTAAATCATGTCTAGAGCTCTTTAAAAAGACAAATGCTTTTACTCCCTTCTGGACATTTTTTAAAATTTCCTATACGATTCTAATGTTCAGCTAGTGGAACCACAGAACCACCTACTAGAAAAAGTTGCCTGACCAAAATGTTTCAGTAAGTCATATTAAAAACCTGTGAGTAATTAACTCTACTCCAACATGTCAGAATTTCCTCCCACAAATATTTCTGAAACACAAAAAAATAAATTTTAATGTCTGCATTGAAATATTTACTTGATTATCAAAATAAGGACACTAAAATACCAAAAGCTTACCAAAGAAGAGTGTGAAAAAAATGCCAGAATCTTCAGAGTTATGATGTCTTTGTGAAAAACATGATTTCAGTCTTTAAGAACTATTTTGGGTATACTCTAATGCAGTGTTGTAGAAATTGCACTTTAGAGAGATAGTGCAGCTTTATATTTCCATTTATTCATCATCTGTAATCATATAGTGAACAAAATCTGGTCACAGAAGAGCCTTTCAAAAGAATAAGATAACTTAGGAGAAATGGTAAGTTTATCTCTTTAAGCTAACCTCTTTTAAAAAACCAAATTGTTGCTCCTTATATAATATTATAGAAGTTGACCTATTAAATGCCCAAATCCTGCCAATCTTAATGACGCTGATATTCCCTCTGTGTTTATCTTCAAGAAAATTGCTTTATAAAAAAACATGCTGCTGATTCTCTGAAAAATGAAAATCTCTTTCACTGGAAATATTAGCACAAGAAATTTCTCAAAAGCTACAAAATTTTACTTGAAATTTTTCAAGGAACCTGGGTGGCTCAGTCAGTTAAGTGTCTGACTCTTGATCTCAGCTCAGGTCTCGATCTCATGGTCATGACCTCAAGCCCCACTATGGGCTCCACACTCAGTGTGGAGCCTACTTAAAAAAAAAAAAAAAAAAGATCTATTTTCTTGGAAGGGAATATTGAATATTGAAATTCATCAATTCTTCAAATATTAGTGGATGACATTAACAAAAATTCAAAAACATCTCGAGCATTTTTTATTAAATTGACATATTAGTTCTCTATGGTTGCTGTAATAAATTATCCAAACTTGATGGTTTACATAAACACACATTCATTCTTACACAGTTATAGAGGTAGAAGTTCAAAATCAGTTTCACTGGGCTAAAATCAAGGTGTCGGCAAGACCATGCTCCCTGAGAGGCTCTAGGGGAGAATTGCTTTTTCCAGCTTCTAGAGCTGCATTCCTTGCATTCCTTGGCTCCTGGCCCCTTGCTTGATCTTCAAAGCCAACAGCAAAGCATCTTCAAATCTCTCTCTGCTCCACCATCACATGGTAGATATTACTCAAATATCCTTTTGCTTCCATTAAACTCTTGTGATTACATCTAAGGCCTACTACATCTCAAGGTCATTAATTTAATTATATCTGCAAGGACTTTCCCCCACCCCTACCCTTACCCCATCCCCCCAATAAGATAACATTCACTAATTACAAGGATTAGGGCCTGGATATCTTTGAGGGCCATTATTCAGCTAACCAATATTGACAAGATAGCTCTTAATCTGAAAGTATAAAAAAGTAGTAACAGGTGAAAATTTTTGAGAAAAGAAAGTAGGGAGGGAAAAATTGTCTTACTAGATATTAAAATATGATTTAAACCTGCAGTAATTACAGAAAAAAGGGCACCAGTGTAGGCTTCTAGCTGGCCATATTGTATACATGAGAACAGAATATGTGGTAAAACATCATAAGCCAATGAAAAGGAAATCAATTATTTGGAAAATGCAGTTATTGTTTTTTTAAAAAGGCAAATTAGAATATATCATGTGACACCATACCTCAGGATATATTTTAGAAAGTCTAAAAAAATTAAAGATTTTATTTATTTATTTGTCAGAGAGAGCACAAACAGGAGGAGTGGCAGGCAGAGGGAGAAGCAGGCTCCCTGCTGGGATCATGACCTGAGCCGAAGGCAGACATATAACTGACTGAGCCACCCAGTCATCCCTAGAAGGCCTAAAAAAATTTAATCACAAGTGGAAAAAAAAGTAAGATATGTCCAAGAAAAATGATAGGTATTTAACTGATTTAGTTCATTTGTAAGGACCTGCCAAATACAAAGGAAGTGAGAAGACCATAAAAAGTTTAGTCAACTTGAGTGTACAAAACTTCTAAAAGCATATCCAACAAAAATATAAACAAATTTAAGAATCAAGCAATAAATTGGAAAAATATTTGCGGTAATATTTTAAGCAACTGGTTAATATTCTTAATATAAAATTGACTTTACATTAATAAGAAAAACATAAAACCAAAATGAGAAAGTGAACAAAAGCCCACTGTTAGAAGAACTACAAATATCTAATAAACATAAAAATATGATTACTCCTGATTAATCAAATAAATGCAAGTTATACTAAGGAATGCTCTTTGTTGCCTATAAAATTGCATTATTTATAAAGAATAAAGCTCATTGTTCTTCACAATATGTAAGACAAGTGTTTGCAAACACTGTCACAAGACTATAAATTGTTACAAATTCTCCACAAAGAAATTTGGCACTATATACCTGGTCTTTAAAAAGGTATGTTCTCTTTGATCCTGTAATTCCATCTTCCTCATAGTGTATCCTAAAGAAATAATCAAAGGTATAAATGGAGACATTGTACAAACATATTCATAGCAATGTTTCTTAAAATAGTTTTCAAAAAGTGAAAGGAAGATACATACTAAAACAGAAGTGGCTGAAGAAGTGATCCATGTGACCAAATAATATACAAATATTAAAAGTTATGTTATAAACATATTTTTAATGACTGGAAAAATACCCACAGTAAAATGCTAAGTTATTAAAGCAAAATCCTAATTTGGAGATAATATTTTCAAACACAAATGCACACTATATACAGTTCTCAGCATATTGCTGGGCAAACCTTATATGGACAAGTGAATTGTATTCAGTAAATAAAATTTTAGGGACACCTGGGTGGCTTAGTCAGTTAAGCATCTGCCTTCAGCTCAGGTCATGATCTCAGGGTCCTGGGATCGAGTCCTGCATTGGGCTCCCTGCTCAGCGGGGAATCCACCTCTCCCTCTCCTTCTGCCCCTCTTCCTGCTTGTGCTCTCTCTATCTCTCTCTGACAAATAAATGAATAAAACCTTAAAAAAAATTTAATGACAAACTGTGATATTGACTATGAAGAGGCAGAGACTAGTAATCAAAGGTAACTGGGGATGAAGGGTGTCTCCTTAGTTGGGGCAGTCATGAGAGGCCTCTGTGAGGCCTCATTTAACCTGAGACAGGAAAGAAGGAAGGGAGGGAGGGAGGGAGGAAGCAAGGAAGGAAGGAAGGAAAAAAGGAGGGAGGGAGGTGGGGGGGGGCGAGGAAAGGAAAGATCCAGCAAAGAGCCGATGAGACAACATTCTGGGCAGAAGGACCAGTGTCTGGAAAGGCTCTGGGAAAGGGAAAGCACTTAGTAGGTTCAGAGATTTGAAAAGAGGCTGATGGGGTTAGAAGGTGGGAGGTAAGGAGCAGAGGGACTTGGGATGTGGTTGGTAGAGATAAAAATGCTCATATGGTGCAGTAATTGAGGTCACAGTGGTACTTACACCTAATGTTAATATCTCCAGGTATTTATTTAATATGCCATTGTAAATATCCATATTTTTCGACTACAATCAAGATTGAGCAATACTTTCAATGTTAAAAAAAAATCTCATTTAATTTTTATGATTTCCCCTTTTATAAGTGAGGAAACCAGGGCTTTGGCAGTACCAGTACGTAGTTAGTGCATGGCAGAGTGGGATTCGAACCGGAGGCCGTTGCAGTTCCAAGCCTGTGTGTTAGCCATTCTTTTATACTGCATTTCTGGAACATTACTGTTAATGTAACTTAGAAATTGTGAATTTGTGATACAAAGGGATAAGTAACTAAACTTCCAGTTGTAAGATAAATAAGCACTAGGGTTGTGATGTACAACATGAGGACTCTGGCCAGCACTGCTATCTGTCCTGTGTGACAGGACACTTGTTAAGAGATTAAATCCTGAGTTCTCATCACAAGGAGGTTTTTTTTCTTTCCTCTTTATTGTATCTATATGAGAAGATGAATGCTGGTTGAACCTACCATGGTACTCATTTCACAATATATGTAAATCGAACCACCATGCTGTATACCTTCAACTTATATATATATATAGTGATATATATTGGCTATTCCTCAATGAAACTGGAAAACAATAAAACAAGAACACTTCGGGGCGGGGAGTGTGAGTACTGGTCTTCAAACAACCATTTACTGTGTAATCTTAAACTACGTATCTCTAGGCCTCACTTTACTCATCTCTAAAATAGGACCCATCACCCAGTCTTCCTCCTTTACAAGCCACTAATATCAGATAATATATGGAGTTGTTCTTTGTAACTGGTATGTGTAGGACACCATGATATAACTCTGAAAAAAACTAGATTGCTCAACGTCTGGTCACTACATGAGGAAGCTCATAGATGAAACAACATGCATGAAATAATATAAAAAATTCAAGAAATAAGTTCACAGTAATAATTCTAAAGACGTACTTCAAATAACAGAGCTCCATTAAATCAATTATAACATTTCTGTTATTACCACATTATTATGACCATAATGGACATAACAAATACCTGGCATTTACAGAGTTTCTTTCATCTAAATATTCCCATAGAGCTCAATCAACTTTATGTGCAAATTGATTATGAGCTATAAATAGGTGATACAGAGGAGGCAGCATAAATCACACTAACAACAATGCAGATCTCTCTTCTTTCCACCAATTCCTTTTATCCAAGCTTACTAATTGGTGCAAGAATAAGAGCCAAATATCTTTTAAAATAATGAAAAGGGAAGATAATTTTAAGAAGCCTCTTATCAAGGGCCCAGTCTAGCAAAAGGACTTGGAAAATAGAGTAATTTTATAATATAGTTATCATCATTTGCATTTTATGCTTAAGGCAGGGATATACTTTTAGAAGACAGATCAGCTTTATAAATCAACTGTATATGAGAGAAAACATAGGAACTGTCTTCCTGGCTGGTTATAACAATGTCGCTATATATATGTCTCCTGGCACTTCCCCAAACTACAAAAATCAGATGCCCACTTTCTCATGCCTTCATAGTTTTATTTTCTAAAGGGCAGATTCCAGTTTTCACCTCTTAATCTCAACAAAATAGTACATAAACTCCAATAACGATCAACAACTGCTTAATAATATTAGCAGTTACCAAATATGCTGGGACTGCTCTATCCAATACAAGAGCCACTGGCCACATGTGGCTACTGAGCACTTGAATATGGCTATGTGATTGAGAAACTGGATTGTTTATTTCATTTTAATTAATATAAATTTAAACTTTAAAACTTTACCAAATGTAATTTATGTTTGAAACAACTGGGACATGTGAATCTACTTTCTCAGTAGTCAATTCTATAAAATCTAAGTACAGGTCAAGTATTTCTGATAAAAATTTAGCATCCAAGTAGAGATGTAATAAAAGTGAATAGTACAAGATTTGAAAGACTTAGTAGGAAAAAAAAGAATGTAAATTATCCCATTAATAATTTTTATACTGATTACGAGCTGAACTGATAATGTTTTAGATATATTGAGCTAAATAAAATATATTATTAAGACCTGTTTCTTTTCTTTTTTTTTTTTCTGACTATTAGAAAATTTTAAAAGTGTATTCAAGATCCACATTATGTTTCTATTGGACAACTGTTTTGGGGGCTTGAATTTCTGTTTTCACCTTTCTGCACTTCCTCTAGATGGCAGGAGTCACTGAGACAATTCAAGGAACTCTTAACCCAGCTGAAGAAGCACAACATATATTCTTTTCATTGCTGTCCCACTCTGACCAGAACCGAGCCCATCCTTCACCCTCCAGACCTTTACCTTCTCCATTTCTTGGCCCTTGCCTGGCTGCCATCCACTTCTTCAGCTCTCCTTACTAACATTTTCCATGAGTTCTTGCTCATGAGTCCCAATAACCCACCCCATAAGCACTTAATTGAATGCCCCACAGGAACAGTTGAAAACCTTTTTGGTTCTTTCCAAGTTCTTAAACTTTTACCCACATCAATAGTTTGAGAGAAATTTAAGGCCAGTGGAACTCTTAGCTCCCTTCCTTTCAGCCTCAAACATTTTCTAAGTCATCCCTTTCTGCCTCTTCCCTCAATTTGTTCTGTCTCATTTCAAGTCCAATGACTTTGTCTTTACTCATGTTTGTGACTGAATCTCCTTCCTTACCCTAAGTAGCCTCAGCCTCTCCTAACTTCCAATCCCCCCTACTGCTGATTACCTTTCCCTAACTCTTCAGATGGAGAAGCCCCAGTCCTCTTGGACTCTGAGTCAGAGCAGGGAGGTGACCTAAGCAGTAGGCTTTTTTGGCTTCTGTGAGCCAGATCCCCTCTCCAGGCTGCTGGGGAGAGTCACACGTCCCCATTCTCTGGTCCAAGCCTTACTCCAGTCAGTAATGCTGAGTAGTAAAACAGTGAGCAATCTGGTTTCACAATAACATGGTTTCTAATTTAATACTGATTTTGACCAAACTCAAGAGTGAGGTGACAAGCCTGCAATATCTGGATAATCTCAGAATACCAGCTTGGAGTCATGTGCTTTTGCTAAACTCCAAACCTCTCCCTCCTTTGTTCTCTTGCTTTACTCTCTCCAGGCTCCTGCTGGAGCCATATCAGGCCACACTTCCTGTCATTATCATGTCATCATAGTATGGGGAGTAGCTGGGCCCAGGCTCCCTTGTTTAGCCCCTCCTCAGTCCTGCCTCGAAGATAACCCTGTTGCTGGTTGGTTTCCCTCCAAGTGTGTGCACACCATATGTGACCCAAACTGCTGTGATCAAAACTCCTTAAGAGCCTAATACCCTTTTCCGGCAGAGCTCTCTGATGCCCACCAATGTTAAATCAACCTGTTTTCCACCGTTCTCATCTTCAGGTCTGTTTTTTGCCACAGGTCTTCTTTCATTTGCTTATATCTAGTTATTTCTACAGCAGAATTATTATTCATTTTATGTGTAGTTTATTCTCTGTGATGATTCTTTCATTCCTTCTCCTTCACCTGTAAATACATTCAAAACATATTCCAAGAACCAGACCCCTTTCCTCTTCCTCCTCAAACTCCTAATCCATTTCTCCCCTTTGATTAACTCCTCACCTTCATACGATCTGAGTTTCACTCTCTATTTCCTCTAAGGAAATTATTTTTCTATATCATTAATATGTGCCTGATTTGCAAATTCAAGCCATTATATTCTTCACCTACTCATTCTGTTTGCTATTCATAACTCTCTCTCTTGACCTCCTCAGTAGGGTATTCTCCTAGTTTCATGATTGGGCTTAGTCAGCCAGACTCTTTCCTTCAGCCAGACTGACTCTCTATAGGTATCTGTAAGGATTCTAGGCTCTCTCTTTGCCTTTCCCTCTCCACAACTTAATTACCACTGTAGTAATGATTCCCAAATGTGCTCCCTATTCCTGATTCAGACCATGCATCTTTAATCACCTGTGGGACATCATTTCATAGATAAATTATAGGTGTTTGAAATTTAGTATTTGTACTGCTAAACACATCTTCTTCCACTAGTTATTCCTTTCTACCCCACATTTCCTCTATCTGTTATATTCTGTATCTCAATAAATAGAATCACCATCCCCCAGTATGTCAAGCTCAAAACTTTGGAGACATCTTCAAGAACTTTATCTTTGTATTAAAGTATTTTCTTTCTCTATCCCTTCCAAGTGGTATCAAATCCTGTCAGTTGGTTCCGGAGGTATCTCTCACCCTGTCCTTCAAACTGGTCTCCTTGCCATTGTCCTGGGTCCAGTCATCATTAGGCTTGTCAAGAGCATTCCAGTGGTTTCCTGAGTGCTCTGGCCTATCTTGTCACCAAAGTTAGCTCCAAACCCAAGCCTGATCATATCAATCATTCCCCTTCTGAAAACATTTAATGGTGCTCAACTGCACATAAAACAAAATCAAATACCTTGTATGAACTGGCTGTAGCAGATTTTCCATTTTACCTCTCATATGCCACTCCCATTGTAACTGGTGCTGTGGTCACACATGTGATTCAACGCATCACAAACATTTCCTATAGTTTCCTGACTCTGCCTTTCCCATGATGTCCCCGGAGCCTTTAATACTCTGACCTCATTTCCCCCTATTGAATTTCTGCAGTCTTCAGGCAATGCTTCCTCTATCAGGTCTGCTAGGGATTCCTTTCAGACAAAACGAATCTCTCCCTCCTCTATTTAGTACTGCACTTTCTACTTCCACTCTAATTCTTATGGTAGGCTGCAGTGTTTCTTCTCTTTGCCATGGTCTCTCCACTAAATTGTGAGTTTCCAGATGCAAAACCATGTCTCATTCAATTTCATTTCCCTCCTACTCCTCAGAGTAAGTAGATACACAGTAGTAGATACACAGTAAACATTGACTGAGTTGTTGAAATCGAAGAAACTAGATTATAACAAAGGTCAACCTTTCCTTAGAAATTGTAAAATTCTAAGAAGAGTTCTAATATTTGTCACACTGGCCAGGGTAGGGAATTAAGGTCTTTCTTTAAAGCTAAACAGATACTCAGCAGTCCTGAGTATGACAAAACTTTCAGATATTAGAATTGCTTTCCATTTAAGAAAACTATTTAGCTTTTCCTATACTCTCTCACCCATTCTTCCTATTCTTCTGAGTAAAAAATGAAATTGTACAAACTTTCCAAAAGTCAGATTAACAAATAAAAGTGGATATGCATTCTCTAGCTGAACTCATGGGGGTTGTCCTTCAGATAACATCATGGTTTCTTTTCTATTTTGTCCTTTCACATGCTCATTCAGCCTAGCATATCCACTAAGGACACAATGGGGTCCTAGCGTTGTGCTCATGTTTTGATGATTAAAAAAAAAAAACAATTACAGACTCAGGTGAGAGTTATTAAGAAAATTTCCATGGAACTGAGCCTTGGAAAGGGGATCTCCCATGGGCAGATATATGGTAAACAGAGAAAATGGAAAGAGCTTTCCAAGTTGGAAGAAAGAAAAACAATAAACAAATGCATGCCAACAGTTGCAATGTGTGTACTATTGAGGGATGCAGACAATCTGGTGAGCAGTCTAACTAGAAAAGATGGTTAATCCTAGAATCATAATTTTCAAGTGGATCAGTCACTGACTCCTTCCAGTGGAATCAGACAAAAGAGCACAATATGTAAAATGAAAGCACCTCAATCAAAGGTTGGGGAGTGAAAGATGGGAGGCCTGCCTGCTCAGTTGTTGCCTCGTGATAGCCCCCTTCCCACAGGCCCTGACTTCCCTCTCTGGAGCTCCTCTCAGTAAATTTGGAAAATCACCAGCCAAGTGAAAAACAGAAAACAAGAAGTAGGATGGGGGCCAAAGTGTGGAGCACCATGTTACCTGACCCCAGTGCATGCTCATCATTGACACTTCTTTCTCACACAGTATGTAGCCCACTGCACATGCAGGTCCTTTATAATTTGTAAGCTAAATAAATCATTTGTATGTCCATGTGGCTAGTCCCATGCTTTGTACATATCTGGCACCCAAAATTATTTTAGAAATTTTGAAGTGAGTGGACAAATGGAGAGCTGAATGAATGAATGCCAGCCTCCACTGAAATAAACAGTGTCTCTCCAAAGTCTTTGTCAATCATTCTTTGCACTCTAGTTTAACCCCACCCATTTCTAGCTGGGAAATAAGCTTTGAATGTGAATGCACAGCCTCAGGCTAAGCCAGCCTCAACAGAAGATTTCACTGTGACTCCACTTCTATCAGAGTTTAAGGATGCACATCCAAAGGCATTCTGATGACTCCTGAAAAAAGAGAAGCCTCCCAAGCACACTTCTTTCTCACTGCCTTAATTAATAATTCACAAGCTTCTTCAAGGTGCAGAGACTGCACAGGGCTACTTTGCCAATCTCAGAGGAAATGGCAGATCCTTTATTTAAAGTGAGAAATACTCTAAAGGCACAATGTGGTCAGAGGTTTTAGCCAATTCTCAGCACATGCAAATAACCTTACAGTGTGGAAGAGACATCTGGGAATGGACTTGAAAGGATGACAACAGGCTGTTTTCTATTATGTCCTTGTAGCCTATTGGGCCATAGCATTCATATACTTGTGTTCTTTATCTTGGGGATAATACAAGTAGAGAGGCATCATGATTAAGGGAGCATTGCACATGGACAGGCTGATTAAAAACCACAGACTTGGTATTTCATCCAAATAGAAAAACTGAAAAGAAAAACTCCTGGATATATAGGGGAAATAAAACCAGCAGTTTGATTTTTTTAATGAAGGTATTAAATAAAAAACAGAAAACACTGCCATCATTTTTCAGATACCCAAAATTTCCCCTAAGTAGCTGTTACCCCCTAAATGTTCCTTAAGTGTGAGAAGAAAAAGAAAGCATTGTGCATCGAAAATGATAGTTTTCTTTTCCTTCCCTCTTTTTCCTTTGCCTTATATCTAATTGCCAGTTAGATTTCTCTGACTCTATAGCTCACAGGCCCCTAAATTTCACTATCAGACTAATAAATCTCAGCTAAGACAAAGCATTTATTTAACACATTTTTATGGGCATCTACTTGGTGCTACACAGTATGTTAGTTGCTGACAATGTACTGATTTAAAATAAATGAATAACTAAATAAATAAGCAAGCAAACGTGCAAACCCCTCCTCAAATTTAGAATCTAGTGTGAGAGACAGACATCAATCGAATAATCATAAAAACAAATGTAATATTACAACTTTCACATAAGATATATGGTATTGTGCAAGGATAAAAGGAGAGCTCACCTCTTTGGTAAGCTCAGGGGAACTCTCCCTAAGATGTGTAAGATGTGACAATTGTCCTGAGAGTGGAAGGATGAGTAAGAATAAACTAGGGAAAGGGAGTTGGGGAGAATGGAGTGTGGTGGGGATGAAGATCATAATTAGCAGAATAGAATGTCATAGACAATGCTTTCATGGTTCTCAGTAGGACTAGTGGGGTTAGTGCAGAGAGTGTGGGGGCATGGTTCCAGATGAGACTGATGAAGTAGGTAGAGGACAGCCATACAGAACATTGTAGGTCATGACAAAAAATTTGGTTTTATCTTAAGCACAATGCAAATCTATTGGGAAGTTTTCAGGAAGTTTTGGGGATGATGTTACATGATTAGATTTGCTTTTTGAAAAGATTGCTATGGTTGCATCATTTAGGAGGTAAGAAAGCCTTGAGATGATTTAGAAGTAATGAGAGATTGGACTAGGGTAGCAGCTATGAAGATGGAGAGTAGATAAAATGGAAAGATATGTAAAAGTAGAATCTGCAGGAAAAACTGGTGTTAGAAGCTAAGGAAGAGAAACATGTCAAAGATGGCTAAGGATTCTGCCTTGTAAAACTAGATGGATGTCAACAATGATATACCACTCCATCCCTTTTAGACTGGCTAAAATCTAAAACACTGACAACACCAAATGCTGGTGAGGATGTGGGGCACATGAAATTTCATTCATTGCTGGTGGGAATGCAAAATGATATTGCCACTTTGGAATTCAGTCTGGCAGTTTCTTACAAAGCTAAACATAGTTTAACATATGATCCAGTAATTATGCTCATAGGTATTTATCCAAATGAGTTGAAGAATTATGGCCACACAAAAACTTGCACATTAATAATAGCATTTTCATAATTGCCAAAAATTGGAAGCAATCAAGATGTCCTTCAATAAATGAATGACTAAACAAATTGTGGTACATGCATATACTGGAATATTATTTCACAATAAAAATAAATGATCTCTCAAGCTAGAAAAAAGACATGGAGGAATCTTAAATGCATTTTGCTAAGTGAAAGAAGCTAACATGCTGTATGATTCCAAATATATGACATTCTGGAAAAGGTCAAACTATGGAAACAGTAAAAAGAGCAGATCAGTGGTCGCAGAAGAGGGGGAAGGGTATGTGTAGTGGGGAGGAATGGGTAGGTGGAGCACAGGGGATTTTCAGAGCAGTGAAAGTATCCTGTATAATACTGTAATTGTGGATACATTATGTCCTACATTTGGCAAAATCCATGGAACTATACAATACAAAGTGTGAACCTTAATGTAACCAATGTAATTTCATTAATAATATCAATATTAGTTCATCACTTGTAACAAATACACCACATCAATGCAAAAATTAACAATAGGATAAACTGAGGGCAGGAAGAGAGGAAGAATATGGGAACTTTCTGTACTTTCTACTTAGTTTTTCTTTAAACCAAAAACTGTTCTATGAAATTAAGTCTATTAATTTTAAAAACTTCAAATACATATTTTAAAAAGGAAATGGACAGTAGTGATATTCAAATATGAATGACTGGAAAAGAGTCAGGTTTGGGAAAAGATCACTATTTTGGTTTCAGATACACAGAGTTTAAAGTACCTTCAAATACGCAAAGGATATGTCAAGGAGTAATTGAATATACAGGTCTTGAGTTCAGAGGAGAGATCTAAGCTGGAATTATAAATGTTAATCATTTGTAAATAGTGATAATTTATGTTAAAAACATCAGTGGAATCTCCCAGGTGAAATTATACAGGCCATGCTTTGGCATTGGCTCCTAAAAACGTATGGACAAGAAAGGAAATAAAGAATTGGCTGCATTTTGTATTAGTTTTGTTTGTTTTGTTCTGTTTTGCCTGATTTTGTAAAAAATGGGTGTTAGAGAAATTTTGGAAGCAAGCATCTCAGAAAACTGGCCAAGAAATAAAGAGAAAAAGATGATACTGGGAACCAGAAACATCTTTCTCTGGTAAAGTAAAATTCACAGAGGAGAGAGGAACAAGGAACAATCTTGATAAGATTAAATAGAATAATGGGGTGTCTGGTTGGCTCAGTTGGTTAAGCCTCTGCCTTCAGCTCAAGTCATGACCCCAGGGTCCTGGGATCAAGCCCTACAATGGGCTCCCCGCAAAGCAGGAAGTCTCCTTGTCCCTCTCCTTCTGCCCTTTGCCAACCCCCCACCCCCGCACTCCTGCTCTAACTCTCTCTCTCACAAATAAATAAATAAAATCTTTTTTTAAAAAAGATTAAATAGAATATTGGTGATTCATTCAAAACTAGGGTGAGCAAGCACTGACTACTATATTACCTATGGATTCTTGGAATGGGGGGGGAAAAGATGAATTGAGAATTCTACAAGCCAGTGGGGGATTAGAGCCAGTGATAGTAGAAAGAGGAGCAAGAAGGTTAGCTGGGATAGATTTCAGTGGATATTCCTATGCTGAGACTTATGATATATAGGATCTAGCCCTAAAATAGTTGTGCTCTGAATATATATTCAGTTTGACTTCCAAAGGGAGCAGAAATTGGTGCATAAAGGGATTTTTGGAAATTTGGGAAGATGGGCAGCCCAGAAACCAGTTGTACCTCACAGTTTGACATACCAGTTTAGCAGGGCTTACATAATCATTTCAAGGTAAGGTAAGTAGAGTTTACATAATATCTCAGATTTCCAGGATCTCTCAATTATCTAAGGTAGTCTGTAGAATTTATGTCCCACAACTAAGCTTTTTCTATGTGAATACTTTTCAATATAATTCTTGGTAACAGTGTATGCCTAGTATTTCACATCTCCCTAGGACTAACAATAAGGGGACTATGACACTCTAGGAATAACCCATAAAACAAATTACCTGGGGAAAAAAGTATTTATATATATTCATTGAGACAGCAACATCTGGTAATAGACTAGGTAATTCAAACCAACATTCCCTCTTGGAATAATTGAAAAACATAGACATCAGAGAGCTAATGAGCTAGTGAACTATGAGGGCTTGACATGAGTGAGCTGATTTCAAGAAGGGGAGCCCAGCTTTTTAAACTTCTTTTCTTTAGAAACATTTATTGGTTTCAGAGAGGATGGCTAAGAAGGCAAGAAGTGCTTTGGGTCACCTTCTGTGGCTAAAGGGATGGAGATCAGAAACCATAACCCACTAATGGTGGCCCCCGTTACTCCTCCTTCCTTTGGGGGGAATCACAAAAGGGTAACAACTAAAAGCAAGAGTGAACTGGAAGGAGGCAGTACTCAGGTCTTCAAGGGATTATAGCTCAGTTTGAAATCATTTTAATCTATAAAGTTGGATTGCCGTGTTTCTAAATTAGCAATGCCCTCAAGTACCTGGCAGAAGCAAACTATACATCCTTCTCTAGAAGGACATAACATCATCTTAGGTCACACATTTTTTTCTACAAACAATTTTGGAAATATAATGCCTGGCATAGAATCATAAACAACATAGCATATGAGGGTGAGGAGATAAGACAACATGAACAAAAACAACAGAAACAATAAACAACAGAAGACTCATAAGGAAGGGTTCAATATCCTCAAATCATCATACACACTTTTAAAAAAACTATACTTACTGTGTTCAAGAAATAAAAGACTAGATTAAAAAATTTTAACATAACATTAACAACTATTGAAAGAGCACCAAATATAAGTTCTAGAACTGAAGAATAACCAAAAATAAGAAATGGATAGATTGCCATCAGACCCACACTAAAATATATACTAAAGTTATTTTATAGGCAGAAAGATAATGATCCCAGATGGAAGATGAGAGACGGAGAAAGGAAAAAGAAGCATTGAAATAACAAGTTCCCAGGAAAATATAAATTAATATTAACTGAATAAATCAATATTTATAATGCCTTGGAATTAAAATATACAATGAAATAAAATACAGGACAACAATAGCATGTAGATTGGAAGATCACTGCATTGTCTAGGTAAAAGTGCCAATTAATATTAGCCATTGACAAATTAAGAATGAATACCCTAATCTCAGGTAACCACTGAGAAGATGGTAAAAGAATATATATCCTTTGAGCACATAGAAGAAAAAATAATAATAAAGAAGAGAAAAAGGAACATAGTGCACTAAGATTGCAAATTTCAATCAAAATACATCAGTAATTACATTAAGGCAAATGAACTAAATGTTCCAATTCAAAGACATGTTGTCAGATTGCATTTTAAAATAACCTTATATATTGTTCACAAAGCAACAAGGATATAGTAAACTTAAGAAGCAAAAAATGGAAGAAGGTCATGAAAACACCAACAAAAGGCTGGAGTCATTACATTAATATCAAAATCAGTTTTAAGTAAAAGAGCATTACTGGGGAGAAGGAAGTACACATTATACAGATAAAACATTTAATTTACCAGGAAGATATAAAAACACTAAATTTTTTTGCACCGAATAAAGTAGATGTAAATCTTTAAAGCAAAATCTTCACAGGGGTAAAAGAAGAAATACACAATTCCACAATCATATTGGAAGATTTTTAACACATTTTTCTCAGTAATTCATGGAACAAGCAGACAAAAATTCAGTAAGGATGTAGAATAGTTGCATAACACAATCGATCAGTTTTACCTACTAAACATATGGAAAACAATTTACCCAACAACTGCAGAACAAACATTTTTTAAAAATACACAGAACATTTACAAAAATTAATCATATGCTGGGTAATAAACAAGTATAACAAATATAAAAAAATTAAAATCATGTAATATTTGGTCTCTGACAATGACATTTAGTTAGAAATTAATAACAAGAAGATAACTAGAAAACCATTATATTTTGAAATTAAGAAATACAGTTCCAAATAACCCATGGGTTAATAAAAACTATCACCATTAAAATTAGTAATAAAATATTTTGAACTGATTGATAGTCCCAAATACACTATCCATCAAAACCTGTGTAATACAAGTAAGTTTCCATAGAGTAATAATTTAGAGCTTCAACTGCATACATGAAGTGAAGAAACTTATAGATAAATCTCACTGAAAATAGGAAAAATCCTAAACAAGATCTATATAAACCAAATTTAGTAATATTTTGAAAAGGAAATAACATACCAAACCAAACTGCTTTATTTTAGGAACTCAACAGAACTCAACATTCAAAATGCAATTAATGTAATTCAAACATCAACAGAATCAAGAAATCACATGATTGTCTCAATAGTTTCAGAAAAATGGTTTGACAAAATTCACTATCCATTTGTGTATAGCAAATTACGTATAGAAAGGAATATCCTAAATCTGATAAATCATGTCTACTAAAAAACACCTTCAGCAAGCATCGTATTTAATCATGATGTGTTAAGAAGCTTTCCACTGAGACTGCTAATACCACTTCTTTTAAAATTCTACAGGGGTTTTGTGTCATTCAGATTCCTGACAGGAAACAGAACACACGAAAGCAGCTTAATTAAAAAGAGGTGCTCGCAGTGAGAGGGACACCAGCAAGGACTGGTGAAATGCAGAAATGGGAAGAGTGCGGCCCCATCCTCATCAGTGGGCCAGAATAGCAAAGGGAGTGGACAATGATGGGGGCACTTGGTGGGGGAAATTTCATTTCTGGAATTTTGGCAAAGCTCCATTTCCTGGACTCTGGCGGTTCCATGGATGGCTGCTTTGTGACAATCACTGACTGTATGTGTTTGCTCTCTGCACAGTAAGAAGGTTAAACATTAAAATAAGAAAATTGCTGATGCGGATGTTGTAACTACATGTCAATGAAAGTAAGTGGATGTCACATGCAGATACAAAATAATTAGAATAAAGATAATTATATATTCACAAACCGTTAATTAAAGCAATTAAAAGGTGGGGCATGAAAGCAGTTTCCTAGGACTTCTAAGGAAACCCCAAAATTAAAAAGGAGCAAAGACAGGAAAGTAAAAACAAAAATGAGGTTAGATTTATCCCTTAAGATCTTACTCATAGCTTTCTTTCTCTTCTCTCCCTCAGGAGTGTTTAAGAGCACTCCTGGAAGCCTAACAATTTTGTGGCCAAATCTCAAAGACTAAGACAGGATCTAAGAGAAAGACTCAGGGGGCAGGGCTCAAGGATGACCCATCACCTAACTTCAAGTGAAGTAACTCTGCTTTCATCTGTCCAAATATATGAGGTTTCCCTCTAAGACTAGATTTGAAAAAGGAATTCTTCTTTAAAAAAAAAAAAAACACCAATTTTTTGAATAAGTAAACCAAGTCCCCAAGGATGGAGTGACTAACCCAAGGTCATTATACACAAATACTAGCCGAGTCATTTGGCTAACCCAGGTCTTTTGAGACCCCAGCACATGCTTTTTCTTTTACAACACAGATCACTCAATCATAATGTTCTCTCAGGGTACAAAAGTGATCCTAAAATAAAATAAAGAAACCAACAAAGGAAACAAAAATCCATTCTGTTAATTACCATGACTTGTGACTATTTTAGTATGTCATACTTTTTGTCAGGAAGATCTCTGAACTTCACCTTGTCAAGTCTATAGCAATTGCCTTTGCTCCCTGAAGTTGAACCCTTTACTCCCTAAACCTGTCAGACCTTCCCGAAGTCCAGCTAGCCAGTGCTGAACTTTTGGTGATCACACCTCTGTGACCCATACTAGAAAAGCAGAAAGAAATACTATACTATTTGATGAACTTTAGGAAAGTTCATCCACATAATTAAACAGCTGAACACCATGTCATTAAATTGTTAAAAAGCATTTGAAGGTATTTACAATTTAAAAGGTAAAAAACTTCTATGAACTAAATAACAAATTGCAAAAGTATAACTTACAATGAGTAGCTAAATATATTGTACCTCTATTGTTTTCTGGTTGCAATTAGTTTCCTTAAAAACACTATTATATGATGGGCCAAAGAGGCCAGCCTAATATATGTTTCAGTTTAGTTGAAAAGGAAGGTCAATGGTATTTTAACCCCAAATGCTGATGGATAATGAGAGCTCATTGCCTAAGGCACAACTAGATCTAACGAAATAAAATCAAACTCACAGAAATCAATATTTAAACACAGTTACTAACACATCCCATCCACCTATTTTTTCTGGCAGATCTGTACACAGACGTATTTGTTGTCATTTACATTTTAAGATTTATCAATAGGAATGTTAGGGAGTTGGCCTTGGGAGCTTATTTCTAAGTAAAAAGTAATAAAAACCACAAAGTCTCTTAAGAAAACAATTTCAAGAACGTCATTCTTGAAGATGAGTTTATAAATACAACAGCTCATGTTTACCATCAGGTAGTTAAAGCATCATTTACACAAATTCTATAAAAGCTATCAGGCATTCTTAGCTGGTAAATCAGTATCTGTTTCCTTCTGGCTTAAGAACCTTTTGTTGAGGGCAGGAATGTGACTAGATCCATGTGATAGTCCAGCTTTCCCAGTGTCCACAGGAGGGAGATAGGGTGACTCATCATTCTGAAAGGGAGCATGAACCAAGATATGTTGGTGTGGCCTCTGGGAAGGCATGAACACCCCAGTAAAAGGGGATATATACTTGTAGTAAGGTTCTTTCCCCTTAGTGCATTCATTGAAAAGCATGCAATTGCTAGAATTGGTGATACTATACAACCATGAGGCAACAAGCATTGGAAAACTAAGAAAAAGAATTCCCTATTTGTCTGCCTCCAAACCACTTATTATATGAAAAAAAAAACAGATTTATAATATTAAGCCTCTGTAAGTTGAATATGCCATTACTTACAGCTGAAAGCATTTCTAATAGGCTTTTTATAATTTTATTTCTATTTGATAGAAATCTTTCTAAAATATCACATTCTCCTCCCTTACTAAAAATAAGAGATTGGATTTTTTTTTACATTTGTTCCTTAATGAATCAGCATCGTATTAAGATGTGAAGTTAGGTTTGGGGTTTTTTGTTTGTTTGTTTTAAATATACCAGCCAGAAAATACCATTTCTATTGTTACATCCTAGGCTGGGACTAGAGTAAGGCAAATGAGGCACTCACTGAAGGTTCAAAATTTGAGGGGGATTCAAAAAGCTCAGTAATCCAGATTTTTTTTTAAAGAGAGAGAGGTTGGGGGGGGCAGGGAGACAGAGAGGGATAGAGAGAATCCTAAGCAGACTCCACAGCCAGCATAGAGCCCAAGGCGGGGCTCTATCGCATGACCCCAAGATCATGACCTGAGCCAAAATCAAGAGTCAGGCACTTAAATGACTGGGGCACCCCCAGATAAATATTTTAATAAAAAATCTTTTTAAAACTCGAAATTAATTAATAAAATTCATGACGAGCAGAAGTTATCAAAGTATTTAAAAATTCAAAATCAATATTACTGATTTTTCCTTTCATCTTGGGCTCCAACATGGCTCAGCATAGTGCTACTCTCGCTATTCTCTCACTAGTACCACTTATTTCATAATAGAACAAATCTCTTCTCTTGACAGAGAAGAATTGAAGATGAAGAAACTAAAGACGAAGCTCTCCTGTACATTTCCTGTAATGTGCATAGGCTTCGTGACAGTTTCTTTCCCTTCTTGTTTCGAAGCCTTAGTTCAATTATATGTAGAATTCTGGTTGTGTTTCCAGATGGTTATAGTCACCAGAATTCTCTATTCTATATCAATGGAGTACTGTATTAACTCAATAGTGCCCTAATCAGACCCCAAATTCATGAAGTTACCTAAATATAAACGTGTCTTTAAAACCCATAAATATATACAACCATTCCTGGAATGACAATTCCTTAAGATTTTGATTTGGTTCAGTAAACATTTATTGAGTACTTTATAGTCATCAGGAGCTGTAGACTTTGAGGATGCAAAACTGAGGGAAAAAAGATCCCTATATTGTTTGCAATATTTTTAAACACTCATTTTTCAATTGCCTGTGGGATTGAAATGCAGCACTGTCTTATGATTAAATATCGGGTGAACTGATATGATGGGATAGCTAATATTTCAAGAACAAAGAGACTGCTTTTTGCCGTAAATGTGAAATTACACCATGTTTAGCTAAGTCTTCTAACTGTCCCATGGGAATAGCAACTGAGAGCAGGTGCAAATGTGGAACAAATGTCTGGAAGGATAATAATGGAGCACAGCGTCTGGGTATTCTCCAGTCCACCAGGAATAAAACTGACTAGATTAGAGCTTTTGTGGGAAGGAGGGTCAAAGAGCAAAGGCCTTCTCCTTTCTGTCCCTAGGCAAGCTCATCCAGTTCAGAAAGGACAGAGTCAAGCTCTGTGTGTCAGACGTAGGCCTTTTCATGCCACCAATCAGTGAGATGAGAGGCTCTTTATGTTCCCTATAGGATATCAGTGGAATTAGTGATGAGAGGCAACATGCATCAGTGAAAACTCATTATGACTCATCCCTTTTCAATTATCTAAGAGTCTCCCTCTGTGATAAAGGAATCATCAAAGAACTGGGACTTAAGTGATTTAAAATGTTTTTTTAAAAAAGTCATACAGAATGGTAGGTTCTATAAAATCGAATCACATCAAAGGTAAGTTACTTGTCTGCATTACTAACAAGTTTTTTTCCTGCCAATAGGGTCAGAGAACCACATTTATCTGGCTTGAAAATGGTACCTTCAACATCTACCTCCCTAAACACAGGCAGAGCATCAATAATCATCACCTGAATTTCAAATGCCAATAAATACTATATTGGAATCCCCAAGCAGGGCTCAGCTAATGTTCTGTGGATTGAAAAGAGCTGTACAATTGTTAATTTAATTTAGAAGCAGCTTGACACCATGGAAAAGCATGGACGTTGGTGTCTGGAAGACCTGTGTGTTTTTTTCATTTTGTTAGGGTTTTTTTCACCCTCACCCACCAGCCCTGCTGCATTTACTATCTTCCTGCTTACTATCCTGCTCTTCATCCTTTCTCCCCAGAGACCGGGTAATCTACCATCTGCATCCTTGTAGATCCAGGTGCCCTGTAGGGATCATATCCATGGTATACACATTGCCTCTTTGATCATCTATTATGTTAGATTTTCCAATCCATTCATTATTAATGCCCATTGAGAAGCTCACATATCTGTTTTTAATGGTGCTTTGATCCTCCAATTAACCATGACTCCCTAATTTTTATAGTCCATTAAGATTATATCAAGATTATAATGCACACTTCAGTAATGAGACCCCATAAGGAAGCTGTTGATCATGGTCCAAGGCCATCCACAAACTTTCGTGTATTTGGTTCATCTGTTTTTTACCAAAAATCAAATAATTTACCAACCTTTTTTAAGTCAGGAAATGAAATAAAAATCTAAATTTCTACCTTCTTAAGAAGTTAGACAGTGTGGCAATACTAGGACTGTATTCCTGTATGACAGCATTGCCTGGGACTGAGTAGGATCTGCTGGTTGTAGAGGTGTGAGCTATTCAATGTCCCACAATTGCCCCTAGCATGAGGTATTCATTTATAATACTGTCAGACAACTTTAGACATTTGAGTTTATGACACCTGATGAATCACTGGGACTACTGCAAAATGGCACTAGGACCTGATATATTTATAACCTCCAAACCACTGAGGGGAGTAATAATAAGAACAGCAGTTATAATAAATGGCAACATGTTTACTATGACAACATGATTACAAAATGTTTTACGTAAATTACCTCATTGAATTTTCACACAACTCATTGAGAAAAGTATTACTATTATCCCCATTTTACAGATAAGGAAACCGTGGCACAGGGAGGTTGAGTGACTTTCCTGCTCATATGGCTAATAAGGGGCATTGCTGGAATAAAGTGAGATAATTGTGAAGCTGCCCTGAAAAAAATGCTATGCAAACCGAAAAGGGATTATCATTGTTATTATCGGTGTTATAGCATATCCATTCCAATAGTTTATCCAGCAGGAAGGCGCAATTCTTGTTATAAGAAAAAATGAGTGCCAGATATATGCTTATTATTACATTTCTTCCTGTGAATGAATAAAGGAATGTGTACAAACAGAAAAAATGAGAATTATGCAAAAAGGAATAACTTTGGAAGGAAGTAAGGATATAATTATGATACTATATTACAATTTTTGGATTGTTGATTTAACCTTGAAACTTAAAATTATCACATTAATTAAAAATTTCAATTTACTTAGTTTTTGTTTGTTTTTAAAATAAAGCCCTGCAAAAAAATAAAATAAAGCTCTGCATTTTATAAAACCTGACAATATTTCTTTCCATGCTACTCTTACGCAGACATACTGTTTGATGTTAAATTAATACCAGTACATCCATCCCTTGTGCTTGTCTCAATGCCTTTCCCTAGGTCTTAAAGTCTTTTTATTCTTGTAACAGTATAAGGCCATTTTTCAACAACAACAAAAAGTTAAAAAAACAATTGTACACCTTCTTCGAGTAAAACCTCCTTCTTCCCCATTTATATTCCTTGTGTACTGACTTTATTCAATCTCCCAAAAGCCACATAGTAAAAGCTGAATCTGGATGTAATATTTCAGTGTCTATGCATTATTAATGACTGACAGTATTTCACTTTACAGTTTGTGAATTTCTTTCACATTTTCTCTTTTAATCTTCACAATGGGTGATTGTTAACCTCTCAACAATATAAATGTGACTTACCTTGACATAGAATATTATGGGCACATAAAAATAAAGGGCATTAGCTGTGAATTTCTGAATTATTTAGATTGTTATGATTTCATTACTTGGATTCAAAAGGGGACTTTATGGATCCTCCAGTCCAACTACTTTATTTTCCAGAAAAGAAACCAATTCCCAGTGAGTTACTGGTGGAACCAGGGGAAGAAACATAGTGTCCTGATTCCCATTTCAGATTTCTTTCCATTCTAACATACCTTATTTTCTGAAAATAAAAAGGTGAAAGAATATACAGTTTCCCTCCATTTGCAAAAATAGGTCCTATTTACAGAGGTAAACTATGAGGGAGAAGTTTTAAACAGCAATGAAATATTACTAGAACACCAATATGGGTGAAAAGCAGAGTTTTTTTCTGCAGTTAGAAGAGATGGGAATTGGGAGTAGGTGATAACTCCCATTACACAGACTCTAGTTTTCAATAAAGAATCTCACTTCTGAAAGGGAAAGTCACACTAAATATCCATTTCATAGGTTACCATGCAGATTTTTAATTGTCACAGTTTATTAACATTGCTCATTCAGCTATTCAGTCATGTTCTCCTTAATAGCAAAAGGGTAATTCCCTGTATAGCCTCCATGTTCAATGTCATTAACCATTACTCAAAGGAATTTACACTATGTTTAGCAGTATTCCATGTATGCAGATCCTGAATAAATAGTATTTCTGCCACCAGTCCACTAGCTAGCATCCCAGCCTCTTAACAGCTTTAGAGGTGCAGCCATGGATGGATTGTTTGTGCTCCCAGGAGCAATCCTCCACCTGCACCGAGATCTCCCAGCCTCATACTTCTGCCTCAGCGAAGCTGCAGCATTCATCAACCTACAAACGCTGCGGCTTTTTCCATCTTAAACATTAAAAAATTCCTTTGATCCTACATCTTTCCCCAACTGTCACTATATTTCTCTGCTCTCTTCGATAGAAAAACTAGGAAAATGTGTTGATGCTCACTCTGTTTCCTTTCCTCCCTCCTCTATTAAACCGTCGCCCACCAGGCAGCTCGTCCCAGCCACTAATTGCCTCCCCATCCAGTGGTCAAGTCTCAGTCTTCTTCTTTTTTTAACTCCTGAGCAATATTTGATTCAAGTGATCATCCTTCCATCTTGAAACACATTTTCACATGGTTTCCATGATACCATCTTTTTGGTTTTCCTCCTTTTTCCTCTGGTCTCTTTTTCTCAGTCTCTGCTGGATTCTTTGCATATCCCAATCTTTTAGTAATGTCCCTACGTATAGTCATCTGAGTATTTCATGTCTCTATCTACCCTCTCTTCCTTAATGATCACCTTCATTTTCATAGCTTTATGTACCATCTGTACAACTCCCAAATTTATATCTCTAGCCCAGATTTCTGAATGTCTCTATGAAATCCAGAATCTGATATCCAATCTTTACTTAATACTCAGTAGTCCTCTTGGATGTCCGATGGACATCTCAAAATTAGCTGGTCAAAAATATACCTCCAGCTTTGCGCAGTGGCAGTATCGTAGCCAATGAGGTTTATCCGAGGCTCGAGTATTGCTAATTCAAAAATATAACTCCTAATTCTCAGACCTAACAAAACTGTACACCTCCCACACACTCCTCCCCATCTCTGAAAATGATTACTCAATCCTTTTGGCCATAATGGCCCCTCACTGGTTCCTCATCACCCTTTATAGCAGTTATATCCCTTTCCCTGGCAGTATCTATTCTCCTTATCTGCGTAACTTTTTTTCTTAGGCATTTATCACTACCTGCTATATGGATGTCTGAATGTAAACTTCATGAGGGAAGCAACTTCTGTTTTGCCCACTGCTACGTCCTGAAATCCTGGAACTCTGTCTTATAGCAGGGGTGTAAAGGTCTGCTCAGTGAAAAGTATCATTTAGAAATAAATATCTTAACACAGTTCTATATAAATAGGAATCCACCATAATTTCTTTAATCCTCCTGAGTCCTTCATTTTCTGTCTACACCTACCCCTCCTGCTACTCATACCAATGGCCACAAATTGAACCGTATCATCACTTAGAAATACACCACCTCAGAAACCTCCAGCATCCTGTTCTCTGTCCATAATCTTCTCTTCCTATAGAGCTGTCATAGTTCCATCTCCTTTACAACTTTTCCCCAGACTCAGAGACCATAAATTCCTTGGTCTTCCACTTCCAATGGTCTTTCTTCCTGGACTTACTTCCTTATTCAGCCTGGACTGCATGATTATGGACATGAACAGTTTAGTCCCCTTGCATTTTTGAAACTTCTTGTTGTGTTGGTCTTTAATATTCCAAGTCTCTGATTTAAAACATTGTACTTCCAAACCTAAACAACCCTGCGGAAGCTCAGTCTCTAAAGTCAGATTGCCCGGGTTCAAGTAAATAATAGTATGTAGATACAGGCAAATTTCTTAGCCTCGAAAGCCTTCATTTTTTTCATTAAAATAATAATTGTACTTCTTTCAGAGGCTCCCTATGAAGACTAAATGAGCCAATCTACATAAAGTGCTTATCACAGTACATTGCTATTACCATTATTATACCCAAACTGTTGAGCACAGCAAAAGAATATCATAAGACCACATCCATATTAGTGTCCCTAGAATGTGTAGGCCTTCCAGTCCTGCTCAGCAATGTATTTTTTGATCTTTAGTTATCTGCCCCTCTCATTTTGCTGACCCCTTTTGCAAATCTTCACCCTCTCATCAAACACTTTACTTCTAACAGTATCTATGTATCCACCCATATTTTCCTCTTCCTTCCAGTCTCAAGGCTGAAGAATCATCATTTTATTCTTGGACAACTTGTGTGTTGCTCTTGATACTTTTCATGCAGTCTGATCAATTACTCCTTTCTCCTGATCCTTGGTCTCTTCTTCCCTCCTGGCACTGTTCTCAGCTTATTAAAATAATCAGGCCGAACCTACACATCTTTTTTTTTTATGTTCCCTTTACTCTGTGATCTCATTTAGATACTGTCCTCATGATCTGACATTCTTTTCAGCCATGCTTTTGGAAAGAGTAGTGCTATCTTACATTATCCATTCTTGATTTCCCACTAAATTCTTAACTCTTTAAACTTGTATTTTTAGCATTTTCCATAACTAATATTCTTGGACACATAATTTAAAGGTTGTGTAATATCTTCAAAATTTCCACATTGTTTTGAGATTACAGTCTCACACAATAGAAATGTTTTTGTGGTATAATAAACTAGTAATTATTTCTCTTGATAAGGATAGTAGAGTCAGTGATTATAGTCTTTCCAGCCCCATTTTGATTAATTCTTTTCACTTAAAAGGTTTTGCCTTTATTTTCAATGAAATAACGCCAGATATTTTCTTTTCTTTTCTTTTCTTTTTTTTTTTTTTTTTTTGCATTTTGGTCACAATATAAATCCTACCCACTTTAGGTATTTATTGAATATTTATTAAACAAATAAATTAGTAATAAACTTTATGAGTAGACTCAAACAATACTTGTGAAGATTGATAATACATTTGATTTTTATTTGCAGTGCTGCTGTATGGGATTGTAATCCATTAAATAAAAGAACTCCATGACAATCATTAAGAAAGTTCCTTTGGGGGCAGCTATGGAGTACTAAACCCATCAGTCAATTTAGCCAAGTAAAACTCATCAAGTAGTTAATTGGCACAATGGGAAGAAAAAGATTGATTGATTTTCCACCTTTTCAATAAGTTAATTTTACTTTGTGAAATAACCTTTTGAAGAGTGCCTTCTGAAGCTTCAGACATTGGCTTCAGACTGTTCATCATTCAACACTAAGTTAGAAGTGGAGACTGCAGGAGACTCATTTGGCAGGAAGGGAAATTACTTGGAGGTGTGGAGTATGCCAGTCAATTTGTCAGGTGCTTTCTCATTAAGGAGTTTAGAGATAAGGGTCAGTCTTTGAGCTAAGAACAGATTCTAAACACACACTTTCCTATTAAATGGTTTCACAAAAAGCCAAATTCCAAACCATTTGGCACTCTAAAGATAAGGATATACACATTGCCAAGTTCCTATCAATTGAGCTGCCATTGTTATTAATTATTGTAATAATGGCTTACACACAAGAGGTATTACCCGACATGCATTGACTCAGTGCTTTATCGACCACAAATGGAGAGAGCACAATAATAACAGATGTAGGGGAAATGTAGCAGTCCCTTTCCATCAAATTACTTCTGTTATGAATAATTAAAATTTTATTTTTAATTTAATCCAATTGATCTTGGTTTCAAGTTTTTCCCTTAATTGAAAATGACTATTCAACATTGATAAAATTCATTAGTTCAACCTTCTGTAAATATATGAAGGGAGGCATGGGAAATGCAGAGATGCACAAATCAGGGCCCCACTCTCAAAGTATTTAATAACCAATAGGGAAGCTATATATAAAATACTGTAATACAAAGTAGTATATGATTGACATGAGAAGTACAGAGCAACTTTGTGGATTCGGGGAGGATGGGATCTCTTTCAGCTGAGAAAATCAAGGAAAGCCAAAGAACTCTTGTTGAGATGGTTAGAACTTCAGAATGGATAGTTAGACCTGCAAGAGGAAAGTGCATTCAAGTGAGGGGAACAACTTTGAGCATAAGAGCCTTGTGATATTTAGCAGGTGGTGAGTAGAGCAGTTTGCTTGGAAGACAGGTTTATTTAAATGAATGGGAGATGAGAATGGAAAGGTAATTTTAGAATATATAGGGTAAAAAAGTCTAGAAATAGGGCAATGGTGGTAAAAATCAAACAAAAGGGAGCATTATTTTCACATATATGAAAGGTAATTCCCAAACTTGTAATATGTAATATGTCCCCACAGATGTAAAACCAAAATATTCACAGTCATTCCACAATTCTGTAGATGCTTCTATCTTGATATTTTTCTGTCTTCCTTTGCCTTTGTGAAGTTATTATCACAGTCACTTCTGAAACATTATTTATGGGCTAAATTCAGGTTATACTCATATTCACACCCTTCTTTTTAGTTTGTTTTTAAAATAAGCTTTTATTTTAGGGTAGTTTTAGATTTGCAAAAAAAGTTGCAAAGATAGTACAAAAGTTCCTATGTACCCAGCACCCAGTTTCCTCTGTTGTTAAGATTTTATATTACTATTGGGTGCCTGGGTGGCTCAGTCAGTTAAGCAGCCAACTCTTAATTTCAGCTCAGGTCATGATCCAGAGTTGTGATATTGAGCCCCCACATTGGGCTCTGTGCTGGGCATGGCGCCTGCTTAAGATTCTCTCTCTCTTTCTCCCTCTACCCCCACCCCATGCACGCATGCTCTCTCTCTCTCTCTCTAAAAAAAAAGATTTTATATTGTATGGTACATTTGTCACAACAAATGTCACAACCAATACTGATACATTATTACTAATTAAAGTCCATGCTTTTTTCAGATTTATTTCGTTTTTACCTAATATTATTTTTCTGTTCCAGAATCTCATCCAGAGTGCCACATTGTATTTGGTTGTCATGTCTCCCCTACCCTATGACACTTTCTCAGACTTTTGTTTTTGATGACCTTAAGTAGTAGTTGTCATATATTTTGTAGAATATCCCTTGATTTAGGTCTGTCTGATATTTTTCTAATGGTTAGATAGGGTTTATGAGTTTCAGGGAGGAAGACTACAGAAGTAAAGTGCCACTTTTATCACATCATATCAAAGGGCACATACTATCAATTATTGATGTTAAACTTGTTCACATGGCTGAGGAAGTGTTTCTCAGGTTTCCATACTATAGTTATTCATCTTCCTCCCTTTTCCATACTGAACTGTTTGGAAGGAAATCATTACATTTAGCCCACGCATAAGGGATAGGGGAGGAGTCAGAGTTATGTTCCACTCTCTTGAGAGTGAAGAGAAGTATCTATATAAACTCCTCCTCGTTAATTAAATTATTCAATCAAGTATTTATGTCAGAATGGACTCATGAATATTTATTTTGTAGTTTGGATTATAATCTAATACTATGTTATTTATTTTATTGCTCAATTTTTCCAACTTTAGCCACTGGGAGCTCTTTCAGTTGGTTCTTGCATCCCTTTGAAATACCCCATTGGATATTTTTTCTTGAGCACTTTCTTATTTTTTATTACTACAGTATGGTCCAAGCTCATCTTGTGTATTCCCTGCTCCTGCTTTTGAGTTAGCCATTTCTCCAAGAATCCCTGGTTCCCTTTACTGGAGAATGGTATTAGAAACCAAGATATGGACTCTGGGTGTGCTCATTGCTACTGGAAAGTCATTGCTTCCAGGCCTTCTCAGCAAACAGAACTTGGAAATATATGTCTGTATACTAACCCATGTATGAACACATATCTGTAATTGTTTCTATATTTAGCCATCTGTATCTGTATAAAACTAAACATGAATTCATATCAATGTATCCCATCATAATCCAGTACTAAATGATTTTTTCTAGTCTTCCTCCTTTATGTATCTGTAAAACTTCTACTCCATCAGTAGCTCCCACCATCCAGACATTTATTTATATATGTTTCAATCCTAGTATACGTGCATAGTAATTGTTAAACTCTTCTCCTGAGAACAAGTTTGTTAATAAGACTGCAGTGCTTATGTATAGTTCCTTCTGGTTTTAGTCTTAAAATAGCCACTCATTCCCATAGTTACTTAGGTCAGCACCATATTTTAAAATTAATAAACTGTTTTTTAGGTTTACAGAAAAAGTGAGCAAAAAGTATAAAACTGCCATGTACCTCTTCCCTACATTCCTGCACACAGTTTCCCTATTATTTCTCAACTGTTAACATTTTCCATTATTGTGATATAATTGATGAACAAATATTGATATATTATTATTAACTAGAGTCCATAGTTTATATTAGGGTTGGCTGTATATGTTGTATAGTTTTATAGGCTTTGACAAATGTATGTCATATGTCCACCATTATAGTATCATATAGAATAGTTCCACTGCCCCTAAAAATATTCCCCCATGTTCCTGACACCAATTATCTTTGTATTGTCCCTACTTTGTTTATTGTTTTGCTTTTTCCTATAGCTGTTTTTTAAATTGTGATAGAATATACATAATAAAATTTGCCATTTTAATCACTTAAGTATACAATTTCTTCTCATGCATTTTTAATTGTGGTAAAATACACATAACATTTATCATTTTAAGCATTTGTAATTATATAATTCACTGGCATTAAATACATTCACAGTGTTGTATAACCATCTATACTCAAAACCTTTTCATCATCTCCAACAAAAACTCTGTACCCATTAAACAATAATTTCTCCACCTTTCCCCACTTCAGTGAGCTTATATCACACATTTCCAGTGATATGGTTAGATTCCTTTGTAACAATCTGCTTTCCAGCCTGGGATCCCTTAACCTCCTAATTGATTTTTTTATTAGCATACAATAAGGTTCACTCTTTGTGCTGTGAAGTTACATGGGTTTTGATAAATGGACAGTGTCCTGTGTCTGCCATTACAACATCATACAGATAGTTGCATATGTTTAAAAAATATCCCCTGGGCTTCATCTGTTCAATCCTACTCCCTCCCCAAACCCCTGATAACCACTAAATGATATAATGTCTCTATACTTTTGCCTTTTCCAGAATATTATAAAAAAACAGAATCAGAGCATGCAGCCTTTTCAAACTGGAGGGTTTTTTTCACTTAAAAATACACATTTAAGGTACCTCTGCATCTTTTTGTGGCTTGATAGCTCATTTATTTTTATCACTAAGCAATATCCCATTGTATGGATTTACCACAATTTATCCATTCACCTACTAAACAACATTGTAGCTGCTTCCAGTTTTTGGTGATTATAAATAATACTGCTGTAAACATTATTGCACAGGTTTTTGTGTGAACATAACTTTTCAAGTCAGTTGGGTAAATATCTAGGAACACATATGGTAAGACCATGTTTAGTTTTGTCAGAAACTGCCAAACTGTCTTCCAAAGTGGCTGTACCATTTTGCATTTCCACCAGCAATGAATGAGATTTCCTATTGATCCACATCCTCATCAGCAATTGGTATTGTCAGGTTTGGGGATTTTAGCTATTCTAATAGGTCCACAGTGGCATCTCATTGTTTTAATTTGCAGTTTCTTAATGACAGTTGATATTGGGCATCTTCTCATATGCTTATTTTTCATCTGCACATCTTTGGTGAGGTGCCTGTTCAAATCTTTGCCCATTTTTCATCAGGTTGTTTGTTTTCTTTTTGTTTAGTTTTAAGAGGGTTTTATGTTTCTTTAATGTTTTCAATGTGTACTTCTGCATGCTCTGGGTATTTATTAGATATGTGATTTGCAAATATTTTCTCCCAGTCTACGGCTTGTCTATTCTTTCTCTTAACAGTGCATTCTGCAGGGTTCATTTGTTTTTAAAACTTAGATTTAATTAATAATTCAACACTGACAAAATTCAGCCTTGTTTTTGTACTGCTCTAGATGTAAATTTACTCTTTGCTCACATCTTTCAATTATTCAAGTTTTAAAAGTCTGCTCAGATGGAGTTAGTTTCCCAACAATATCCTTAACTCAGATTGGTTCAAAAAGTCAGGGAACTAGGGAGAACCCACCATGTGGAAGATCACAGCAACCTGTGGGTCCTCAGCAATGACACCATTCTTTCCCTCCTACTGCTCATTTAGGACTATATAAAAGGAGAAAGCTTGCTTGTTTCTGAGGGTCATCTCCAAATACAATTCCACCAAAGAAAAACCAGAAGCCAGTGAAGTGAAAAGAAAATAGATCCCATATCATTTAAAACGATTGCACTAATTTTATGTAGCAGTAAACATCAATTTATTCAGCAGTAGATTTCAATTATGTTTCTAATTTGCAAATGTTGCCCTCCAGTAGATCTCAAATTAGAGGGCTAAGCACTAAGGAATGGCAAGACAATGACATTGCAATTAGAAATTCTTCTAAAATATTCAATTAACTATTTGGGAAAGCAATAAATGTTCACCTTAGTTATTTGCAAAGGACATATATGAAATGTGATTTAGATTAGATTCATAACTGTGTTTCCTAGACTGGTTATGATCTATTTTCAGTGTAGTGGTATCTAGTTATATCTGAATCTGCTCTGGGATGGTTGGGATTTAGTTAAGTTTCAGGATATCATGGAAAATTAACTATTTGGTTACTCTAAAAGATGTTCAAGAAACATGTCTAATTTTTACTATAATTGGATTTGTTGTGTTCAACAGAACATTAGAAAAACAAGAAAGCCATTTCTATCATATTCCTAGCATTGTGAGAAAATACCCAAGAGATCCTTATCTAATCCCTTTTATGTTTTTTTCAGATTCCCTTATCACCTTTTCTAACCTCCCTAATCCCAAAGAAATGTGAGAATCTGATGGACCTGTGTTTACAATCATAGTTTAACTTAGACGATGTGTGAATCTCGCTGAGTCTTAGTTTCTACAACTGAAAAGAAATAGGGAAAACACATGCCTTTTAGGGTTATTATGAGACCTCATTGAAATAATGGAGGTGAAATGTGCACAATCCCCAGGACAATGTTAGCTTCCTCTCCTTTATATGTTAATTTTCTTTCCCTTGAAATACATTCAACAGATGCCTTCATAATTTATATAAGATGCCAGAGTCATGAACTTAGTGTTCCTTTTTGTTTCTTTGTTAAGAATACCCTACCTCTTGTGGTAACTGGGTGGCTCAGTTGGTTAAGCCTCTGACTCTTGATTTCAGCTCAGGTCATGATCTCAGGGTTGTGAGATCAAGCTCAGCGGGGAGTCTGCTTGAGATTCTCTCCCTCCCTTTCCCTCTGCCCCTCCCTCCACTTGCTCTCTCTCTCTCTCTCTCTAAATTAAATAAATCTTAAAAAAAAAAAGCATATCTTACCTCTTGCACACAAATGTCTAGCTATTCCATTGTTTGCATTGTCCATGTACCCATCCTTCAGGTTAGATCCCCTTTGCCAGTTGCTGCCACTCCCTCCACCACCCCTTCTTCTTCTTCTTCTTCTTTTTTTTTTTTAAGATTTTTATTTATTTATTTGAGAGAGAGAATGAGCACACAGAGAGGGAAGGGGAGAAGCAGACTCCCGGATGAGGAGGGAGCCCAATGCAGGGCTCGATCCCAGGACCCTGAGATCATGACCTGAGCTAAGGCAGACCCTTAAGCAACTGAGCCACCCAGGCACCCCTCCACCGCCCCTTCTGACAGGCATGCCGGGAATGAAGGACATAACATATTCAGGCATATTTTGAATATTTATTTGTATCTTTTTTTCCATGAAAGCAGGAATCATGTTCTATATACCTCATATTATGTGACATCTTCACAGTAGTTTCTTGGAAAATGTTTAGGAATGGATGGATGAAGGCAGGAAAAGAGTCAAGGAGAGAAGGAGGGAAGGAAGGGGGAAACGAAGGTGGTAACTAGAAGATAGACGTGGAGAGCCTTTTCTCTCTTTTATAAGCACCTACCTGGAGAATAAAGCAAACTTGTGTTTCTTAATTAGAGCAGTCAGGATTTTAAGAAATCTGGAGCACATTAGTATGGTGTAGCATGGAAATTAGGTGCCTCTCCTAGACATAAATGCTGCCTCATCATTTGTCTTATCACCCTCAGTGCTTATGGTGAGATCCGGGCAAAACTTTGAGGGCTTCAGATTTTCTGAGCCCTCAAAGTATTTCCATCACTTTTCTAGTAATGCAAAGCTCCCCAGGTTCCTCTACACCCTCCCTTACAAAATCTGCAAATGATCTCATAAGCATGTGTGCATGTGCCTGCAATGAAACCATTGCAGCCATGCAAGTCTGTTTGCACCAGAGATCTCACTTCCACGAAGTCCTGTAGAAAAAAATTTAAATTCCAGAGAAAGCTATTTTTTTTTAATTGCATATGTGTTTGGGAACGATACTGGAAAATTTCCCCTTCACCCTGAAGTCTTATTTTTCCCAAGCCGGTGCTGAAGTTCGGTTGTTTTCCCGGTTGGTGGATTAGGTAGGATGCTAAAAATGGGTCTTTATCATCAGAAAGTTCAGGGTTTGAAAAGGGTTTTTCAGGATGAAATGGGGCCAAAGGACTATTTATGTACTGAGTTACTGGTGTCCTGGCATCACATACCTAAGGGTCATCTGGTTTCACAGACAGGATGTTCTTGGACCTGAGCCACCTCACCAAATAAATAAGCCTTCAAGAACACCTAGCCTCCTGGGCATGCCCTGCCCTTGCCCTTCTCTCCTTGTTTGACCTCAGTTCCCTTGCACACTGTAATCTGCTTCCCAATCTCCTTTTGGGCCTGTGAAAGGAGTTTGTTTTGAAAAAATTCCCTCTAAACAAGTAAACTGTCATTAAGACTGTGGAATGCAGTTTACTCATTCAAAAAGTATTGATTGACTACACACCAAAGCTAGGCACCATAGAAAGTAGGAGCTTAGACAAAATTCCCATCCTTGGAATACTTGTATTTATAAAAGATCCTGTAGTTCAATGGGGATTTTTTAATTCATTTATTAATTCATTACTCTCTCACTAAAGGCATTTTCTATTTCCAATGTGCAATGATTTATGTGAGGCAACAAAAAAAGGGTTTTCTCTTTCCTCCATCTTTTGTCAATTGTTTGCTTTGTTCAAAGCGAGTACAATGCCATTTCAGTCAAATCACATTTGCTTCTATACAATATAAGTGTCATGTCAAAGTTATTGTATTATTATAGAAGTTAATAAATATAAATAAAAATGCATTTTCAAAATAAAATGACATAAAACTCATTTTATTTTCCTATTTTCCCTAAGAAAGTATGGATTTCCCAGCAAAGTACTCTTTTTTTTTCCTCTTTAATTTTTCTGTCTCTCCCTTCCCTATTCACAAGCACAGTTACATGCTAACAGCAGCCTTTGAAGCCCTAGCTGGATCAGAGGCAATCAGTCCCAGAGAATACTTTGGCAGGAAACCTCAAGGTTCAGGGCCATGCATGTCTTCTGCTCCCTCTCCAGAGATAGTGAGTGATCTTGGAGATGTTACATATTGTGAAGTCCCTAGAAATGGAAAAGCTGTGGGTCACTTAATCATCACATTCTATATTACCCCGCTTCTTTTCATTAACTTCTTTCTGGAACATTGTATTGAGTGTGTACAACATGGGAGTAGAACCATGCTAAATGTTCACTAGGGTGTAGATTTCCCCTGCTATTGTTGGACTCCAAGTGCAAAATGAGGAACCATCAAAATGCCAACTTGATCCTTCATGTGAGACTCTTCTTTAACCAAGGCTCATGTATAAAAAAAGTACTGAAAACAACTGCCCCTCCCCAGTCTGTGGGTCTATTTGTATTTAAAATAAAACCTAAAAATTTAGTTCAGCAGGATCTTTATTGGATTGGCCAGTGCTATCTAAAATAAATGTTTCTCTTGTCAATTTTTCAGTGAACTTGTCAAAACCAAATAAAGAGATTTTCAGAGATCTTCATTCTGTGTGTAAACACAGTGCTATTTATTCACTAAAGGAAACTGCTTCATGAAAATCAAATTATTACTATGCCAACTAGTTTTTTCAAAGTTCTCTTTAGGCCTATGAAATTTTTTTGCAGTGCATTTTGTTTTTAGAAAGATGCTGGCGATTCCTTCCTGCAGGTAATGTGAAAGTAACAAACTCTGATCTATGTGACTACAAGGAGACATAAAGCATAGTTCAACCCTTCCTGGCCACCTCTAACTTCAATCAATATGGCAATTATAACCAAACATAATCAAATCATTTGGAGTGTTAAGACCCAGAAGATTGCAAAAGGCTCTGTAGGAGGTGTAAGGGCTCTTTTGATTCTCTCAGATTGACTGGGGAGCTGCCTCATCTCAATGCTTCAAACTCTAACTGAAACCACTCCAAAAGAAGAGAAATGGGATATTAAGAAGCAGATGACCTTTGAATCTATTTACACCTCTGGGCAGACACAGCAGTGAGGCTGTGAGGAGCTGTGAAGGCTATTCTTCAACAGGAATCTTGTGTCACTTGCATCTGCTTGAAAGGCGGGAAGAGCCACAGGAAGGTTTTCACAGTGTTGGCCTTCTATCTTCCAGAAAAACTCTGCCCCAAACAAACAAACAAGAAATCTTTTACTTTGCTCTGCTTTGTCACACTTTTCAAGAATAAGATCATCCTGTCATCTTGCTATATTATCTTCTCCAGTAAGCAGACCCAGTGTCTGAAGTGTGTCAGAGCACTGTACTAGTTACCCATCAGATCACTTCGATTAAATTCAGTAAATAAGGCAGTAAACATGGTTTATGGTTTATTAAAAGTACAATTGATTGCACACTGAAATATTCAGGGACCTCTGAATAAATCAACTAGTTAGCAAATTCAATATTTTCAGAGAGGCAAATTTATCCCGTAAGTGCTCTGCAAAAATGAAAACACTCTCCTTGTAGCCTTATATGTTCATTCTTAATGGAGTAAGAGCCAAAGACTTAAAGGGGAATTCAGAGGCATTCTTCAAATAAGACTAACTTAACTCCAGTTTGAAATATCTGCATCTTTACTCTTGAAACTCTCCCAAATGAGAAATTCAAAACCCCATTAATCTATTCCTATGTCTCATAAAAACAATTAAGACAGGGGCACCTGAGTGGCTCAGTCGTTAAGCGTCTGCCTTCGGCTCAGGTCATGATCCCAGGGTCCTGGGATCGAGCCCTGCATCGGGCCCCCTGCTCAGCAGGAAGCCTGCTTCTCCCTCTCCCAGTCCCCCTGCTTGTGTTCCCGCTCTTGCTGGGTCTCTCTCTGTCAAAAAATAAATAAAATCTAAAAAAAAAACAAAAAACAATTAAGACATTCTTCCTATTTAACTTAAATCTTTTCTTACGTTATTGTAATCTTTAGAAATGAAGAGAGTGTGGGCCAGGAAGAAACATAATGCAAAGTTGTATATTGATCTAGCTCTCTATTTCTGCAGTGTCTGGTTCTTTTATGTAAAGCCCTGTACCTTTCCACCAGAATGACTCTAGCTAAGGTCATCCGTGACCTGAGTGAGTACTGTCATCCCCACAACCTCTTTAATCCTCATCTGATTTGACCTCATTGCCGAATTTGACCAGCTCACCATCCCTCTTCACCACACTTCCCCACACTACTGCACATTTGGATCTCAGATAGTTTCTCCTTATTTTCTGTTGCCTCCTATGTCTTCTGTCCCTCATGAATTTTGGTGTTCAGTCCTCTGTCTTTACCCTGCTTTTCTTAGGTGATACCACCACCTCCAAAGACTTCATCAGTCAATTGACATTAACCCTTAGATAAATACCTTGGACTTAAATTTCTTTCTAAGCTCCACACATAATGCTGACTCCTGGAACTACAAGGAGTCTAACAACTATCTCACACCTAACAAGTTCATCTTCCTCTCCAAACCTGCTATGTCTTGATTAGTGACATCACCTTCCATCTAGCTGCCCAAGCCAGGGACCTCATAGTCACCTTAAGCATCTCCTACTTCCTCACCCTCCACATTAACTAGTAACAGATTACACTAATTCTCCTTCTAAAATGCCTTTCAGTATATCCACTCTTCTTTTTCCACTGCCACCAGCTTGGTTCAGGCCTTTCGTGGCTCTCATTTGGTCTGCTTTAAACTGATCACCCTAACATCATTCTTACCCATCCACTCTCATTTCTGCCTCAGAGATCAGGGGAAAGTTAAAGTTCACTTTACAAAACAAAAACGGAACAGAGAGAATTTCTTTGATGGCTCTCTTTTGCCTGCAGATATAAATTCAACCAGCCTGGTTCAAGTGCATTAGACACCGTAGTTGGTGTCACTGCATGCATTATATCTAAAGATAACACACTGGAAGTTAGGAAAAGTGGGTTCTCATCCCACATATGGGTCCATATACTTCTTTTCCAGTCCTAAGTTTTACCATCTGTAAATGAGAGGGTTGGATTAGATGATTTCTGAGGATCTTTCCATTTTGGACATCTTTATGAGAAAGGCAGTTAAATTTAATAAGTTCATATCAGAAGGCCAGTTGGGCTGCTTTGGGCTATCACTACAGATATTATGAGCTTAATTCTTATTTTAGTTCTATTAACTATTATTTTATATATAAATAATAATATATAATATTAATATGTTAACTATTTGGGGGGGCATCTGTTCTTTGTCAGGCAGAGAGATCGACAGAAGCAGGAATCAGTTCTAATTCCCTAGGAATACCTGATTTAGTTGTAAGAGAGGAAAACACCCATAAATCCATATTATTTAGATGAATGATTTAATAAACAAATAAATAGGGAGAACACATAACTCTCCCATGCAGGAGAATTCCAAATTCTGATCTATTTACCCTTATCCATAAGAAGATAAAGCATAGCTCCCCATCCCTTTAGTGTGGGCACCCTGCAAAGTCAGAGTTTGGAAAGATGAAGAAGAACAGACTATGTGTGATCAGCAAGAAGAAGTGAGAAGAGGGTTATCCAGGTTATCCACCTATCCAACACACCTGTTGGAGAATGAGTGAGCTTGGACTTGAGAAAGTTTGGCATCAAAATCTAAGTCAATTCAATTTGGTACACAAAGCTTGAAGGCATAAACATGGGTTCCATGCAAGTTTTGAAGGTAGTTGGGATGAAAACATTGTCGTTCAGTGCAGGATAAACAGGAGGTAGAGATAAATTCAATGAGATCTGGACGAGGTGATGCTGAGGACAGAATCCAGGCTCCTCACAGAGACCATCAGCAGGCACCAGAGAAGGTGAGAGCTGGAGTTCAATCTCCAATCCTTGCAAGAGAACTGAGATACTAAACCCCAACTTGAGACCAGACCAACAAAGCAGGGCTTAGAGCGGGCCTGAAACCCCATAAAGATGTATCTGTAAGCTTACTTTGGCCACTCTGAACATCAGACTGCATAAACATGTCTAACTTGGACCCCACTCATCACTGGAGAAGAGACTCCCCAAGTGTCCTTTGATCTGCTCAGCACCAGATTAGATGCTGGGTAGAGCTGAGCCTAAGCAAAGGAGCTGTCTCTGTCCACAGATGGGCAAGGCCGAAAAAGCCAGGGCCTGGCAAACAGGGTCTTTAGCCACACAAGGGAAAGTTGGATCCCAAGCAGACCCAAAGAGTTAGATTGGAGCGTTTCTGTGGCCACCATACAACTATAACTCTACCCAAGTATCCACTTACTGGGAAGAGACCTCTGTAAAATGAATATATAGTAAGATTCAAGCAAATAGAGATATAAGCCAGCTTTTCAAATAATAAGTGTCTTGAGCCTCTCTTGCTAAAGGGCAGCATCATCTTCAAAACATTCAGTGTTACAAGGAAGGAAGAGGAAAAATTGATTTCTCTTATATAAAAAGAACTACAGAAAATTAGTATAGGATACATAGCTATACTCTAATTTTGGCCAAACAGATCCTTGTTGTTTAGAACGCTTGTTTCAAATAAAACCTACCCTCAAGAAAGAAAGAGATTTGCCAACCATATATCTTATAGATTGTATCCTGTGTTAAAATATCAAATAAAGCCAAACAATCTGAGGGCTCATTCAGTTCTTTTAAAATCAAGCCAAACACCATTATTTTTTAGGGTCCCACAGTGATTTATCCAGGAGGAATATTCCCTTGACTGAAAGCAAAATGTTCACCCCCTGTGTCTAATTAGGTTTTCCAGGCACCTGCAGACAGTGACAATAGTCACACTGTGAAAGTAAAATTAAGAGTCAGATCATTTTCTAGCAAGTTGAGGAGTATATCTGGCCAACCTAGAGAATACCTTTGTTCCCACAAGTTCTAAGATTTTCTTAGCAGACAATCTCCATTTTATTCTCTAAAGGGAAATTCCCTAAAAATTGGAGTTCTGTGGGCCTGGGGTGGGAATGTGAGCAGATGATATACATCTGCTTTTAGTGCAAGACAAGGGATGGGCAAGACATTCTTTCTTCATCAGTCGCTGTAGGAGAGGGGTCATGGTGGCAGGTGTTGTCACACGTCCCTTCTACTAGAAGTGCCTGGGAGGAACAGAGGAGGTGCACAGGTCACAGCTGCCTCCATCTCAAAACAGACCAGTTGTGGACTCTGTCCTAAGGTAACTTGGATAAGTCAATAAGTCATTTGGCATCCAATGCCCTCTCTTGTCTTTGTTTGTTTGTTTGTTTCCATTGTAAAAGAATATATTTTGATTAGTTCATTTCAAAGATCAAAGATATTTTTGGTACTAGTGGGGGAGACTGGAGGACAATGCCCTACTGCTGGTTCTTTTCATCCCAGTTCCCAGTGTATAGTAGTCAACTGTGTTCACATTTACCAAAAGGAATGCTTCCTGGAAAGGGATGGAGAGGGATGATTTACTGAGAGGGGCTAAAATAATTCAAGGCACATGGATTTATACCAGGAGAACATCTGCTTTACAGATCCTCAGATTGGTACATAGAAATAGAAAGCTAGAATCTTGAAAGTAAGGATGCAGACTCTCAGTTTGATCAAGAAGATGATGAGACCCTAGCAGCTGTAGCTTGGTATGAGTGGTTGTGTTGTTTTTTTTGTTTTGTGTTTTGTTTTCAGTGGATCTAGAAAGTAACTATGAAAGCTAATCTGTTCTTTAACAAAAGAAACATGTACTGCCCCAAACATAGTTTTGTAGTTCTCTAGTTACCTGTGAATGTTGCATATTTACTTCTACCCCATCTGCTCTTTAAGAACTGGAAGCTCCTCTAAGGGAAACAGGAAGCTGTTTTTGATTCTGATGAATATATGCCAACTCCCCAGCGAGGGACCCTGAGAAAACATGCTAACCATTTGCTCGCTTACAGCTTATCACTCGCTATTGTTCAGTCTCTCAGAAATTAAAGATTTACATGCACTCATGGGCATACAAAGCCTTGGGTTTTATTTCCTTGTGTTTGGAATTCTTGATCTGGGAAAAACTAGCAATTATTTCGTTTCAAAGGAATATTTAACTCTAATGTTCACATAACAAATAACACATAAACAAATAGTAAACAAAGTTGACATAAACAAATATGATTTTTACTTTGAAAGAGGGCTTATAAGCCACAGAAATGAATAAGTTCTTAGAATACACAAGAGTCATGTATAATATGCATTTTTTATAAATATGTATTACAACATAAGTCCTTTTTCTTAAGTTTATTTATACTCTCATTTCCTCAGTTTGTTTACTCTAGAGGGATCAATTAGCAAATCTCATCTTCTAAAATTAAATTCAGTTTCCATCTCTTTAAGAGATTATGAATAATATAGATATTAATTTTCAAATTTGTTAATTTCCAGTAGAATGAGATACAGAGAAGGCCTTAATTTTCACATAATTGATTTTTAAACAACACATTTCTACAAATAATTCTCTGAGAAGAGATTCATTAAAATTATATGGAAATAATACTGAGGCATCAGCATAAAAATATGGTATATATAATATTTTGCACTCTTACACAAGTGTTATTCTCTTCAAAATAAAAATTTTTCTAAACTATAAATTTCCAGGGTGCCTGAGTGGCTCAGTCAGTTAACCATCTGCCCTCGGCTCAGGGGCTCAGGAAGTGTGGTCTAGTATGAAGAACAATAGGATGTCTCTTGAAATGTCATATTTACTCTAAGACATTGTTTTTTGATTTGTGACAATGGAGAAGAAAAGTGCTTTGGACTAGGATTCAGGTGAAGTAACTTGATGAAGTATAGTGAAGATCAGATGGGCAATATGTATTAGCCCCTTGCTGATTCCACTTTATGTTTGCATGGCATTTTTCAGCTTGTTAAGGAAAATAACTAAGAAGTGAATTTTATCATTATGCAAATATGCAAAGCTATGGAAGACCTGTTTAAAATATTCTAAAGAATATGTAGCTCATCTTTTAAATGCTGGGGCGGCGGGTGGGGGGGCTGTTGCAGGAAAGGGAAGATCTCTGCCCAGATTGTTTGGAAAAAGTAGTGTCCTCTGTCACTATGTGAAAAAGGGACAGGGAGATTGGGACCTAGAAGAGAGAGTATCGGGGCAGGGGTTGTCTTCCCTGGGTTGCTGTAGGGCCAGTCGTCTTTAAAATTGAAAAGCTCATATTTCTTCTATATGAATTCAGTGGCCATTTTGGAATCACCCACTTCTAAGCCTGCCCTCCTGAGTAACCCTTCAAGCTTTTAAAATAATATCATTTCTCTGATTATTCCCTTCCTTTAAGCACTGTTTTAGATTTCTAATGTAACAATAAATGATCAGATATACCTTTTTCCATTAAGTGCTACAAATCAAATTGGTTTCTTGGTTCAACAGACTAGCTTTAAAAAAAAATCCCCAAATCTAAAGAAATATCACTGAGATGACAAGCACTGGAGGTGAATGTGTCTGCATGGAGGTGTTGATTTGAGGATAGTTTCAGGGAAGTATTAGGCTCCATTTTTAGAATTTACTATTCACTGCAAGTAGATGGCACCTATTTTACTTACACTCAACACCAACCCTCAGTGACACTTTGCTGTGGCCCTGGAACAAGAATTTTCCCAGCACAACTAGAATTTTCTTTTACCATTTGCTAGCTATTTTTTTTAGGAGTTCGGAGGCAAATGTCCACAATTAGCTCTTAAACAACTGTAGAGAACAGAAATATTGATCTTGCCATAAAAAGAACTGAAGTATTCCTATGACTAGTTGTGTGATGTTGGTGAGTTACTTAAATTCTTCTCAGTTGCAAAATTTCCTCCTGTAAAATCCTTAATATAATACCTACCTCATAGGTCATAGGAGATGGAAGGTCTTTAGGGATATACAATGACCTTATCTAAAGCAGGGAGGACAAATCGATTTCAACTTAAGTAATACATCTAGTCACATCTGTAATGCTTAGAAGGAGTTTGGAACCATATCCATGTTGAGCAGGAAAGAGTGCTATGGTTGATTAGTGATGTCTGTCATGAGAGCCAAGTATAGGAGTGGGGCATATAAATGACATCCCTGATATAAGATATTATTTATTATTTAACCATCTTGGGTGGCATCTCCTTCTTCTAGGAAGCCTTGACTGATTGAACCTAACCAGTCTCCTTATTCTGATGGAGAAGTCAGCTTTGTAAGTTTACTCAGTCAATGAGAAGTTATTTGAATAAAAATATCAATCATAAGTGTAAATAGCAGCATTCATCATTGTTCACTCTTCAAAAGCAGAAAGTCTATGGTAAAGTCACACAGATCAAAGACATCCAGCAAAACTCTTCTCTTAAAATGAGAAAAACATCTTAATACCTGCATCTGTGTTTTCATTTTGTTTTGTTTGTTGTTATTTATGGTCAGAGGGCAATATCTGACACTGTTTTCCTTTTTCACAATCAATGTGACTGTTTGATTTAAAAGAAGGATTCAGTGCAGGAGAGAAAAGATGCTAGAGAAGTAAAGAAGGAAGTTTCAAATTAAAGAAGAATGGAGTGGGAATTATAAGGAAATGCAGATCAAAGTGATAGGGCTGAGGGGCAAAGAAGGGACCAAAAAAATGGCTGATAAGAGCAAAAAGACAAAAGACAGGGTGAAGAGCAGTTAGAAGGAAGGAAGTCAGAGAAAAATATGTTTTCATTTATGCTACTCCGGAAGGATATTTTAAAACATGATGTCACTTCCATGTCAGTATAGCGAAGATATTTCATAAAACAGAGCTGTATTTCTTTTTTCCATCAGGACCAGATTATTGCCCCCTACAGATTTGATTTTTCATTTTTTTTTAGCGTAAGTCTTACAGAGAAATGCTGAAATGATTTACTTTCAAAAAAATTATGGCTTACTTAGGACACCCTTAAGAACATTCCTAAAATCAAGATAATCTAATCTTACTTTCACTTTGTGTATCCCATAAAGCTATTTAATTCTGAATTTAAAGTCTCTGAAATATCTGTATCATATAAAGGGGAATCACTGCCAAACCTGATCTCACACTTTTAAGAATAATAAATCTTTTCTTTTTTATGAACGTCCAAGCAATAATGATGTCCTCGACACAGAAGCAATTTCACTTTAAAATGTAACTTTCCTTCATAAATTTGCAAATCCAAACATAACACTTTGGATCTTACTAGAAATACAAAAGAGGTTTACAATTATTTTTATTTTTATTTCTACTTGACTACCTCAGTAAACTGGAATTTGGGGATTTCCTTGAACTACAAAATTTTTCTTAGAGAAGTATAGATACGTGTTTCCCTTGTAGCAAAGAATGAATCCCTACCATGCTTTGTGTGTTACAACCCCCAAATGGATCCCTTCCAGGCTTTGTGCATATGCGTATGTCTGCACACACCCAGTTCAGTGTATGTGAGCCTCTGTGTCCCCCCCCCCTCCCCCCGCCTCCCAGGATGTGATCCATTACAAAGCACAGTTCCTTAGAGCATCTTACAGCCAACTCTCACCTCAACTAATGATAGGTTTTGCTGGATTGATTCATTTCCCAGGAGTGGGATCTGATATAACACATGATATGGACTATATAAGAGGCCTATAAACATTTACAATGAACATATGACCTGTTAAACAATGCAAATGTTCATAGTAAGTGAAAGCCTAAGGAAATTAATGTATATCCATTTACTGGAATACTATGCAGCCATTATAGACCATATTCAAGTATTTTTAAAGATATAATTGAAAAAATCAGGATTCAAAATGGTATATACAGCATAATTAGCATCATTATACACACAGAATGGGGCAAATAAAATTAATCGTTATAAAAGGACCAAAAGGAAATAATACTATCACTGTGACTGGGTGGCTAGATTATAAGTGATTGTTTTCCTTCTATGTTTCCATTTGTTTTCAACATTTACTTTAAAGAGGTTATGCAATTTTAATAGTATGCTTTTATTTTAAAATATGTAACAAGACCAGGTTTTTTTAAAATTTCTAAGTGAACTTTTTAAAATTTTTATTTAAATTCAATTTAATTAATATATAGTGTATTATTAGTTTCAGAGGTAGAATTTAGTGATTCATCAGTTGCATATAGCAGCCGGTGCTCATTACTTCAAGTGCCCTCCTTAATGCCCATCACCCAGTTAACCCATCCCCCCTCCCACCTCCCCTCCAACAACCCTCAGTTTGTTCTCTATTGTTAAGAGTCTCTTACGGTTTGCCTCCCTCTCTGTTTTTATCTTATTTTATTTTTCATTCCCTTCCCCTATGTTCATCTGTTTTGTTTCTTAAATTCCAACATATGAGCGCAATCATACGGTATTTGTCTTTCTCTGACTTATTTCATTTAGACAAGTTTTGTTTGTGTTTTCCTCCTAAATTCATCTTTTACTGTCAAATAAGAGAGGATCAAGGCAAGTCGTAACAGTGATAAAAGAAACAAGAAGTGGGCATTCCAGGTGGGAACCTGGGATGAGACATGAAAGCTGCCATAAAGGGGTCTGAAGTCAGCCAGGTACAGCTGCAAGTACATCGTTATATGGTCAAAGTTACAAACTGGGATTAGTCCACCGAGAAATGGAAAGAGGGACAGAAGCCCAAATTTACAGCCAAAAAAATAAACAAATAAAAATAAAGGAAAGGAACAGGAGGCAAGACGCTGGCATATCATGGGGTATCTCTTATAATTAATAGAATCCGCATACTCTCTGCCTCTTTGGAGAGAACTAAGCAAGACTGATGACCAAAGGGGCACTTAGTCAGCAATACAGAGTGCACAGAAGTACTCTTCCTCAGGAGTCATGGTGGCCTAGAATCATCCCATCAGAAATGAGGCAAACTCTTGGATGTCTTTTGAGTTCAGCTGAGCAATCATGCTGATACTCAGGAGTTTGCTACTTGCATACTTATTCTTCATGGCGAAGAATTTGGTTAAGTTTTCATTTATTTTCACTACATTTTTGGCCATATGCTACATGAATTCCAATACTTCATTCTCTGCATATCCAGTAAAACTGCTGCTTTAAGTTCCATTTTCCTTAGCCTAGAATTATCTGGGACAGGCAGGAAGCAGCCATTGCCTCCTTAGAAGGGTGATAGTGCATCATTTCATAGTCAGTGAGAGTCAGCTCCATCAAATATGGGGAGTTAGCACATATCCTGCCCTTACCTCCTCAAGTACACACATCTGTCAGCAGGGCCTTGATACAAATACTAAGGGATGCAAGTCATAGTACACACCTGAATCTTATCCCAGCCACCCATCATGCAGTGGAAAGCCTGACTGCTGTCAGTCCTCATTCAGCCTGCCTTTCCACTCAATCCAGCTGAGGTGTGAGGGAACCTCCAGAACAAAATAGAAGGAAGAGAGCAAAGGGCAATTGAACCAAGGTAAACAATTGCAAAGCACAAAAGTTATTCCAGTTGTAACCAACCCTTGTGCTTTTTCTTTCTTTTTTTTAAATAACATGGGTGTGAAGGAAGTTAATTTCCATGTATTGAGTGGTATGGTGAAACATAATATTAACCTATTAGCTCATTCCATCAATTTCTAATCCAATATCATTCTCTGAGGGCCTCCTTTGGTCCAAGCACCCTCTCAGGCACTGAGATTGCAACAATAAATAAATAAATAAATAATAAATAAATAAACAAACAAACAAACAAACTTGTGCAGTTTATAGTCTTGGTTGGGAAACCTGAATTTTAATAGAAAAAAAATCATGAACTAGATAACTAGATAGTTTCAGGTATTGGTAAGGGTATGAAGATAATAATAGGATGACGTGACCAGGAGGTCTACTTTAGACAGTCAGGAAAGGACTGTTTGAAGAGGTAACATCTGAGCTGAGTCATAAAGATACCAAAACTGACAAAGACCTGGAAGGGTGGTATATCTTCAGAGGATGATCTCACATAAAGACAGGACCTGCAGAATGCAACACCTTCCATGAAAGGAGATAAGCTAGGGAAAAAGTTTCTGTTGAAGGAGACAATGAAGACATGCTGTTCCATCTTGGCTCTGGGTGGAGGGAAGGAACAGGTAGAAATGGTTCCCTGAGAATTTATGAGTCTGATTCACATGAGTTACAGCCAGAATTTACACTGTTCACATGGATCGGGGGTGGGGGGATGTGGAGCTTAAAAATTAGTTTAGAATGAGAATTTACTTATCATAAACAAATGGAAAGCATCTTAAAGTTGGTCCCCAAAAATAATTCCCACAAAGTATCTTCCATAAAACATACTCACAATATCGGGTGCCTGGGTGGCTCAGTCATTAAGCGGCTGCCTTCGGCTCAGGTCATGATCCCAGAGTCCTAGGATCGAGTCCCACATCAGGCTCCCTGCTCAGCAGGAGGCCTGCTTCTCCCTATCCCACTCCTCCTGCTTGTGTTCCTGCTCTCTCTGTCTCTGTCTCTGTCAAATAAATAAATAAAATCTTTAAAAAAAAACATACAATATCAAAAAAGGAGAAACAGACACAGAAAGACTGCAAACATTAGAATTATCAAATGCTTGCCCTAAAATAATTATGCTCAATACAGTTACATAAATAAAATTATCTATTTAAAGTATAACAAAGAGGAGCCTATGAATGAGATATACTTGGAAAAGAATTAAATAGAGCTTATAGAAAAAAATCAAAATAATTTCTAAAAATGACATTAGAAAGTCAACCAATAGTTTAACCAGGAGATGAGGCATAAGTGGGAAAATGTGTAAAAGTACTTTGTTGGACCAATATAAAGCACTGATAAAGTTAGGGGTTGGTAGATTTATGAATATAAAGCTGGCTGCCCCTGATTACTGACAATGGGATGTTGGAGAAGAGAGAGGTGAGCTTATCAAGCATACTCTCAGGGCAGAAATTTTCCCTGCATCCTCCTTCTACTGAGAGAAGAATATGAGCTTCAAGAGAGAAGGATCCAGTATAACTTATTCACCAGTGGACCTGCAGCATTTGGAATAGTTCTTGGTCAGTGCTCACTACACATTTGTTAACTGAATGAATGAATGACTGAATGATGATGTATTTAGTAAATAGTTGGTAGAAATCCTACAGTGCTATTTGGAGATTTTAGTCTAATTCTGGGACTACACATCTCTAAAATATCTAGAGAAAAAAACAAAAATTTCATACCATTAGAAAATATTTTTATGCCAATGCTAAATGCCCAGATGTTGCTATCTAAAGAATTTGGATTACTGTACATCATTGCCAGGTTATAGTGGTCTCTTTTATCATCCTCTTATTTGGTCATGTTGACAAAACCTGAGCAATACTCCTACAGTCCCTGTTCCATCCTCCCACCTCCTGCACATTTTGCGATACTGAATTTAAAACATTTAAATGCCATCCAATGGGGCGTTGATGTAGTCTTCAAAATTTCAAACCTCTTTATCAGTTCTCACAGATTATTCCACACTTGTCTTTAATGCAGCATATCAGTTGAGGAAGTGGAAGGGGAAAAACATGAGTAAATAATTTTCACTACTGAATCTCTTCCAGTCTGTGCCACATTGCATATCCTAAGTGTATTCTCCTCTGGCCATGGTGACTTTTTTTCTGGCTCTCAAGCGGATGTGATTTCATCAGTACAAAATCAGGTGAAAACCCAGCCATTTCATCTCCAAGACAATCTATAAGTCTGCATATATGATGCCATTCCCTCAAGATCAGCTTCAAATTGGGCACTTCATCTGCAAGGCCATTTATGGTCCTGAAAGGGAACAAAATGGTGGCTTTATGACTATGTCTCACTGGGATCTCAATGCCGCTTTTTTTAAGCAGGGTCGTTTTTGTTCACAGGGGTGGAATAGATTTCCTAAAATGGATAGAGGCTTAGCAAAACAGGATAATGAGTAGGCTCTGCCAATCTGCTATAATCTTTATACCCTGAAAGCCTAATTGAACTATAAAACTCAGAGTAATAACCACAAGTTATATATGAATGACAAGCTTGTAACTAAATTACTAAAAGACTAATATTGCTATCAGCTTTCATCCCCAGCTATAAGGTCCTATGCAAGAGCCTACACAATTTTTCACTCTTTTCTAGGCACTACAGGTAGAAGAAAACTGTTTCCTACATAGAAAGTTTTGGAAGGAAGAACAGGTATTCTAAAGTTCAAGTGATAGTTCTCCAAAGACCTCTGAGATTAAGATCAATTCCTGCAGAACATTTACTAAATTCTAATCCCTGGCAAATCTACAGCTTCACATAGTTTGAAGTTTGATTGCAAGTGAAAGGAAGCCTCAGTTCATTTGTATCCAGCTCAGAGACATTTTTAACAACAATTATCACCACAAACCCTATGTAGACAAGCACTTGACAGAACCAACATGTGCAGCTTTCTGCAGCAACAGACATCAGAAAATGCCTGCAGCCATTGGGGTGAAATAGCCCCTCTTGAAAGAGACAAATAAGTGGTGTGGAGTGATCTCTTATCCAGGTTCCCAGTATTAGATTACAAAGCAAATAAGAAACCTAGTTTGCAAACTAAATTTCTAAGCATCTCTCATAGCTGTATGACATAAAGTTCCATCATATGTTAAAAGAATGTGCCATTTGAGATATTAATGACTTCATTACTGCATGCAAAGGGACAAGTACACATTGGAGGTGAGTTGCCCAGAAAAGTAGAAACATGGCTATTTCTGATTGCACTTACACGCAAGTTCTTGATAAATGACTTGAAAGATTTGAAAATTGCTTGGATGCTATAGATATTGGTCCTGAGAACATAGGGAAAGGTTTATTGCGACACTCTACTGGGCCTAAAATAATGCTAGAAAGAAATACAAGTATGTATGAGATGCTTAAGTGTGCATTAAAAGAACACTTTTATGTAAATCTGAATATCAACCATGAGAAATGTTGAGTCCCAAGTTTGCCAGAAAATAAGTTATTATAGACAGAGGAGAATATACTAGTAGGTTGTACAGCATGGTAGCGATGCACAAATTTTCTACAAATACCTTTAACCATGAAGAATTATTTCTATCTCTGGTACCTCCTCAACCAATGTGATCTGTCCCACTGGAATTGATACAGTGTTCTAAAATTCCTTAAACCTACATCAGCACCCTGGAGGTTGGATGGATTAAGATTCATTTCCTTAAGGTGTATAGAGTGCTTAGGGAAGGTGGAAGAGAGGACATGGCTTGGGATTTGGCCGTATGACATTAAAGGGAAATAATACGGAAAAAAGGAGGAAATTCTGTCAATCATCTATGTATTTGATATAGTCTAGAAACCCTAAAGCTCTAGACATTTAGACATTTTGCAACTTTTTTTTTCATTATGAAGACAAAAGATCCAGTTTTTAGTCTAAATGTTTTCTTCCTCCCCACCTCCCCCTGGCTATTTTGGGGAGGCATAAACCCAGAGTTAAATTAAAGCCTTGAGTTACATTTCAAAAATCATAGACAAAGAATTTGCAATTATTTTTCTCCGCATTAAAAATCATGGCCAGGATCTAAGCTCGCAGAAGTGAGTGACTTTACTTTTAGTATATTCTTCACCTCTGAAGAGAAAAAAACTATTTTCGCATCATCTATAGTTTCATGCTTGAAACAGCACCTAAGGTATATTCATGAACTAGCAAGGCCTTATTACTGTTATACAATTCCATTTTGGCATCTACTGAGCCCTGAAAGCAGTTTCATTTTTATGCGAAATATGCCAGATGGCACTGCATGGTTAAAACAAACACACAGAACTCAATTCTACTGCAAGCACTTTCCTGGAGGGAACATGTGATCATGTGGTTATATTATCTGCACGTGGTACTTTAAGAGTAACCAAAGCCCTATGTTGGAAGATGCTTTTGTTGGTGTTTTGTTTGTTTGTTTGTTTTGGCAGGGGAGGAGTGTAGCTGGGGGAGTTACTGAGAATCACCCTGCTAATAACTGAACTGCCAAGTGGTGGTGATGTGTAGCCCAAGCAGAGCTTCTAAAGAACTCAGATTGCTATTAAAAAAAAAAATTCCTATAGGAGCTAATGAAGGTAGAATGGGCTGGAAAAAAAATACATTGGATTGTCTCTGGATGGAGAATGATGTCTCTTGATAATTCAGTTAAACCACATAAGATTTAAGAGCTGGAAGAGTTATTCTAATACAATTATTGCAAAAACAGGAGAGATTCAAAAGTTATTTCCTTCAAAGAAACTAAGTGTTAAATATTATCTTTATAAGCAGGAACAACATTAATAGTATGAAGGCTACATAAGTGTGTGAGAAAAATACACCCTGTATGTAATAAAATCAATTAAAGTGAACAAACATTGACCACCTGCTACCTTCCTAGCATTGTACCAGGTGAAATGGGAGATACATGACCTCAATTCATTTATAATCTTAGAGGAAACAAGTTTCAAATGCATAAAGCAGAACTAAAATTGAACACTATATTGCCTAATATGCAATAATGAGGGGTAATCTTAGTGGCTCTAACCCAGTAAGTTGCTACAAGTTCTTATGGGGATTTGAGGTAAGCCTTACCACTCTGAGTATTGGCCCCTTTTGCCAAACCTTGAATAAGGTCAGAGGAGATCTAGTCTTTGTCCTTAGATCAAACATTGTCACCCTCATTTAGAGCTGAACTTGGAGCTTACCTGTTCTAAATCCATGTCCAATCTGCCCACCTCTCCGCCCATTTACTAACAACCCAAGTCTTACTTGTGCATTCCCAAATGCACATTCCCTGTAGAGGAATACTATTTCAAATTGCCAAGAGTCATTTCCACGCTGGCAACAAAAGGATTCAGATCCACCCTATGAGTAAGGGAATGAGCCCCATGAGGGCAACTGGAGCTTGAAAGAACTGGAAAAAGGAACCATCAATATGAAAAGTGGGAACAAAATTAAGAGGATAGGATGGCTGAAAACAAACCTCACTCATGTCATAGTTGCCCAGGCAGGCCTTCTGCTCCGCCCTACTGAGCAGAACCTACTGAGTAATCACGAGTGAGGAAATGTCTTAGACACAGAACCACCTGGCAGAAAAGGACCTTGGAGATGATGATATTTTGATTTTCAACAGTCAAGAGTAACTCACTCAAGGACATGACCGTGAGTCCCAGGTGCTCTCCCCAATGTCCTAGAAGGCTTCCTGGGACAAACCAGTGCTGCATGCTGTGGGTGATACCTTTCCTGAGGGAGTAAAGAAAGGAGGCGAATCTGGCAGCCCTGCTAAAGAGTCAGTTCTTATTTTTCCTTTTCTTTCTAGCTTTTTCTCAATCCCACAGTTGGTACATATACTATTAATTTTGGTACATATTCTCAGTCACATAGTTGGTACATATACTGTCTCATTTTCTAACCTGATACATGTGAACATCTCCCAGTCTAGCTTATAACATTTCAACAGAGCCAGGATGAGGATGAGGTGAAAGAGGCAACTTGCACAATCCTGAGACTGTGTTTCCTTACGTTTTTCACACTGCTCTCCTGCCTCACTTACCTCACGTTAGACCCAGCCCTCCATTTTAACAAATCTAACCATTTTGACTGTGTGGCTGATTTATTTACAATACAGGTCAAGATAGAGAATTGGGAAGCCTATTATTCAGATAATTAGCCAAAAAGATGACACATATAAAATGAATCTCTAACAGCATCCCTGACCCTTTCCTGCATAACAATTATATTAGCAAAACAGAGATGGAACACCAATGCCTTGGAACTGACTATGAAAAATATATAATTAACATTAGTATGTTAAAGGATTCCAAACCCAAAATAATCACAGCATCGCAGGCAGACTTATTTTAGATATATTTCAAACATCAATCTCTTGCCCATGGGTTTTAAATTTAATTTGAAACACATTTTGCTGTCTAAATTATACGAGTAATAATTGCCTTGAAAAGAGAAAAACTGCTCCATACTATTGCCACATGACAAATGAAAGAGAGAATAAGTAAGCGGGACAACTGGCAAAAAATGAGAAGGGCACATCTCACGTGTGATCCTTTGCTAGAACGTGAGGCTTTTGAGCTTTTGAAATGTAGACGAGATTAGAATGTGGCTTCTCTTTTGCATAAGTACTGCTATTTGAATTAGGGCACTTAACTCTATCAGCACCAAGGGCTGAACTGATCAGTAAGATCCCTCTCATGTTGTTATGAAATGATGCTCAGGCTGAGACAACTGGGGCTAATTCTTTGCAACGTAGAGTGAGCACAAACCATCCAATGGACAATTGTGAGTCTCAAGAGCCTGAATACGGATAACAAATCAGAGAAGACAGTGACAGTACTGAAACCCTAAGGCAAACCCAAACCAGCTTAAACACCAAAGGGAAGTTGGTTGGTGCAGGGACTCCCAATTTACAGTTGAGTCATCGAAAAGCAGGAAGGTTAGGGATGGATTTGGGCCTCCGGAACAGCTAAGGCTATGACCAGAGTGATGACTGCCTCTCTCTCAATCCCCTTCTCCCTCTCTGTCTCTCTCTCTCTCCCCGCCTCCCCTTCCTCTCTTTCTCTTTCTCTTTTCTATTTGTGTCTTTCTCATATTGGATTCCTTCTCTCCCACTGCAGCCCCCTTCTTTTTCCAAATATCAAGAAATTTGACCTGGAGAAAAGGGTCATGTGAGAAAAGGGCAGCCCTGACATAGCCACATAGTAACCTCCCTGAGAAGAGAGGGGGTAAGGAAGGATGTTGCTGGAGAGACAATTCCATAGATGTCTTTTTAGCATTCATTCTAAATGTCACCTTGTGCCAAAGACCACTTTACAACCTTTAAAGAAGAAGAACCCCAACAGATGTGTGCTAAAGACTAAGCATTTCCTTATTTTATGTAACTTAAAAGATGGGAAAGAAGGAGGGCATGGGAACTGCTTTTAGAGACAACACAATACACATATTTATATGGCCTATCTTTCCTGTGTTGGGGACACTGACTTTATCTTGTCAAGAGGGAAAAATAGGGACAGGGAAAGTTGGGTCACTGATCTCTTCTTGGTCACACCATTCAGAGAATCACCATCCATGTCTCCAATAGCCAGTACATGAATCAGCATTTGAGGCAGTCTTGTGTTGTGGTGGTTGTGTTGTTTCATTCTGAGGAGTGAGGGAGCAGAAGAGGCCTGCTGCTGTGAATCTCAACATAAGGAAATTTTCTAGACCAATGCTCGGCAGATACTTCTCCTTACTCTCATGGGAAGAAATTTCCTGCCCTACAGGAGTATCAGTCAGCAGTTCTCTGAAAAGATGAAAGAGAAAAGTTGACCCTGCTTTCCTGATTGTAATAATAGTAGCAATAATGATAAAATAGCCATAACAACATCAACAACTAGTATTACAACTTTTAAATAAAAACAGCTAACATTTATTTATAGTTTGCAGTACATAGGTATAGCCCTGGAAGTTGTTTGTGCATATAACCACTCCACTTTTATTACAAACTAATGATGAGAATCCGGTTGCCAAATGAGGTATATATTCTTAAGGCCCTTAAAACCTAGCAAGCACAATTACTAAAATTGAATCTACCAATCAACACAATGGTTAGGCATGTGATTGTTGTTTAAAATCCAGTAATTAGCCAAATGAGACTCCCTACATTAAACCACCCCCCCCAGAAACTCTGTTGCCAAATGTTGTCAAGGAAAAGAAGGAAAATTATTTCTTTGCTTTCTCAGATACTGTAGGGATTTCCTGTGTGGTCACGATATTTGAGTGGTACAACCTGTTGTCTGAACAAATTCATCAGTTTGGTCATGAGGTATTCTTAACAAATGGACCAGTCTGTAGCTAAGAACACATAAAAAGAAAAGAAAAGAAAAGAAAAAAAAAACTTCTAAGAGTTAATCACATCTCTACAGAATCTATTGTTTTGTAAAGAGAGTGAGCTCTGCTTGTATTCCTTTTCCAGTTTTGAAAATGGGTCTTGCCCTTTTGGCTCCTTTATGGATTGAAAATGTTAATTCAATAATATTTATTTTGCACCCAGAAGGACCTATCCCTTGAATGTCTCGACAAAATAAATGCTTCAGTTAAATTTGACTATGCTTTGCCGGTAGCTCTTAAGATATTTCCCCCCTGAATTAATGAAACATACAAAATTCAGATGGTAGCATATGGTGTCTTCCATGGGAACATTTCATTTAAATTACTGAGAATTCTGCAATCTGATTCCACTTTAATAAACACACAAAAAGTACTTCTTATATTATAAATGTCTAACTAGCCAGATTAAGTATTTTCGTATGCTTTGCTGATTTTTCCAGTACCTTCAGGAGTTATAATAAATGTTTTATGTATAATCAAAGGATATGTGCAAGCTATTTATCAACTATTAAGCACCTGCTTAAATATTTCTAAAATATCAAGGGGAGTGGCAATCTACATGAAACTGTAGCAAACAGCCCAACCTGACACTTTATACATACCAGTGCCCCGCACATCCACAGAATTTATTAATCAAACAATCCATTAAATCATTATCCCCTAAATTTCAAAATTGACCTGCACATGGGAAACAGGGGAATATAAATTATTAAAAAAAAAAACAACTCCCGGGGGACAATTTGAAAATATTTATTAACATCCTTAAAATTATTCACAACTTTTTTGACCTAGAAATTCTGCTTCTGTGAAGTCATCCTAAGGAAGCAAATAAATATACTAAAGAATTTATATTTATCACAGCATGACTTATATCAGTGCAGTTGGCATGCCCCAGCCTGTGGTTTTATAATAAGGTAAAATTTTCACTAAATACTCAAAATGGCAATCATATGCCATTTTACCCTTAGTTGCCTATGCTGAATGTAAGCTGACCTCAGATTGTCTTTCACTTATTCCTGAGAGGAAAAAAAAAGATGTTCTGATCTGCAAAGAGTACTCTTGTACATTTTTAAGAAGAAGGCAGTTTACATGTATGTACAGGAGTAGAACATGCAGTGCCTAGGGGAAAAAAGCCTGTCTGTATATACACCAAAATGCTAATAATGATTATCACTGGATAGTTGGGTTGCAAATGATTTTTTTAATACTTATTCTGCAATTTCCAAATTTTCAACACAGTGGTTATTGTTCTCATTGTTATAGCCAAGTAATATAGTACATATTGTAAAAGCTGTCAAGGTACTAAATATGGGTGCTGCCCAGCCTTTCACTGATGACCTCCTCTTCTAGAATATTCCTGCCTCTAAGAGCTCTGATTTCTGCTTACCTACGAAAGCTCTTGGGAAGCCTCTGACACTGCTTCTCAGACTGCAAAGCCCCTCATTGTAATATTGTGATCTGTTCACACATCCCATGCACATCACTCCTACTCATTAATTTTATGAGTGGAAACATAGATGAGATCACTGGCAAAGTCACAAAGGTGCGTCCTCGTAGGTGGGATTTGAACTTGTATCATTTCGTTATCGAGCGTGTTTATTCTGGAGTCTAAACTTGCAGATTCCATTTCTCTCCAAAGTGGAGGGCCCCACAAGTGAAAAATGGAAAGTTTGTAAATTTTCAATTTAACCTGGAAAGGACTGGGTTCAGAACAAACCCAGATACCTAGAATTCTACCCAACATCTCCACTTGTATCTACAGGGAGCAGCTCAAACTCAATTTGTAGAAACACTTCCAGAAGCTCCTTATTGCTCACTGAGTCACATTCAGATCCCTTAGTCCAGCATTTCAGATTTTCTATGCCCTGTTCTTAAGACCATTTCTGCCCATATTGCTTTCTGTTTCTGGACATAATTCCTTTTTACCCAAACATTTTTATTCACCATAATTTAAACATATAATGTGTCTGTCAGTTTTCATGCAATTACTTATGCTGCTCCCACTTCTTAAAATTTTCTGCTCTGTATGGATTATGCCATCCATTAAATGCTGTGTCTTACTTTTCCCTACTTCTATATCAGACCCAACTAGTCTAATTTAATTTCTGGTTCTGCCTTAACCCAGACTGGGGAGAGAATAGACAGGCTAAATTGTTTTTAAACTTCTCAAGTTTTAAAATATCTTTCCTCATTTGCTAGAGAAGCAATGCCTGCACAATAATGCTTACATTATCCTAATAAAAATGTAAACATTTGCATGTAAACTATGCTTTACCATCAACAGATTCCAAGACAGAAAACAGAATTTGAGAAGGGAAAATGGACAAGTAAATCCTCATATCTATTTAATTATAAGGCACTCATGTAGAATTTCCTTTGGCTGCCTCCATCAATACAGCAATGATGTTCATAACCACTTTGACAGGACAATATCATCAATTTGGCAAAACAAAAAGGAAAATAAGATATCATCAATCCCTTTGATTTGATTCCTTTCTTCTTTCATTTTTAGCTTATTAGATTGCATGCATTTCTAAGAGCCACCAAAATAGAATGGCATTAAAAAATACGAATAAAATAATCAGAGAAAGACCAGTTGTGGTCAGAAGATGAGTGTCAGGCTATGAAGTTCACAATATATCTTATAGGCAAAGGGGATCCTAGTTGAGTATTTCAGGCAGGGGACTAATGTAATTAGATTTGTTTCTCAGAAAGTAACCTGGTCAAAAAGAGAAGATGGACTAGGATTGATGAGGGGTGAGGTATAGGGAGCTATGGCCATGATCAAGCAAATATTGAACTTGGGTATTGGGGTTTGGGAAAGAAGCGCTAAGGATGGGGACTAGAGGTCAGATTGTAAAGTGTTTTTGAAAAGCAGCATGTTGATTGTTGGAAGCTAGGGAGTGATGTCCTGTGGATATTGTAAGAAACTGACTTTTAAGGTATCTTTCTGCAAACAAACGTTTATTAGCATTTTTCATGTTCTATGTCTATTACCACCTGTAGAAAAGCAGTAGCTACAAACCACAGCCATCTTACTTCTAAAGCCAAGAGAGAAAGTAGGCACTGCCCATTGTTCCCTTGACTCTGAATCTGCCCATTTGTGAGTTTGAAATGACGAAGAAGCAAAAAGAACGTCTCTTCTAGACAGAAAAATTTGATGACGATGATTTCCTAATAGAAACAACATCAATACACACAAACGGGAAAATACAAAGAGCAGAGGGTTAAGTGTGCAGTTAAGTCCAAATGCCGAATGTTGAGTTGCTAAAATAGAGAAGCGTCACTGGAATTTATTCTGAAATGAAGCTTTCACAGTGCTTGTCAGTTCCTCCAATAGCAGTTTACCACAACATAGGCTGACAGATCACACCATATTTTTAATATTAACTCATCCACAGCTCTAGACGCAGGTGCTGCAAAGAGTCCAAAGTCCATGGATGTTGTAAACAGGGTTTGCCGCCCCGGTTTTCTCAGCCTTGAAGATTAACTCCCAGGCCCTAGATTCATTCTCCTAACATGGAGAGGAGAGGAGAAGGAATTGCCAGAACTGGTTTCTTGGTAAACCCCTTTCTGCACAAGTAAGATGGTAATCGTCAAAAAATTGAAGGCTGGGCACTTTAATTTTCTACCATCTGTAATCATATGCAAACTGTGGTGAAGCCAAAAATGAAGTCAAAGTACAAAGGCATCTAATATGTCATTTCTTGTGTCATTTTTCTGGACTATGGATCTGGAGAAAATAAGCTGTTTGCAACAGGGTAATTCAGTTATATGATGCACTCATGCAAAATCCCATTTTAAGTGACAGGGCATCATTACAGAGTAACCACATGATATGGATAGGGGCAGACTCCAGCAGATGGCCACGCTTCTTTATTTGAGCTGTCACATCATGAATCAGAGGGGACCAAAATGAATAAGAGCCCTGTTTTAAGAGTAGAAACTCCATGCTGACATGAAAACGGAGGGCTGCTTAGGCACACTGGCAGTTTCTTCAGGACTCGGTAGGGCAGTCGAGTTTCCCATAGATGGAATTTTTTTTAATTTTATAGTTTGCATATAGTTGACACGCAGTGTTACATTAGTTTCAAGTGTACAGCATAGCAATTCAGCTTCTTTATAGGTTATGCTGGGCTCACCACAAGTGTAGCTACCATCTGTCACCATGCAACCCTATTAAAATATCATTGGATATATTCCCTACACTTTGCCTTTTATTCCCACAACTCATTCATTCCATAGATGGAAGCATGCATCTCCCACCCTCCTTCACCCATTTTGTCCATCCTCCCAGCCCCCTTCCTCTGGCAACCATCAGTTTGTTCTCTGTATTTATAGGTTTGATTCTGTTTTTTATTTGTCTGTTTCTTTAGATTCCACATATGAGTGAAATCCTATGGTATTTCCTTTCCCAGTCCGATGTATTTCACTTAGCATAATACCCTCTAGGTCTAGATGGAGATTTCTGGTGAAACAAATAAAATACCTAAAACAATAACTAAATTTAAACTACTCCCTCCAGTAATGACTTTAAAACATGTGAAAGTTGTGTAGGGGAATAATCTTTAGGTCTAGAAATACAAGAAAAAAGTTAGAAAGTTCATGTTTATATGGGTTAGCAAAATTAGACAAGATATAGCACAGTTTAAATGTTTATCTAATAATGTGTAAGCTTGGTACATTGGGTCACACACATACATAAAAAGATAGGTGAGAATTTCTCTGGGCTTGAATTGGAGCTAGAAAAAAGTTGTCTGTCTCAATATTGTTAGTAATCCCAATTATTTAGGAAGAAATTCTAAGCATGTAGCTTCTCAGTGAAGCAGCAAGAGGCAGAATAAACACAAGCTTAAGAGACAGACGCAGGTTCAAATCCTGTTTCCTCCCACTTAGTAGCAATGTGACTTCACCAAGTATAAATTTTGGATGAGACTATTGGCCCCATTAGCTAGAGGGAAGGTAACAGGTGGAAAACACCTGACATAAGTCATGTTAATGTGCATCTCCCTTCTTTTCCCTCTGAGGCCGAGGTTCTTTCAGCCTCCCAAGGGATCAATTACGGTAGCGGTTGGTCCAGAGCAAGGCTGTGTTATGAGGCATCCCACAGTTTCTTCTTCATTTCATTCAAGCCACCTTCATTGCAGCTTCCTTCCATTTTCTGACTCCTTAGAGATGAATTGATGTGTCTGCCTGGAATACAAATTGCTAAAGTCGTGCTTATGTCTTCGTCCTGACAGCTAAGATAAAAGTTTCATGGAGAAGTGGGTTGTGCTCAGGCAATAGCACAGAAAATACAACTCTTTAAATCGGCTTAATTTTACCATTCTCAAAAACTTGCTGAAAATATTTCCTCCTCTGTATCAGTTTTTAGAGACTTGATAAAACAAAAACCTCTTGTTAGTCCCATAATTCTTCCTTGCACAGAAGAGATCTAATATATTTCCTGAGGATATACTTTGACGGTTGAGCTCTACAATGATTTCATAAAAATATCAGACATAAAAGAAATATCAAGGATGGACTCTCTCAGAGAGAAACAAAGTTCCTCTCGCTTCAGCAGTTTGCACGCCAATATGATACTAAGTTGTTATGGCTGAATTTAGTAGTGGAAACAACCACACTAGTGCACATGGCACAGAGGAAGGGTGTCTCTCTGCCCAGCTGCTGCTCCACAAATTCCCAATGCCTGGGGGGCCCAGGAGATGGCAGACCGACAGTCAGGGAGCTCTTCACTCAAGTGTTCACTGAGGCCACTTCACCCTGAAACTGCTTGGACCTCCACGTTTACTGGCATGAAGTGAGCTTATCTCTGCCTCAAGTGAGTCTGGAAAAGGTGCTTTGTGTTATCTACGTAATTATTCCGGTCCCCTGATTATGTAGGATGGAAGACAAAGAAAAGAATTTTGTCTCTCTCTTGGTCGTGAGATATTAACAATGAAACAAAAGAATGAATTAGTAGATTCTGTTAGATTATGAGACCTAAGATTAAGTGTATACACAGTGAGTGTACTTGTTCTTTGCTCCAAGATGTCTTCCTCTTCCCACATTCTGAGTACTGGAACAGAATGAGAGAGTATGCCCATGATTTGTGTTCATGGCTCTGATGAGGTTATGATACATCACAAAAACAAATTTATATCCACTATTCAAAATATAAGACCGAAGTATCCATACTTGGGGAGAAGCACAGGTGAGAGAAGAGGAAGGAAGGAAGTAGGAGCATCTAATCTTTAGGTCTAGAACCAGCTCACCAGAGATTAGGTCACCAGAGATTAGGTCACCAGAGATAATGTGTCATTATTGCTGTATTGTTGGATTGTCATCATTACCAAGGGTCAATATTGGATCAGTGCGGTGGGTAGACATCTCAACAGAATGAATAGAGAAACAAATAAACAAATGTAATGAGAGATTTTAGAAAGAAAAGAAGAGAAGGAGAAAACAAGGGGATATAAAGAAATAGAAATTAGATAATTAGGAATGCTTTGGGACTTGATTCGATAAGTAAATATAGATCAGTGTCAGCCATAAAGCCCTGAGTGCTTTAGAAGAACATGTTTTGCATAAATAAGAGGGGTTTTTCCCTAAAGGGACAGACAACATAGAAAATTCACAGGGTGTGTAAAAATTCAGTCTATCATTCTCAGTGGACCTCTCCCAGGACCTGTTTCTCATTTCATTCTAAGCTATATAAAACACATTTAAGTACGGGATTTCAAGTATGTTGACTTTTAAAAAAGAACCTCACTTTGAGAGCTCTTCAGGGACAAGAAACAGAACCTGGGTGCTTTTCATCTTCTTCTGAACACTCTTGTCTTCTTTCACTGTCACAAACATACAGTGCCCATTTTTCAGATGCTATAGTCTCTTATCGATTGCAGCTGACATCTAGAACAGAATCAAATACGTTAAGTCTTTTCTGCAGGTTTTGTTGACATTCTAAGCCTGAAACTTTTCAGGAAAAACTTAGCCTTCTCACACTTTATTCATAATTGTTCATGTTTAGTGTTTTTAATTCTAATTCTAGTATAACACAATTGTTAATAAATGTATGATATCGAGCCTTTAGTTTCTTTGTTCAACCAGTTGCCAGATCAGCCCTCCATTTTCTCCTACCAAAGTCCTCCTTCCCACTACCACGTAATAGCAGGCCCTGAGTTCACTGGGGCCATTGGAACACATATTTGAAATCCACCCAGTCACAGAATGTCAAGAGCGTCTTACTGCCCAAACTGTCGCCACCATTTCACTGAACAGTTTTTAAACAATTTTAGGGTCGTTGTCAGCTAGTATGCTGCTGTCTGTTTAATCAGTTCCTTATCATACATGAATCCATTCAACTCCCGAGAAATACAGGAAGGTCCACACTTGTTCATCTGATGGCTTCTAATGAGAGAATGTACATGTATCGTTGGCATATTGGTACACCGTGAGTTTCGTTGTGCCCACAGTTCAGGTCCAGGCCATTCTGTGGGTAAAGCCTCACTACACACTCAAAAGTCATCATCTGTTTGGGGGATGAAAGTCACTAACTCACTAAACCTTTATTATTAAGGTACTGACAATGTCCCAGACACTATGCTATAGAGTTCATAGGTGGTGTGTATTTATCTCAGAAACAACACAATGAAGCAGATACTATCTTTGGGTACAATTTACAGATTGAGGAAAACATTGCTGAGAGAATGAAGTCACTCCCAAGGCCATGCAGCTAGTTGGTGGCAGTCAAATTTGAATCCAGGTCTTTATGTCTCCCGAGCCATGCTCAGAAAGAGCACTAGTTTTAGCGCACTTAACAGTCACATGGAGGTCTTATTTAAAGCTACAGAGTCCCACAGAGATTCTGATTCTCATCCAGAAAATCAAGAATGAGGTTCAGCATTCTTGCCATATCAGCATCAAGAGGTAGAATTTAGGGATGCCTGGGTGGCTCAGTCGGTTAAGTATCTGTCTCCGGCTCAGGTCATGATCCCAGGGTCCTGGGATCAAGTCTCACATTGGGCTCCTTCCTCAGCGGGGAGCCTGCTTCTCCCTCTGCTCATGCACTTGCTCTCTCTCTCTCTGACAAATACATAAAATCTTTTTTAAAAAAGAGGTAGAATTTATTTCTCTACCCTCTTGAATCTAGTAGGCTTTGTGTCTGCTTTGACCAATAAAATACAGAAGAACTGATGATGTTAAAGGCATAACCTTTAACTACCCTGGAATCATTTGCTTCCTGTCTCTTTAAACCATGAGACTACCCTGTAACCACCATGCTGTGAAAAGCCCAAGCCTTATAGAAAGGCCCTGAAAGATGAGGCCACATGTGATGCAAGAGAGAGCAAGAAAGAGAAAGTGAGAGACAGAAAGAAAAGTGCTAAGGAGCACTAAAGCACCGCACATGAGTAAAGATGGCACCTTGGAAGTGGATCTTCCAGCTCCAGCCACCCCAGTGGACACCATATGCGGCAGATATAAGCCATCCAGCTGGGTCCTTCTTCAATTCCTGATCCCAAAATCATGAGCAAAATAAATGATGTTGTCAAGCCGTAAATTTTGGAGTAGTTTGTTACAGAATAATAGAAATCTGCAGTATACTCCCACACATAATTATAATTATATACATATATTATATATACTGGATATATATATATATAGAAAGCAAAATAAAAAAAATGAAACCCTTATGCAAAAAAGAGTTTTAACCAAATTTAATGTAATAGAGTAAAACATTTTTTCCTATAATTTTCTTGAATTCTCATTTTCTATTTTGCATGTATAAACATGGCCATAAAATTCTGCCTCTGGGGTCAAATTTTTATTATTTATGTATTTTAGCTTTAAAATATTTTCTATACTGAAGTTGTTGATACATTGCCTTTAATTTTGCATTTCCTCTTACCTTTATTTCATTTTTCCAAATATACTGAGGTGTACTTGACAAATAAAAATTATATATACTTAAGGGATACAGTGTCATGTTTTGATATATGCATACATTGTGAAATGATTATCACAGTCAAGTTAGTTAACACACCCATCATCTCACATAGTTCCATTTGTGTGTGTGTCTAGTAAGAATACTTAAGATCTACTCTCTTAGCAAATTTCAAGTATACAAGACCGTATTACTAATTATAGTCACCATGCTATATGTTAGATTGCCAGAATTATAGAGATACATTTATGACTCCAAAATTGTGCTGTCTTCTGCAGAAGCAATGTGATATGAGGCACACACAAAGATCTACATTCCACTTTTTTTGCACCTGATTCATCTGTTCAGAGATCAAAGTCAGTCTGAGTTATTAAATGAATTTTTATGTATTCTTCTCTAGAGACACGAATTGAGACTGAAAGGCTTCATTATCATAAGTTCCCAGATGAACACAAGTCCAGTGAAATTTAACAAACTTTTAACTTGCATAAGCAATTGTTAACTTTTCAGAACTAATCTGTTTCCGCACTGGAGATATAATGGCATTTTATCCTTTTAACCTCATGCCTAGACACTCTGCACAGAAAATCCTATTTTGATCATTAAAATTGATGCACATACCAAATCATTGAATAACTACACTCATTCCCATCTGCTAGGGAGGCACAGTGCCACATAGAGGTGGCTCGCCAAGACTTTTGAGGCATAACAACCAACCTAAGATAGGATCAGACGTAAAACATGCTGCTTGCAATAACAGTTCTGCCCAGTCTGACTTTCTGTTTAACTCTGGGCAAAATGTTTCAATAGAAAACATTATGACCATCATGTGTGGACATAATCAATTATAAAGGTTAGTATTTGGGACAGCCTGATGGAAGTTATATCTGACTTTCCTAAAATGCTCACGATGTCATGAAGAACGTCCTCATCACTGTCAGGGCCACCTTACCATCTGAATTGGAACACCATGACTTTACCTGGACCTGCATTGGAGGTCTACCTCAACCTAACCCACAACTGGCCCCTACTTGGCTCTCTTTAGTTTATTGCTGAGTTTTTGACAGGATCTGTACCAAACCTGTCACAAATCCCTCCTCAACTCTTCAACACTGCTTTCGACCCAAATTTCTTGTCTAGTCTCATGGTTTAGGTATAGGTTATATCTGATCACTTCTCTCCAGCAATTCAGGCTCATATACCCAACTGTTTGTGGGGCATCTCTACCTAGATGTACATAGCACTTCAATCTTAATGCATCCCAAACTGAATTTGCTATCTTCAGTTCATCATTTGCCATGTTGCCATGGCAACATCACCACCCAGTTCTGCAAATCTTCTCCCTTACTCCAGGCCTTCAATCAGGTACCACGTCTTGCCATGTTTAGCTACTCATACGTTTCAAATTTAGCCCCTTCATGGAAGCCTTCTACCACAACCCTGGTTCAAGTGCTCATTATCTCTCACATCAACTGTTGAAAAAGATTTTCAGACCTCTACACATTAGCCCACCAAAAATAGTAATAGTTAACATTTATTGAGTGTTCCCATGTATCAAGCACTTTTCAGGGTTGTTGCATGTATTAATTCATGTAATCCTTCATAGGTGTTTTTATGATCCTCCATGTTAAAGATAAGAAGTCAAGGCAGAGAAATTAAGGTGCTTGCCCAATACCATGTCTAAGCATGTCAGAACCAGAGTACGGATCCAGAAGTCTGACTTCATAGCCCAGGCTCTTAACCACTCCACTCCACGACCTAATTATGGCCTCCATTCATTTAGAATGGCTGCCAGTCACTCACAGGCTTAAAACCGGCCTTCCTAGGAAAGCATTCAGAGCCCTTTGTGATGTAACCCCCACCTACTGCTCTCTTGTATCTCCAGGCTTTTCTTTTCACTGGTCTTTTCTTCCTGTGTGCAGATCTACTCAGGATTCTACCATTTTAAGAAAAAGATCTTCCATTAACCCTGTCACCCTTCCAGGTTCCTGCCTCACCTCTCCCCTTCACACTCTTCAACCAAAGAGAAAACAACACTCCAATTCTCCATTCTCCCACACATCACTCTCCCATTAACCCTCTCTTCAGGCTCCCATCCTCTTTTACTAAACCTGCTTTTGCAGATCATCATTGATGATCTCTAATTGACAAACTGAAGGTTGTGAAATGTGAAGTTAAAGAAAACCCCTTGAGCCCAGCTCACTCTTTCTAGCTAGGTGATCTTCAGCAAATTATTTAACTTCTCTGAGCTGGTGATTATTCCCCTTTCCATCTCTTCCTGTCTGAAGTGTATCTACCTTCCTTCTATCCTGATACTGTCAAGCCATCCCCATCCCACCCTAACCATAATACCCTCATCTGTACCTGTTTTCCCTAAAAATCACCCCGCACCCAGGACTTTGTCTCTCCTCTCTTTCCACCCAGTCCATGCTTGGCTACTTACTACCTGTATGATCTCTGGCATTTAACTTCTCCTCCCATGGTTCCTCATTTAAAATATAAAATTAATAATACCCATATTCATACTTAACTTTTTTATAAGGATTAGTTAATATAGAGAGAGTTACAATGAAAACTCTGAAGAGTCATTCACATGTTGGTGTGGTTGTTGTATTAGTGTGTATGTTGGGGGGTGCTTTTGAAACAATCTCAAACTTAGAGAAAAGCTACAAGGACAGTACAAAGAATAACTTTTTCCTTCAACTATTTAGTTCAGATTTATGCCCGATCTCCCCCTAATACTTTAGTGTCTATTTCCTGTCAACAAAGACATTATGCAACATAACAACAAAATCAGGAAATTGACATTGATGCATTACTACCACCTACTCCTCAACCTTTCAAGGATTTCCAGATAGCAAAATGATCCAGTTCGGAATCACACGTTACATTTAGTCGTTATGTGTCTTTAATCTCCTTTGCTCTGGAAGAGTTCCTCAGCTTTTTTTCAACTTATATGACATTGACACATTTGAAGATTAAAGGACAGTTATTTTGTGACATGTCCATCAGTTTCACTTTGTCTGTTGTTTCTCATGATTAGATTCTGGTTAGGAGTCTTTGGCAAGAATATCACAAAAGTGATGGTGCATTCTTTCTAGCAACCTCTTAGGTGGTGTATGATTTTTGTTTGTCCCACTGATGATGCTAACTTTGATCACTTGCTAGGGATGGTATCTGCCAGGCTTTTCCACTGTGAACTTACTTTTTTCCCTTATTCATACATATTTTGTGAGCAAAGGACTATGTGGAAGAGGTATTTTGAAGTTATGTAAACATCCTTTTTTCTCATCAAATTTTCAACTTATTCATTTGTTTATTATATCAGTATGAACTTATGATTTCTTATTATTCTCAGTGATTAATTGTTTATTTTGAGGCTCAAATAGTTCAAGATTTGCCTGGGAAGAGCCAAAATATGTCATTTTGATGTGCCCTATCATCTTTTTAGCACCTCCTTACTTTCTAGTACAAAAAGCTATTCCAGGCTCTTGTATTTTCCTTGTCCCAGCTCTGGAATCAGCCATTTCTTCATGGAGACCTGGTTCCTTTTAGAGCTTTCAGTGGATAATGGTATTTGGAGTCCAGGATGTGAGCTCTGGGTATACTCCTTGCTATAGTAGAGAAAGCTATTCCAAGACCTTTTCACTGGAGAGAAGAGTGAGGGTATGTATCTGTATGCATATACACATGCATACACACACACATTTACATCAAATATGAACAGCTTGTGAGAGAAGATTGGCTGTGAAAGGAAGAAGAGATAACAAAAAATAAGATCAATAAAAGTAATACAAGTTTTTCCTTCCTTTTTCCCCCTTTTCTCTTCCTGAATAAGTCAGTCCTAAAGCTATTGGAGAGAGCTATCTACAGGGAAGCTTGGCTGGTGTGGGATGGAGGAGCCCAAGCAGGGTGAGGAGTATGTCTACGCAGAGGAAAGGCCCAGGTTGAGATTTCCTAAGCCCAAGGCAGAAGCGGGGTAGAGGGTGAACTGTGAAGAGGAGAGGAGTACGATGGTATGGGCTATTGGAGCTTAAGCAGGGTGAAGGGGGGGCCAGATTAATCTGAATTTTCCAGGGAAACAGAAGCAATAGGGGAGAGAAGGAAAGAGAGAGACAGAGAGATTTACTATATGATTATTGAGGCTGAGAAATCTAGGATCTATAGTCAGCAAGCTGGAGACTTAGGAGAGCTGATGGTATAAATTCTAATCTGACTCTGAGACTATGTCTTGACCAGTCTTGGCTAAGACAAGACCAGTGTCCCAGCTCAAAGATAGTTAGGCAGAGAGCAGGAATTCTTTCTTACTCTTACTCTGTTCAGGTTGGATGAGGCCTACCCACAATGGGGAAGGCAATCTGCTTTATTCAGTCTGTAAATTCAAATGTTAATCTCATCTAGAACCATCCTCACAGGTACATCCAAAAATAATGTTTAACCAAATATCTGGGTACCCCATGACCAAATCAAGGTGATACATAAACTTAACCATCACAGTATCCATATGTGAGGATATTCTGGCTGCAATTTCAGAGCCTAAGGGGGGTGATGAATGTGTCCGTACAGGGGAAGGCCCAGTGGGAGTTACTAGAACCCAAATGAGGTGGGAAGGGCATCCATGAATGGGGACAACCTGACATAGGTGTCACAGCATGGCAAGGTGAGCATGCTGTCCATGCAGAGATGTTGCTTGGTGAGGGACATCAGAGCCCAAGCAGGATAAGCTGAGTGTACACACTGGGGAAGGTGTATATACCTTCCTGGGGTATAGGAACACAGAGCTGTATGGGATGTAAGGACAGCATTAAGAGAGAGGAGAGGGTGGCCATGGTGATGGGTGATTTGGTTGCACACAGGAAGGTTGATCAAATGTGTAACACCTCACAGTGGCCTTTCCCCCATGTGGACACACTCCTCATCCTGCTTAGCCTCCAGTGTCCCACACCAGCCAGCCATCTATGTGCCCAGCTCTCTTGCTTTGCCCCACCTAATGGTTTTAGGACTGAATTATTCAGGAAGGGAGAAGGAAAAGGAAAAGAGGCATAGTGTTCTTTTTATTGGCCTTTTTTTGTTTGTTATCTGTTCTTCCAGCACTGCCAGTATTCTCTGACAAGTTGTTTGTATTTGCTATCCTCATTTTCTACTCTTTAGTCATTCCTCAACCCACTCCCATCTGGCTTCAGCCCTCAGCACTTTCAGATGTCACTAGGTCACCAATGTCTTCTTTATTTTTAAACCCAAGAGATCTTTTTTAGTCCTTGTGCCACCTAATCTGTTTGAGGTATTTGGTCATTTGACCTCTGAACATAGCCCATTCCTTTTGCTTCCATGACATAACACTCCTGTGATCTTCCTCCTGCTTCACTGGCTAGTTCTCCTTTATATCCTCCTCTTCCTCCACCTACTGCTTGAATGCTGGCACTGTCCAAGACTCAGTCCCAGGCCTTCTGCTCTTCTCACTCTTCATGCTCCCACGTTGCAGACCTGCTTTTGCTCTCGTTGTCATCTATATGCTAATATTTTATTTATTTTTTTAAAGATTTTATTTATTTGAGAGAAAGAGGGAGAACAAGCCAGGGGAGCATCAGGGAGAGGGAGAGGGAGAAACAGGCTCCCCCCCGAGCAGGGAGCCCAACGTGGGGCTCAATCCCAGGACCCCGGGATCATGTCCTGAGCTGAAGGCTTAACCGACTGAGCCACCCAGGTGCCCCTATATGCTAATATTTTAGAAATCTTTGTCTCTATCTCTGTAAGCCTGACTTTGAGCTCAAAACACATACACCCCACTGTCTGCCATGCATTCATTCATGCATGTATTTATTGAGTATTTATTGAGCAGTATTTATTGAGCACCTGCTATATACTAGGTGCACTGTTGTAGAATCTTAACATCTTCATTTAAATGTCTCAGAGTCACCTAAAACTCAACATACTCAGATAATGCCATTATCATCATCTTTCATTTGTGGTCTATGCGTATATCCAAGGTTCTCCAACTCAATACAGGGCATAATCATCTTATCCTCTGTCAGAGCCAGAAACATCTGACCCTCAACTCCTCATCCTCACATCTAGTCTATTACTAAGTCCTACTGATTTTACCTTTTACTTATCTCTTAAATCTCTCCAATTCTTTCCATTTCCGTGAACACTTAGACCTGGCCACCATTGTTCCTGGACTACAGCCTCCTAACTGGCCTCCCTGTCTCTAGTCTTGACCCTCCGCATACACATACTTTCAAACTACTGTCCATATGGTAGTCAGAATGTTCTTTCTACAATATAGATATATTCATATATCTATGATATATATATAGATATAATCATATCATTTCCCAGCTTTTAAATCTTTCATTTTGGGCTCCCTTTGCTCTTGAGTTAGAGGGGAAACTCGAACATAGCTTCAAAGCTGCCCATGATCTATCCTGCTTAGCTCTTCAGCCTCACTTCTGCTCTTTCTGCACATTGAACCTTCTCTACAGGCTCCAGATGGTTCTTTTGGCTGATAACATCCCTCATTTCTGCTACCTCCACTTAGGAACACCCTTCCTCTTGCCCTTTTCCTGAAGAACTTCTACTCATCCTTCAGGTCATGGGAATGTTGCTTCCTCAAAGAAGCCATCCCTGATACATAGACATGGTTAGGTCCTCTGTACCCTGAAACCCCCTGTCCTTTCACATATCATGCTTGCTTTCTTATAATCACTTGTTTAAAATTCTGTGTTCCTAGACAGGCTCATGTTCCATGAAATCAGGAATCCTTTCTATCTTACACCATCTATGTTTCACACGGTGACAAGCACACAGCAGAAGTTCAATAAATATTTGCTAAATGGATGAGTGAATTATTGGTGCTATAATAATAAACTAGACCCTATTAGGTTTATCCTTTTACAGTCTGGAAACATCATGAACTGATTTTAATGCATTCAATTAGTGTTAATAGATAAATATGTGATGCTATGTGGTATAATCATTGAGAACAGCCTGCTTGTTTCAAATCCCAGCATCTTCCCTTATTCACTCTGTGCCTTGGGCAGTCGCTACTATTCCTGTACCTATATTTGCCCATCTGTCATATGTTGTACTGAAGATTAAATGAGTCAATGTGCGTAAGTTACTTAGAACAGTGCCTGCAGCAATACTATATAAATAAGAGTTATTATTATTTTTGTGATATTTTCATCTAGACAAGCACCTTGCCTTTACAAACTTCCTTGATCATGGGAATAGATTCAAAAGATAAGGAATTTCAGGAAAGGGGACAGAATAGTGAACAAGACCATTTTGGGGGAAGATTCCAAGATAGTCCAGTCTAAACCTGCTGTATGGGCATGATTATGAGTAGCAACTCTCTTGATCTCAATAGTGTTTATCTCAAAGTTACCCCAATAGAAGATAAACTGTAATGGCCAACCTGAGAGTTGGCCTCCAGAGCCTCCAGAGCCTCTCCATGTTTTATGGATATGATCTCCACCCTGGCCCTGAAGCCAGGAACCCTCATCCCTTCTTTGCAGGGACTTCCCAAGACTCATCATAGCAACACAGAAACACTTAGACCTCCCGCTAGTATATGGACATGATGCATTGCTTCAGGCTATACATGACTCCTCTCAGTGCCACATTTGTTCTTAAATGGAACTTAAGTCACAGGAGGAGGGATAATGGAGAGAGTGGCAGCTTAGCAACAGAGGTGACTTTATGGGCTGGTTGTTCTCTAACCTGTTCTCTTTTGATGTTGTATCGATCCCCAGGTGAGGACAGGCACAAGTACAGAGGAAATGTCAGGTGTGGATCATGTTGTTTAAAGCTCATTTAAAAATACCTGGCACAGTATTTAATGCATAAATAAATAAAGATATTTAAATTTTTTAAATGGCCATAACAAAAGAGAAGTTTTAAAGTAATTAAAAATGGGCGCCTGGGTGGCTCAGTTGGTTAAGCGACTGCCTTCGGCTCAGGTCATGATCCTGGAGTCCCGGGATCGAGTCCCGCATCGGGCTCCCTGCTCGGCGGGGAGTCTGCTTCTCCCTCTGGCCCTCCCCCATCTCATGCTCTCTCTATCTCATTCTCTCTCTCAAATAAATAAATAAAATATTTTTAAAAAGTAATTAAAAATAAGTTTGTAAGAGGATAGGGATCTAATGATTTGTGTTTTTTTTTAATTATGATGAAAACCTAGTTTTAAAATATAAATAAGTGATGGGGATGTAATGCACAGCATTGTGACTATATGTTGCATAGTCGAAAGTTGCTAAGAGAATAGATCTTAAAAGTTCTCATCATAAGAAAAAAATTTTTGTGACTATGTATAGTGACAATGTTAACTAGACTTGTAATATATACAATACTGAACCATCATGTTGTACATCTGAAACTAATATAATGCTCTATGTCAATTATAACTTGATTTAAAATCAAAGACTAATATCAAATTTAATAAATGTTAGTGTTTTGAAAAAGTAAGTAATGTGCAAAATGTAAAAGCAGCTTTCCCACAGAGAGGGTTTTTGTTTTGTTTTGTTTTTCGGTTTTTGGTTTTGTTTTTTTTTTTAGAGAAGGGGAGAGAGAGAGAGAGCAAGCATGAGTGGAGGGACGGAGGGAGAGGGAGAGAGAATTCCAAGCAGGCTCCACACCTAGCACAGAGGCTGACGCAGAGCTCGATCTCACGACCTGGAGATCATGACCTGAGCCGAAATCAAGATCCAGACTCTTAACTGACTGAGCCCCCCAGGCACCCTGCCCACAGAGAGGTTTAACAAATATGTGAATAATATATATAAATAAAATGAAAAGCACTTGGTTAATAACATATATTTCTAAAAAGTGAATCAAGGGTATTTGTTTTAAATGATAGAAAAATGCATTTTTCAAACTACAACTAAGCATTATTTACAGACCCATGCAGCGAATCGACTAGATTAACAGAGAATTAGTGTGGAAGATGTTCTCCCTCACTTCCAAAAGATACAAGGAAAGTCTGAATAAGAAATCAGATACCAATCCCCCAGGATTAAGTCAACACACAATTTCTGCCAGCATCCGAAATATGGCACAGATTCAGAACCTGGCAAGTAAGAAAGGGAGTGACTAGAACCCAAATCACTGCATCATCTTGGGATAAAGAGGAGGCCTTTACTCACACTTGCTAGATGTGGAAGTTTGTGAGAGTGACAATTACCTACACCTCAGTTCCCTTGTCTGTAATTTGGATAAAAACATACTTACCTAAAGGGTTTGGGGGAGTATTACGTTAGTTAATACCTGCAAAGTGCAACACAATGCCTAGCACATAATAAACTCCCAGTAAATGTTAGCTATAACCATGTTTATTACATCGATTTCCACTGAACCCTAAGTGATGCCTTCCTATATGCCTATAATCATGTACATCTTTTGTGGAGAATGGTATTTGGAAGCCAGGATGTTTGAGATTTGCACTTATTTGCATTTATATCCAGAAGGACTTTCACCTCCAGAGTTAACAAAACCTGGCAATCAATTCTAGCTTCTTCATTTGCAGATAGTGAAACTTGAGGTGAGCAGTTTTAACTCCCTTGTCTTCAGTGTCCTTATCTTTAAGATGGAATAAGACCTACCTTGCTGGGTTGTAATAAAGATTAAGTGAGATAATATATGTAAAGTGCCAGACACAAAATGATGTTTCACAAAGAGCAACAATATAATAGGTACTAAAAAGAGATGTTTTATCAATGTTCCATTAATATTTTATTGGGAAATATAAAAATGGAGATTCAGGCAAAGAAAAAATATTTCAAATTGATGCCAGTTCAACAAGCAGACGAAAAATCTCTAGTGAAATAATTCTATGTCACCATTCCCAATGACTGGGATGAGCTGGTATGCTAATTACAAAATTTTTTGGAACATTTGAAAAAAATAAGGCATTTGTGTATTTTGGAAGCAGAGAAAAGAAGCTCTACTTGGTATGATTTGCTGTAATGATATATTTATCAGAAGCAGTTTACTTTATCTGCTGCAGAATGCTCTTTGATGTCATTAACCTACAGAAATAATTATAGGAAAGTAATGCAAGATGCTTCAAAGGGTGAGGTGACAGGGGCTTTCCTCCACTCCTGAAGGCTACATCAATTAATGCAGCAAACCACAGTCCTCTGGAGTCCAGGAAGTAAGGAATCAGAAAGCACCTGAATCAAAGGCCCTTAAAAATTCTTCTGATTACTCATATTAATCATATTGACATTGATTCTTGGAAAGAAAATACTGGTAATTATTTAATAATGTAAGTCTTCTGCAAAACTCCAAAATTCACAAATCTAAAATATTTTTTAATTTTTTTAGATTATTTATTTGAGAGAGAGTGAGGAAGAGAGGGGAGGCGCTGAGTGAGAGGGAGAGACAGAATCTCAGACTCCCTGCTGGGTGCAGAGCCCAATGCGGAGCTCAGTTCACGACCCTGAGATCATGACCTGAGCCAAAATCAAGAGTCAGTCACTGAGCCACCCAGGCGCCCCACAAATCTGAAATTTTAAATGATAATATAAATCATGATCAGCATGCTCCTGTTCACTCTGGAGGAGAAAGTTTGGGTTTAATAGAAAGAATATCACACTTGGACTCAGGACACCCAAATTCAAAACTCTAGTTGGCCACTCACAGCTGAATGCACAGTGCTGCTCACTGAGCTGCCCAAGTCTGTTTTCCCCCCTGTGGCATAAGAATGAAATGACCTCCACATGGCGGGGTGGGGGGTGGGGGGGGTGGGAGGGTGGTGAAGATTACACAAACAAAAGTATATTTGTTACTGGCCCAGAGCAGAAGCTATAATTATTAACTGAATCAAAGATTACTTTTAACATAAAATAATAATTATAATAGCTAACATTTATTGTTTATGTACTATGTACCAGCTGCTGTCCTAAACATTTTACATTAATCGTCTCATTTTTTCTTACCATATGATCCAGCAATCCCATTTCTGGGTATATATCTAAAGAAATTGAAAGCAGGATCTCAAAGAGATATCTGCACTCCCATGTTCATTGGAACACTTCACAATAGCCAAAAATATGGAAACAACCTAAATGTCCATCAATGGATGAATGGATAAATAAAATGTTATATATATATATATATATATATATATATACACACACATATGTATATATATATATAACATTATATTATTTCACCTTTAAAAAGAAGGAAATCCTGCCATTTGCAATAACATGGATGAATCTGGACAACACATGTTAAGCGAAATAAACCATAAAAGACAAACACGGCTCTTATATGAGGTTTCTAAAGTAGTCAAACCCATAGAAACAGAGTAGAATAGTGGTTGCTGGAGGTGTGGGGGAAGAGAGAATGAGTTGCTATTCAATGACTATAGCATTTCAGGTATGCAAAATGAGTAAGTTCTAGAGATCTGCTCTATGGCTTGGTGCCTAGAGTTAACAATGCTGGATTGTACACTTAAAAATTTGTTAAGAGGATAGATCTCATGTTAAATGTTCTTATCAAAAGAAAAAGAAAAAGGGAAGAAAAAGAGCTATGAGGAAAGTTCTATCATTATCTCTTTTTTTCATTTGGGGAAAAGGTTTAGAGAAGTTGAGTAAGCAGTCTAAGTTCACATAAAAGATAAGTGCCCAAACCCAGGGTAAGACAACTTTTTCTTATACCCAAAGCCTATATGTTTCCAAATTATTGGTTTTCAAATTATTTCTTAATAGCAGAAGACTTTATTCAAATGAAATGTTTTGTTCTCACCAATTACATGTAACAGATAAAAAATGAGAGACCAGGATTCAATCAGGAACTGAAAACTTTGCCTCTTGGTGGCCTTAGCAATACCTCAGAGGAACCCTAGAACTTAAGGAAACAAGTGTTAAAGTATTACTATGATGATCAAATCCTTTCTACATTTATGATTGTGACAGTTTGCAACCCGCTGGAAAGGTCTATGACAAGTAATAATTTATCATGTTTCTAAAGTATTAATTTGAATCTTGTATTGCAAAACTGTTGGGAGCAAGTAATTTACCTGGTAAGTGAGCTTTTTAGAAGTGTGAGGAATACCTCCAGGTTACACATGATTTGTGGTACATATATGATTTGGGAGAAAGCCAAAGCCTGGGCAAACATTCCCATGCTCATGAATCAGGGGATTCACAAAGAATTTGGACATAACTATTGACAAAATGTCTAGATTCTACCATACATGATTACTGCAAACTGGCAAAGTGTGTCTTTCATTTTATTGTTAATGAGTAAAGAATGTCAAATTACTCAGCACAGTGCCTCAGCGTTTCCTCAGATTGCCGGGTTTAACAAAAATACAAGATACCCAGATTAATTTGAATTTCAGACAGGTAACAAATGCCTTTTTGTATAAGTATATCACAAATATTGCATGGGACAACAAAACAGTTGTCATATCCTTAAAATTTTTTTATTTTATATGCTTACTTAGAAAGCCAGGTTATTAACAGCAGGCAGTGAACTGTAACATATCTTAATCCACACACACAGACATTTTGGATAAATTAGTTTAGGCAAATGACAGGCAAGATGAAACATAAATTATAAATAACATATAAATGAATAAAATATAATAATTAAAATTAAAATGGTATGGACAGATTAGACACAGCTGAGAAAAGAACTGGTTGGATAAAAGATACATATTAAGAAATTATCCACCAAGAGATAGGGATGTGAAAGAGGAGTTAAACACATGAAGAGCAGATGAAACTTTCCTAGATGCGTTTAATCAGGGTTCCAGAAGGAAATAATATAAATAATAATAAAGAAGCAATATTGAAGAAATGTTAGCTGATAATTTTTCAGAGTTGAAGGAAATCATCAATTTAAATAGGACAACTCACATAAAAAAGGGCAAGTGGAAAACTTCCAGTTTTATACCAGACATATATAGTGTTGAAACTACAGAATACCCAAGACGTTATGATAGAATCTTGAAATTTATCATAGTAAAGAAATGTAAATTTTGAGTTGAGTCACAAGTGAATTCTAGGACTTAGAAAAACAAAACTTTCAAAGAAGGAAAATATATTTTCATGGCTAGAAAATCTAAAACTGAAAATATTTACAAAAAATTTTCTGTTAAAAATTTTTTTAATCATCTCTAATCATGAAGAACCTAATTTAAAAGAAAAGACTAAGATATTTACAAGGAAGACATATCAGGGAAGATTAAGAACTCCTTGATGAACTCAGAGATTAAAATAGTATATTCAAAAATGTAGTTTTATGTAAGTGTGTAGACATCTGGCCCTTTAGAAAGCTTGATTTCTTTACAAAGATTTTGTTGTTGTTAGACCTGAGTGAGTTTCTCATAGCCCAACAGTAAAATAATTTCTAATTATCTACATAATCAACTTGAAAACATTGAAAGCTTGTGAAGTTTTCATTTAGTTTGGAGGTGAGGAATAGGAAAGCATGAGTCCTTGAAGAATATTACTTGCTCTGCTACTAAATGTATTTGTATTCTTTGTGGTTTGTAGCTTCGAGAGTTGCTTTTGTTTTCCTTTATTTTTCCTAACACAAGGGCATTTCTGTATTTCCTCTGTTACGTGTAAGTGCAACTGACCCTTCAACAACATGGGTTTGACCTGCACAGGACCACTTATATGTGGATTGTTTTTTAATAAATACAGTACTGTAACTGTGTTTTCTCTTCCTTGTGATTTTCTTAATAACATTTTCTTCTCTCTACCTTACTTTATTGTAAGAATACAATATATAATACATAAAACATACAAAATATAAGATAACCAACTGTTTATGTTATTGGAAAGGATTCCAGCCAACAGTAGGCTATTAACAGTTAAGGTTTGGGGGAGTCAAAAGTTACATGTGGATTTTCAACTGCACAGGACTGGGGCAGGGAGCCTGGCATCCTTAACCCCTGAGTTGTTTAAGAGTCAACTGTACTTTGTTTCTTATCCACATGACTCTGACATTAAAGATTAGAAATAATATGGTTTTGAGGTGGATTTTCCTCCAAAGTGAAGGCAGGTACAGAGATGGAATAATGAGGGAGATGGACATATTTATATTGACATGCATTTACTGAGCTTCAGTTATATGAAAGGTTCAATATTAAACACAAAAGACATACAAAGATGTATGATACCAACAAATCAATGCTGCAATAGTTGAGCTGAGCTGAGACTGGTAAATCTACTTCACTGGTTTACATTTTTGGACCATACCCTCACCTTTTATGGAGAGCGATCATCAGAGTCACATGAAATCCTTTTCTGCATTCTATGTAAGTGCTGTCAATGACACCGTCTGTTTTGCTGCTCCCTGTCCCCTTTTGGGGATCCCACATAAAAAACCTCTTCCAAAACTTAATGCCAAGAAACATTTGGTGCCTAAATGTCCAACAATAGGGAAATGCATAGGTAAGTTACAGCATTTTCACATAACAGCATATTATATAAACATGAAAGTGATAATTTTGAATCCTGTGTAGAAAGATGGAAAATAAGTGACATAAGTGAATAAAACAATACAAAATGACATCTACACTGTGATTACAAATATACAAAACATATCTTCACACAAGCGTGAACGTTCAAAGGTAAACTACACATTAGGAGTAAAATTACAGGTGCCTTCTCCCTCTTTCAAAGCACACATTCAGAATGGCACAAAAATACATGTTGGTATGGAAAACTTTGTCTCTCACCAAATTTGGTGTTTCTTCTTTGTAATTCTCTTTTTACCTTGGGAGGAAGGAAGCTCAGAGCCACATACATTATTCAGTAATTGCATTACATTAACACTTATGGATGGCATTTTATTCTCTCTTTTCAAGGCTTTGATTGTATTCCACTGTATCTCCTTTTTTGACGGACTAAAAATGAAGAAAAGAAACACACTTGACACCCTTATCTTCAAATAGCTTGTAATATGTTTTTATTTATTTATCTAACTACATTTTATGTAGTTAGAAATGTTAAGAAATGCATTATGCTTAGATTGAGGTTATGCTCCATTTGAAAGGATACCACAGAGGAGGTGTGCTCTCTGCAGTGAATCATATCAGGGATTACATGATATTGATATGCATTTCAGGAAATCACTTGGTTAAGGTGGCTTTTTCAGATTTCTCCACTGCAAAGTTACTGTTTTTCCCTTTGTAAGTAATAAATATTAGGAGAAAGACACTTTGAGACAAACATTCTTACTCTTCTCAAACTTTCATCTGAAGATTTTGAAGACTCATCAGTGGATCTTGATTGTAGCAATTTTTTCTATTTTCTAATTGTAATTTTTCTACTTCCCTCATTCCTTCAACATTTATTATTTGGAGCTGTTCTATAAGGAGAATTTACCTCTTCTCCATTTATATATTTATTCACTTATTTATTTACATCAGTATAGACTCATGGATATTTACTTTATTCTTTGGGTTATAATCCAATACTACCATTTAGTTTGTTGCTCAAATTATAACATGAAACTAACCTTTTTTTTTTTTTTCACTACTGTGCTTTCTGGTACCTCCAAATGCTCCAGGCTCATCCTGTATTTTTCCTGCCTCAGCTGTGGAATGGACCACTTCTCTGAGGAACCCTGATTTCTTTTCTCGAAGAATGGTATTTAGAAACCAATATCTGAGCATTAGCATTAGGTGTGCTCCTTGCTACTGGAGTATCATTGCTTCCAGGCACCCTCAGCAGACTAAGCCTGCCAGGGATATGGCCATCTCCGTGCTTCTGCTCCTCGCTTGGCTGCAGTTATGGGCCCAACCTTTCCTTACTCCTGCCTCTCCCCCAGTGGTATAGCATGTTCCCTTGTTCTCTTTCTGCAGGTACGATGGGTTTTCACTAGTACCGTAAACAACTACATTGCTGCCCTTCATTTGATGGGGAACATCAGTGGGAGAGGTCCAGGTAGAATTCTGTGACCAGCCTTCAGCAGCTGCTCTTTCCCTCCCCAAATTAGGACACTTTCTTAGGACTCTCTCCAAACTTTTCTGCAAGTTCTCGGTAGGGTTTGTGGAGAAAAGGCCTGAAGAGGTTGCAGATTCACCAATTTCTGTGGCCCCTAGGTGCTTCAACTCTCTCATCTGTGTACACTTGGCCTCCTCCATCAACCCTCTAATCTCCCAGGGGGATTCTTCTTACCAGTATCTACATGTGTCTGCACCAGGTACATCTGTGCTCATGCCTACTCTTTCCCTGCAGAGGCCTCTCTCATCTTAGATTTTGAGCCACGTGGTTACCCTGTGACAAGTTCTCTGACAGGTTCAAAAAAGTCATGAACTTGCAATTTGTTGGCTTGTTTGTTTCTTTTATTGTAAGAGCGTGAAAGATGCTCTTTCTAGCTCTGCATCTCTGAGTGGGAATTTAGAAGAGTTTTATTTGTGAAATCAGCCCTGGCTTACTTATCCAGTCTTATCTTAACACAATTGACCACTTATTTTTTTGGACTTCATAATGTATATTATCTTCTTTTTATGTCTGAAATAGCCCCCATCTGAATTGTAAGCTTTGCGAAAGTTAGAAATTTTGATGGACTAGTGGAAAGAGTATGAACTTTAGAAACAAAAAGAAACTAAGCTCAAATCCTGCCTCTGTGATCTTTGTGGCCATGAACAAAATAGTACATGTGCCTCAGTTTCCTCCTCTGTAGAACGTAGATAAGAATACTCAACTGAGGAGTGCCCAGGTGGCTCAGTCGGTTAGGTGTATGACTCTTGGTTTTGGCTCAGGTCATGATCTCAGGGTCATGAGATCCATCTGCATGTCGGGCTCTGCGCTGGGAGAGGAGCCTGCTTGGGATTCTGTCTCTCCCTCTACCTCTCCCCCCACCTTCCTTGTTAAAGAAAATACTCAACTGAAATGTGTGCTGTGAGAATTAAGGAGGTGGTGTTCATAAACCCTTGACATGGGTAAGCTTTCAGAAGATGTAAGTGCATTTCTCTTACTGTTTTCTCCTTGTATTTTTTTTTTAAAGATTTTGTTTATTTATTTGACAGAGAGAGAGAGACAGAGAGAGAGGGAACACAAGCAGGGGGAGTGGGAGAGGGAGAAGCAGGCTTCCCACGGAGCAGGGAGCCCGATGCGGGGCTCGATCCCAGGACCCTGGGATCATGACCCGAGCCAAAGGTAGACACTTAACTACTGAGCCACCCAGGAGCCACCCATTTTCTCCTTGTGTTTAATCTGAGTTTCTCACAGAATCTCAGAAGAGCAATGGACGTGGAGCAGCAGCAAAATTTAATATATTCAACTGAAGTTCCAGTCTTGTTTCCTTTTTATTCTCATAATATGTTACAACCCAACTTTTGGTGCTCTAATACACACCAAGAAAAATTCACCAACAATCTCTATGAAAAACCATAAAGTTCAGAAAAGAAACTTGCCACCTTTCCTCCTACAAAAACATAATATCTCAATAATGGACCAAGAAGCTTAAAAATCTGGCTGATAGAATATTCCTCTTGAGGAGGGACTAGGATAAGTTAACAACTTCTTTGAGCCTTACATCCTTCATCTAGATTAAGGATTCAGAGTATTGGTCTAATTATGTCTAACCCCTGGGTCAAGGCATAGAAGGGCTCAGTTAAAGTGAAAATGTTCTCCAAAAATCATATCCTCCTTAATTCATTAACATTTTCACAAAAATCCTTCAGAGAGTCACTCTAGTTCTGAGACACATACAGATACTATTGGAGGAAAAGAGAAGCCAAAACCAGCAAAGAGGGAAAGTACACGTCCTCCAGAACTGGGTTCCCGAGGAAGGCAAGATTGAAAGGGGAGGGATCCCTGTAGAAAGAGAGCAAGGGGACTTGGCAAGCAAGCACGTCCACTCCACAGTGTTGCAGAGAACAAGCATGGAGAACAGGAATTTGTGTGTTCTCCTCCTGAGAATTGTTGCTGACAATCTCCAAAAACTCAAATTCTAAGGAAAGTATGTTAGTATGTTTGGGCTGCTACAACAAAATACTATAGACTGGGTAGCTTATAAACAACAGAAATTTATTGCTTACAGTTCTAGAGGCTGGGAGTCTAAGATCAGGGTGCCAGCATGGTCAGGTGAGGGCCCTCCTCCAGGTCACACACTTTCTCACTGTGTCCTCACCTGGCAGAGAGGGCTAGGGATCTGTCTCCCTAGGGTCTCTCAAATAAGGTACCAGTCCCTCATGAAGGTTCCACCCTCATGATTGAAGCACCTCCTAAGGGCCCAACCTACTAATACCATCTCCTGTGGGAGTTAGGATTTCAACATATGAATTTAGGGGAGGACCCAACATTCAGACCATAGCAGGAAGCAAAACATTATTTTAAAGTTATATTTGCTAAAGGCAAAGCCAAAACTACGCTCATTGGTGACATGTAGAACAGGATAGTACAGGTTGAGGTTAGGTTTATCAGTTTTTATTTGAGTCGTAGACTTACAACTTCTAAGGGCCACACAAATGGTTTATGAGAATGACTGAGTCCACAGTGCAGAAGGAGAGCCACGTAATGCTGACTGTTCATTTATTTAAGTATATTTACAAATAACACCCACATTGAGTTTCTGATATTAATATCTAATTCTTCTAATTCTCACTAAGGAATTGGGGGAAATCTTTTAACCTGGAAGGCTAAGAGAAGATGTCTTTGTTCTGTCAGTTCCATCGGGTTTATCTTCTTACCTTTACTGTTCTGATCCTCTTCCCAGGGGCTCGTCATACCCATGGTTTTATTCCACACCAGCTGGGACTGAAAAGGTTTTCATACTTCCATCGTGGCACATGAAAAATTCTCAAGTCTCTACTCATCCCTTTATTTTCAGGACTAAGAATTAACATGAATGCTACTCCCTTCAATAGGATCTGAAAAATGCAGACTTCCAGTTCCTTTAGAACATAGGAAAGGCACCTCTTCTGTACTTTTCTCTCTCTGATCTCAGCATTCTGAATTCTGATCAGCTTTTTCTGAGTTACTGATCAGCAGTATATACACCATATCGTTTGTTTCAATCAGAGGAATACTTCTCTGATTAGAGTTTGAACTGAAAACAGATTTCTCGTGGGAAGGAACCATTACACAATATCAAACACTACTAACCATCCTCCCAAATAGAGTGGGATTCAAGAGTTTACCATCCCATGCCACATAACAGTATGCCTTCCTTTAAGAAATGGTATTGCTACCCTTCCAATGAGGCAAGAGTCTCTGTGGAAATCTTCACCAATCCTCAGATACCCAAGCAATTAGGTAGGACATATTAACTCCATAGTTCAAGCAGCATCAGTTTCTTTGCCATAATGGAATGCTAGGAAAAATACGTTTTGGTTAAATCCTCTAACAGTGTTTCTCAAACTGCAGGTTATAATCCAATCATTAGTGAGTTCTGAAATCAATTTAGTGGCTTGTAACTAGCATTTTCCTTTTAAATAGAATGGAATAGGGGAAAAAAAGAGAAGAGAGGAATGGGGGAAATGCACATGTAAGGGTAGATATTAACTTAGTAATATTTTGCTTTGGTTATAAAGAATAGCCAAGCACTTCTCTCTTAAGCATCTTTCAAGTAACTTCTCTGGACAGCTTAATGCACATACGAATACAGCCAAGGTTTCAGTCTTGTATCCATTCACATTTTACAAAGGGATATCCTTTCTGCCTTTTTCCTACCTGGCAATACTTTTCCTATCCTTGCTGTGGCTCCCAAAGTTTAGCAAGTTCTGATTGTATCACATGACCAGATCCAAATTCAAGGTCAAGTTTTCCAAGTCGATCCAAGGCAGATAAATATCCTGAGCCATTGTTCCAGCTCAGTGCTAGACTACTGAATGAAAAAGGAAAAGCAAACAAGACACAAAGGTTAATTAAAAAGAGATAGCAACTGCAGGTGGTCCCCGACTTTTGATGGTTCGACTTAACGATTTTTCAGCTCTACCATGGTACAAAAGGGATACACGCTTCAGTAGAAACCATAATTCAAATTTTGAATCTCGATCTTTTCCTAGACGGGTAATAGGCAGTATGATACCCTCTTGTGTTGCTGGGCAGTAGCCACAGGCCACAGCTCCCAGTCAGCCCCATGGTCATGAGGGTGAACAACCAATACACCGACAAACATTCTGTACCCATACAGCCATTCTGTTTTTCACTTTCAGTACAGCATTCAATACATTATGTGAAATAATCAACACTTTATTATAAAATAGGCTTTGTGTTAGATGACTTTGCCCAACTGTAAGCTAATATAAGTGTTCTGAGCACATGTAAGGTAGGCTAGGCTAAGCTACGATGTTCAGTAGGCTGGGTGTATTAAATGCATATTCAAACCTATGGTATTTTCAGTTTACAATGGGCTTATGGGATGTAACCCCATCGTAAGTCAAGGAAGATCTGCACTTACAATATCACACTATGAAAATAATTCACCACCTCTGTTGAACAATATCGTGGGTTCTCCTTTAAAACAGGACAAAACACTAAAGGAAGCAAGATGGAAAAGTAAATTCAGATTTCTTGGAGCTAGACAGAGAGTGTCAAGTGGACTGGCACACACAGCAAAGCACTGGCCGTAACTAGAACTGCTGGGACCCCTGGAGGGGCCTGGCTCTCAGTCAAGGATGATGAACAACCATGGGCCCCCGTGAGCTCAGCCACATGCTGGCTGCCTCATAGCCCTACCCTAAACACAGTGCGGTCTTGTCATTCACCCAACAAAACCAGAGCAGAGAGCAATCTCTGTCCAAGGATCAGTGACCCCAGGAAATCTGGTCATGTCATCTCCATATAATAGAACTCTCAGTGTCTTTCTAATGCTCTGAGGGGGAAAAGGATCCAAATTCCTTAAAATGACCTACAGGCTCAGCCTATACTATCTTTGACTTAGCTTGGCAGCCTTGCCCCTTTCACTTCCCACTATCCCTATCTCTCTCTCTTTAAGAATTTATCCATTTATTTGAAAGAGAGAGAAAGAGCAGGAGTAGTGGGGAGGGAGAAGCAGACTCCCCACTGAGCAGGGAGCCCAATGCAGAGCCTGATCCAGGACCCTGGGATCATGACCTGAGCCAAAGGCAGATGCTTAACCAACTGAGCCACCCAGGCACTGCTTGCCAGGAGTTCTCTTATCAGCAGGCCTTTGCACATGCTGTTCCCTCTACCTGAAACACATTTCCCTTGCACTTCATCTGCCAACTCATCTTCATCCTTCAGTTGTTAACTCAGGTGTCACTTCCTCTGTGCCTTCATTGCCTCATGCCTTCCCCTGCCTGTGTTGCTTGCTCCTCCTCTGTAGCCCCATGGTACCTGTCTTTCCAAATCATAACACTTTCAAACTATGTTCTAGTCATTTTTGTACTGTCCCATGTCCATAGCCCCACATCTGCTAGGACACTATGGCAGCAGCTAGATCTTTCTAGTTCATGGTGCTTCTTTGCTGATCTCCTCCATCCCCAGCATCCTAGTCAGTGACAGGCAATAACAAACATTTTATCATCTTTATTGCTACTGTCACTGTTCTCAGTGCATATTGAATTCCAGGTCTCCTCTGGGGCTTGCCTCCCACTCCCTACAGGTATAATTTCTTTTTGCTTGAATCTTTTTGTTCTCATCTGTGAAATGAAGGTTATGGTTAGGATTATATAAAATAATGAACGTAAAGCAGTGCAGTTCCTGGCACATAGATATTCAATTTGTGGTAATTATCTTACCCCATCTCTCTTCTCTCATGCCTGTTTAGTGACACCTGTCTTGCCTAATTGCAACCATCCCCCTGCCCAGCCCCTCCACCTGTCCATGGACAACACCTGAGTCCTGAGAAATAAAGGTCCCATTTCATGCATTTCCCCCTTTATCCTCTCCCTCCCGACTGGGGTAACATTCTGGGATCCGAGTTTAGCTAGGATATTTGGAAACTACTCTCCAAGTTACCATATGGATCTCCGGATTTTCACTACACCAGTCTTCTTACTGAGTGTCTTCCTGGAACTGCTGATAACCTCCTGACCATAAGCTGCTGTGTGTAGGAAATCTCTCTACTGACCAACCCCTTGGGACTAACTTTCCTTGACAGACACCTTCAGTGAATACCTGTGGTGCCCATGACCTTCACAGGGGAGTCTGCTGTAGAAAATGCACTGAAGAGGTTCAGAGTATTTGGGTTCTAGTCCCTAGTCTGTCACATAGTAGCTGGTGACTTTGGTCAAATCCCTTGACATCTCTCTACCTCAATGTCCTCATTATTAAAGTGGGAAGGATTGACTAGATCATGTCTACATTCCATCGTAGCCAAGCTATTCTTTGATATTATGGTTCTGTGCTTAAGGTATAGTTCATTCTGGATCCTTACAGAAACTAGATGGCACCCTCAAAGCAGGTGTTTAAGCAGAATTTAATAAGACGACTATTTACAAAGTATGGGCAGGTTGTAGGGAAACCACAAAAGGTAACAACCCCAGGGCTAGTAATAGCAGAAAACCACAATCACCAATGAAGTTTTCAGAAAGAAAACCCTTCAGATAGAAAAGGTATGTTGGAGAGGACCACCTAACAGGAGCTGTGGCGTTTGTACTGGAGGCAGCCAGCCTGAAGAGATTCGACAGGGAGGGACCCAAGCAAATATTTGCTCTTTCCAAGCCCCATCTCCCACTGATGCTCTTCAAGGGTGAAGCAGCTGGAATCCAGAAGACCAAAGAGCTCGCTGATATGACCCATACAAAGTATCCTCATTGAGCACAATGCAGGGTGGGGAACAATAGAGAAAGGATTTGGGGGAGCAATCAGAAGATGTCCAGCCCACAGGGATACTAATGACATTTAGGTAGAACCTTTTTGTACACGATGAGTTGTAGCTATGCAGATGAAAACACTGTTACTGTCTAACAGAGTTCCACCGTCCCTTAACATTCCATTTAGTGTAAATCATCTAAACTCCTTTAAAGAAATGGCATTGTTACCACCAGCTCTATCAAACATTAAGACCAAAGCCACAGGTTAGTGAAATCTGAAATTTTCCTATGTTGTAGAAAGTCTTTTTGGAAAGTAACTTATGGCAACATGAAATGTTTAATGTCACCTAATAACCTATGCACCTTATTTTAAAAATACTTTTGATTAGACGATCTACAGAGTATCCTTTTGAGAGCAGTCTAAATGATTATTATCCAATTCTTATGTAGATGTATAATTAATCTAACAACTATGATCTGACCATGAATATGCCTTTGCCATCTGGTAACTTTACCCTGAATTTGATCATGAATAATACATAACCATCTGACAGTTGAATCCAATCCATAATGTGGCCATACATGATAAAGATCCATCTATAGTGTGCTAATTTGTATTCTCCATCATTTTCATCTAATTCCTACCCAGAGCTTTTTCACTGAGTTTCAAGCACCCGGGAACCATCTACCTACACAGTAGGCCATATGGGATGCAGTGCATATTCTCCAGTGTCCTGGGTCTGATTCTAATTGTCACCAGTCAAGCCAAAATGTGTCACTCCAAACATGGGCAGGGGCACTCTTGGGCATTCATAAGATGCTTAATGGGGCTTTCAGTATAGTGTTGCTGACAGTGTGTGTTTTAATTAGACTTGTAAATGCACATTTATTTTTCCCCCTAGACCAGTCCCACATTCAGGTGAAAGAGACAGCCATGTGACTGTAGGTGTCATAGAGTGGCTGGAGAGCGTGACCACCTTATAAGAAGTGCACTGTGAGCATTTGAAAGTATGAGCCAAACAAAATGTTTCCCACCTGACCTCATCACCCTGTCCTACTTTGGTGTTACACTTGCACTTCATCTCCTGTGAGCTGGTACTCATCTATGGCTCCTTCTTTAGCAAGCCCCTTCTGGATTGTAGAGGCTGTTAAAATCTCTACTTCACCTGCCTTTATCTGTATTCATATTCTAATTCAAATGCTTACAATATACAGTACTCATCAAAATGAAAAACATTTCCTGGCCCAATTTGGCTAGCAGTCCATCAGGTTATAAATTTTGTTTTATATGGTTTATATGGTTATTTCTCTCCATCAATCTTGACCCTGGGGCATTCTAACAAGTGGAGCCTAGGATATTTGCAATTCACAGCCATGATTTATTCCCCTTAACAATTTGTTCTCTACTCCCTATAAAATCTCTAATACTGTGGTAGAAATAGAGAAGCTTGGAGGGTGATTTAGTGCTGATAGAAATCTATGAGTTAAATTTTTTAGTTGGTGACTTTGAAGTGACAGTAAGCCCATGACCTTGATATCTGAAAATAATGCCACCTGAATTTGAAAGTGACCACAGTCTATATGCATAAATGTGACAGAAGAGTTTTAAATTGTGAGTAGTCTGTTCCACACTTTGTGCTCATCAAAGTTGGCTTTGATTTTTTTTCCTTTTTACTGCGCTGTGAGTAGCAGATCCTGCAGCTCCACTTCAATTAAACCTCCTTAGTTTCATATAGCCAGAGTCATTGTTGAAAAGCCACCCCATTTGTTGTTGAGGGTGTGGCCCACTTCCTTTGGCATGGGTCCCCCTGAGCCATGTGTATGACCACACCATTGTGTCTACAGCTAACTGATGGGGGGAGGACCTAACTCGAGGCTAGAAAGAAAGTAACGTACAAGTCAGCCAATGACCCACAAGGTGGACTCAGGCTTTGTCCATCAGGGAAGGAGCCTCAGGCAAACTGATCAGGTACCCACTTTGAGGGGGGGTTGAAAGTGACATGTAAACATTTGATAGTTAGTTATGGGGGAAGAATCTGAAAGAGAATAGTAAGCAAAAGCTAAGAGCAGACAGAAACCATAATGTAAGAAGAAGTGACATCAGCAGTTGAAACTGAGACAGCTGGATTCATCCCATGGTAGATGCAGGAGAAAGCACGTACTGCTTGGTTAGGGGTAAGACAGCCATAGTGCTGAGCTGCCATACATCTCAAATAGCCTTGCAGCATTGGGGGAGGGGTCGTCCTAGTTAAATCACCAATTCACCTATTGATGTGTTTTGTCTAACCCCTAATAGCATTTGAGTTTGCAATCCTGATAAAAGGCCTAGGTAATCGGGGGAAATCGGAGGGGTAGACGAACCATGAGAGACGATGGACTCTGAAAAACAAACAGGGTTCTAGAGGGGAGGGGAGGATGGGTTAGCCTGGTGGTGGGTATTGAGGAGGGCACATTCTGCATGGAACACTGGGTGTTATGCACAAACAATGAATCATGGAACACTTCATCTAAAACTAACGATGTAATGTATGGGGATTAACATAAGAATAAAAAAAAGGCCTAGGTAATCATGAATTTTCTGAAATAAACTGAGAAAGTGAGAAATTTTAAAAATAGATTCTTTTTCTGAATTATCCAATTGAATCTTGTTAATGACCAACAGTGATGTACCTGTAATTCTTATATTTGTTTTATTCTCAACATCTGGAATCGACTCTTTCTGCCCTCTATTTATCTAATTAGTGCTTCTGAATGGGGGCACCAGTAGTTTTGAGAGGGACAATTCTTGATTGAGTAATTCTTTTCCATGGATTGCAAGGCATTTAGCCTCTCTGGCCCAATGAATGACCTAAGTGAGCCTCCGTTTAAAAATAAACCTATACATCTCCAAATGTCCGCTAGGGGGTAGTACTGGTCGGTTAAGAGCTCCTGAACTAAGCCTTCCCATTTGTCAAGGGGCAGTACAAATCCAACCTTCTTTTTAATTCTTTGATTATCAGAGACTGTAATGATTTCTGTATCTTCTTTGAATTCCAACTGCACTTAGAATCAATAAAGCATCATTGACTTCTTAATTGTGTTTTAATTGCCTCATGTATGTTGGCTTCTCTTCCCAATTTGATCATAAATTCTTCAAGAGCAGCAAAGGATCTAAGTAGTTTTTGGTATCCCACATAGTGCCTTCTATATAAATGCTGAGTATTTAATGAATTCTGACTGGCCTCAACGATCTAGTCTCTGCTTACCTCTTTGGCAATGTTTCCTACCACATCCCCACCCTCACACCTGGCCCTTGTCCCCCTAACATTTAGGAAAAGCTCTTTAGAGTTCCCTGAACATACCTTGTTAGTCCACCATCATGCCCCACAAATGCTGTACTTTTAGCATATCTGACATTCTGCAGTTGCTCTTCTTCTAGGTGAAATCCTACCCAGTCTTCAAATTCCAGTCTTTCTGGCTAATTACTCCCTTCTCTCTACTTTGTATGAACTTCTATGGATGTATAACTTGTCTGTTTACCTTTATCTTTCTTCTAAAGAGGACAGGAACTATGATGGTTGGTACTTAGTAAGTGCTGAATAAGTGTTGGTTGATTATAATTGATTATACCATATTTTTAATATTTATGAGCATGAGACACACAGCAGAGAATGGTGAAGAATGTTGGTCACCAAATGGGGGCAGCCATAACCTTTCCTTTCACCATAGCTTATCTTTTGATAAATAACGCTAAATAAATAGAAAGTATGTGTCTCCCTACTTTTCAGAGCTTGATTCCAACTTACGTAAATTACACACTTTCATTAAAGCACCTGAAGCTCTGTTTAATTTCTCTCATTTGGCTTTCTCCCTTTTACAATGGTGACAGGGAGATACTCAAGACAGGACATGAGCTGATCAGTGAGAAATTAACTCAAGCTGAACAGTCAGTGGGGAGGCAAAAGAAAGTAACAGTCTGCATTTTATTGGAATAGATTATTTCCTTTCTCTTTAGCACTTGACTGCAAGAGGTTTCCCCTATTACTCCCCTATGGTAGAGAACAGTGTTGTCCATGTAAGTATAAAAAGTATCATATAAAATAGTAATAAAAGTAGTAACAGAAAACCTGTCAACTAATACACTATCTAGGAGAGAAGCATTTGCAGATATGCATGAATTGACAGGAGTTCTGGGCCCAGAGCTCCTAACAACGTAGGCCTGGTAAGGAGAGTTTGGAGATCAGCTATGGTCTTTATTCAGCTCCAATGATAAATGAGGGAGTTCTGGTTGGTGATGAAAGGCAAAGATAATGTCTCAGCACTGTATTCATCACTGATGGGCCAAAGACCTGAGCCCACCAATTGCTGCTAGGGCCTTCACCAGGAAGTGAAAAAGGTGTTATGTCAGTGTCATTCTATGAGGCCTCTTCATATCCCCAGGAGTCTTCCAGGTGGTTCGGGGTGGTCTCCCAGAGACACTAGGAGATTCAAGAAGCCACAGTCTCAACCTCAAGGAGACAGGGATGAATGGAAAGGTGAAGAATCCCACAAGCTGAATTGCAGTCCATTTCCTTCCTTATATTTCTTCTAAATTTCCAGCAATTAAATAGGTTGTCGAAAAGGTCTCTAACTTAATAGATGTTTTGTTATACAATACCTGGAAATGGCTGCACACATGTATGAAATGGATTGGTGACAGGAATCTATTAGAAGAGTCATGTCTGCCTTTGGCAACACTGTTACAGATAACCTGTTTTTATACCAACTGCCTCACATAAATGCTATTAGTTTTGTATTTGGCATAGGGGTGAGAGGCGCCACTGGTAAAAGGTCCTCAGTCTCCTCTTTCATAAAATGGAGATATCATTTCCCTTCCTAATTCGTGGTGTGAAATAAAAATAATAAATGTAATACATTACAGTGCTAGGCACAGAAGAAAGATACAGTCAGTGTTCAGTGTTACTATTATATACTTTCAGGGTTGAAGCAAGACCCAATACTATTGTCTCACCAGATTAATATACCACTTACCTAAATATTTTGATCATACAGAAAGTTACTCAAAGGAATAAAATAAGCTATTTGAATCCTTTTTCTGAAGGAAAGCTCCTAAAACTACAGAAAACTGGCCCATTTTGCCTCCGTCTCACTTACTCACTTAAGACCTTTTCAGAAATTTAGGGGCATAAATTACAGTTCTGATACCCTGAGAAATATTTTACAATAAACCCTTGCCACTCACCCAGCTGACTCTTCTAGATATTCCTCTCTCATCTTTACCAGGGGCTTCTCCACTCCTCTTTTCAGGAAAGGAAGCACTAGAGTATAATAGAAAGAGCTTGAGCATAGGTTCAAGACAGAGGCTTCAATCCAGAGTTTGGTAATTATTTGGCCATGAAACCTTGGCAGGTCACTGAATTTATTCAAGTCTCATTCTACTCTTCTACAAACCAGGAATAATAAAACTTATCCGGTAGGACTGCAGGTAACATGCTGTGGGGAAAGGGATATGTGTGTGTGCACATGTGTATGTCTGTGAAGGGGGAGATTGAACCATAGTTCCTATGGATTAGGAATTAACCAGAAAAATTAAAATTAATAGTCCATAAATGTATTATTGTGTGATTGTCCCATCGATGCTGTGATTCTCCCTTCTCCCCACAAACAAGCACCCAGGAATAATCTGGGACAAGAGCATTGGGTTAAGAGTAATAAACCCTTCATGTTGAGGCAGATACTATCTATTTCCTCTGAAATATTTGGCAATTCGATTTGCATCTGTTAGCCTTATTTTCCTCTTCCAAATAAATTGATACATTGGGATGATCTAAAATGTATTTTCTAGAGCACCTGGGTGGTACAGTCACTTAAGTGTCCAACTCTTGGTTTTTGCTCAGGTCATGATCTCAGGGTCCTGGGATGGAACCCCACATCGGGTTCCGCACTCAGTGTGGAGTCTGCCTGAGATTCTATCTCCCTTTCCCTCTGCCCCTCCCACTCATGCTGTCTTTCTCTGAATCAATCAATCTTTAAAAAATAAAAAATAAAATAAAATGTCTCTTCTATCCTTGAAATTTTGTCTCTGTTGTTAACTGTGTTTCTGTCCTCAGGCTAATCATCTAATTTTTTAATTTCATTCTTAGTTTTGTTTTTAGCTGTTAATATTGAAATAATCTTAGATTTACAGAATAAATGCAAAAATAATACAGAGTTTTCCATATGCTGATGTTAACATTTTGTATATCCATGGCACATTTATCAAAATAGAAATTAACATCGGCACAATAGTATTAACTAAACAATGGGTTTTATCCAGATTTCTCCAGTTTATTTGCTAATGTCATTTTTCTATTCTAGGATCCAATCCAGGATCCCACATTACATTTAGTTGCCATTTCTCTTTGATCTCCTCCAATCTGTGACAGTTTCTCAGGCCTTTGAGTAACAGTCTTTCCTCATCTTTGACAGCTTGGACACTTTTGAACAACAGTGGTCAGATATTTTGTAGAATGTCCCTTAGTTGGTGTTTGTATGATGTTTTCTCATGATTAGACTGGAGTAATGGGTTTGGGGAAAGAATACTACAGAGATGAAGTGGACTTTCATCACATCATATCAGGGGTATATGCTACCAACATGACACTAGTAATAATGTTAACACTCTGATCACTTGGTTAAAGTGGTATCTGCCAGATTTCTCCACTAAAAAGTTATTATTTTTTCCTTTAAATATTCTGTTCCTTAGAAACAATTCACTAAGCCCAGCTTACAGTCAGGACGAGAGGAATAAAGTTCCACTTCCTAGACAAAGTTGTATCAAAGAATTTGTAATCACCTAATTTTAAGCCATTTGGATGGACCTTTCAGACAGGAAGAAGAAATCCTCCAAATGCCTAGAGGCAGTATGCAAATACATTACCCTTAGGTTTCTTAACCATCTTCTGTAACAGAATAAATGTTTGACTTCTATCACCCAACCTGCAAAAATAATCTTGTTACTTCACAAAATCCCAGATACACCATATGCCTACCAGTAACGATATAGGAACAACTATGCTGACTAGCCTTGAAAGTGGACCATGGCATATATTAAGGCATGAATATCCTTTTATCTCAGCATCAACATTACAAATGGGATAATCTCCATTCAAAAAAAGCAATGCTATACAGTAACCATGTTGTTTGAGGTAAGGATATGTCTCTGATGGTATGGAGTATGTGGGGGACGGCTATGTGAACACAAAACCCTGTTTAATTTTTGGTTTTTCCTCCCTGATCTACAGGGAGATCAGTTTCCAGCCCATTGTAGTTATATGAGACCATAAATTTCAGACCTGGCCTCTAAAAAACTTCTGTGTTGCCCTGAATGCTGCCTTTCCTCTTTTCTGCTGGCTGGGGCTAGGGGTTGCAGTGGAGGCCTCTGAGGTCTTCTGGGTTAGGGGAGATACACTTAGATAGATGGAGCCTGGATCCCTAAATAGTTGCATGGACCACAACCTTTGCCAGGCCTTGCTAGACTCTGAAGTAAATGACAAATGAACTTCTATTGTGTTAACCCCACTGAGATTTGAGGGTTATTTGTTAAAACCATCAGATCCTCCTGATCAAAGTAGAAGTCCCCAGAGGGCAAGATTTTTTTCCATTAAATTGTTTGTCTGGGCCCTTGCACAGTCCCATGTGCAGATGGGGACCTAAATGCCTTTGAAGATGGAGAAGAAGAAAATGATAAATGGCATGGCACTACAGGGAGGTATTTGGTTTTCAAGAATAGTACAGCTCAACACTACTGTACTGCACCTGGTTTCCTATAAAAATCTTTGTCACAAAGATTACCTGCAAAAAAAAAGCAGGGGGGATGATAAAATTCTCCTGGAAATGGTAGCAGAAGCAATAGGCTTGAAAACAGCCTAGATCAAGTAAAAGTTCCCCCAGAGATTTCTGGTTCACAATTTTGAGCCCATCTAGGAGCAGTTATTCCAAGTATTCTTGAAACTAGACCACAGTGTACATTAACAGCACAAAAATCCTTTTATCTCAGCACCAAATTACCAATAGAAAGTTAGATGGGAAATAAAGCATAATCAAGCTTAGTGAAAAATAAATAGAGGTACTTGACCAGGTTTCTATAGTTTTCTAAGAAGTTGCCTACCTGGTAATCATAAAGGAATGAATTCTGGCATGTCTATCACTTATCAAGAATCAGTGCTTTTCCATTGCAATATATCCCATAAAAAGCCCCATTCTGCTATATTAACAATAGGAACTCAATTTTTATGATCAAACCTCACATTTTGTATCTCATTGAGTATACTCTTTTCCATACTTTCGGTGTATACTGAGACTTATTTATGGAAAATCTATTTCTGTGAAGTTTTATGTGTAGACAACACAAAGGTTCATTTCAGCTTCCCTCTCCCTGTGTCTTCTTCAATATCCCTCTCCCTGTGTCTTCTTCAATATCCCAGAGACACAGGCTTCTTGCGCTGACCTTAAGAACTTATCATCGATTTACTTGGAAAAAGAATGGATTTGGCGGAAACTTCTGGACTTTCTGAATGGAGTTCTCACATTTAGTAAGCTCCACATCTTGCAAACACAGAATAAGCAGTTTTTAGTGGACTTGCAGGGAAACATTACCATAATCACTGCTGCGAGTTATATAAGGAAGTTGGTTGCTTCCTGCCTTCTCTGATTTGGCACCCAGAGGACTGGCTAAGAAAGGCTGAGCATTGCCCATTGTAACACTTCACTGATACTGAAGAGGACTCAATATCTTCATACATGTATTTGTAGTTGTCCAAGTATGAAAGGGCAAGGCCCAACACTTATTTCAGGAAAGACACAGAGGATAGACATAAATAAGGAAAGACTAACTCCCCCACAAAAGGTAATTTAATAATCAGTTCATTAATTTAATAGCTGCTATACACTAATTTATTGATGACCAACACCACATGTGAACTCCCTCTGAGAGTCAACATACTGACGTTGGCAAAATGGATTCAGGCTCACTATAGCAAGCTATGAACCAACTTCAATAAATTAACTCCACCTCATGTCCCCTAATTCCTGATACTTAAGGGTAGGTTCTAACACCTAGATAGATATTAAAACAACCCAGGTATGATTGAAATTCACGTCAACTTTTCTCTGAGGAAATCAGCCTTTTATCTTAGCTAAGCCTTTGGCAGAGTAAGCTCAATAAAATGCCCTCTTTGGAGTAGTTTTTACTAAATCTAATTATGCTGCCTTATTTGAGTCTCCTGCTATTTTCTATTTGTTTTTTTTTCTGGTGTTTCCCCCCACCCCCCGGGTGTGAGAGGAGTTACTTCCTTAGTATTCCCATTATAGAACAAATTCTCCTCAACCTCATCCACCTCTTGTATATACAAGAAATCATCAGCACAGCACCTCAGCTTTCAAGTGGATTTAGTCTTGACCAGGGATTAACCATTTGACTGTCTACATAGGATGACTATATACTTTATCTTCCAAATTGGGACACTTTTTAGAGTACTATTATTGATTACACCTTGACAGCAGGCATAAACCAGGCCTGTCCTGAACAAACAGGGACATATGATAACATTATTGGGAATTCAAACAGAGCTGTGAGCTCCTGGGTCTCAGATATTATAAAATCTTCCCCAGGACATTCATTTCTCGGAGGGACTGACACAATAGGCCTGTTTACATGGTATCAGCCAGAGACAGTATACATAGTGGGGACTCTGGTTCCCCCATTCCACCGACGCCCTGCTCCTTGCCTTTGAATGACAACTTACCGTATCCCAGCTATATAACCAGACCTCCCAGACTCAAATTCCTTTCTGAAAGATGTAGCTTTGGAAAATCCCTTAAACTTCTGTGTCTTAGTTTCCCCATCTATAAAAAATGATGATAATATTTGAACGTGACTCATAAAGGTGTGTAAAATAACATGAGTTAGTAGTTATAAAATGACTATTAGAGGGTCTGATACATCATAGGCACCCAATCATCCATTGGCGGTTTTAGTGATAACCCTCTTCCTTCATGAGAACATACCACCATGAGCTCCACCTTCCAGTCCTGCCTACTTGTTATGTAGCACATCTTTCTGTCTCAACATTCTGTGCTGAGGTGACTGGTTATTTTACACCCTGGTGATTGCCTAGGCATTTTTTTCCCCACATTATTCTTCATAGGCTGGTTCCTTTTTATTTTCAGTATTGTCATAAGAGTGCCTCCAGCCAAATGCATTGAGTACCCTTTCACCATCAAGAGCCACTTCCATACAATCAAGTGTTAAAGAGCACGACAAAATGAATCTGCAACTTCACTTTTAGTGACACATTACTCCATCTCCATATCTTCTTGGGAGTTTCACGTCAGGCATTGGTTTTAGTCTATTACCGCCTGAAGGTTACAAAAGAATGCGTCTTTAGAATTATCATTAGTATCTTCTACTAGAATATGCATGACTCTCTGAGACAATTTAATAAATCTTGCATGGAAACTGGCATGGAGACACCTTTTGTCAAAGAAATCAAGGGGAAAAAGGTGTTTTCCAGGTCTCATAAGGAACATGACCTTCATTCTTAACTGTGTATTGTGTCCTTGGATAAGGCATCTCACCCCATCTGAGATCAGAAAAACAAACAAACAACTGCCCTAATCTCTCAGCAGGTATTAGCAATTGTGAATTAAAACTATTTATGTGATGGGGTGCCTGGGTGGCTCAGTCGGTTAAGCGTCTGCCTTCGGCTCAGGTCATGATGCCAGCGTCCTGGAATCAAGCCCCGCATTGCATCAGGCTCCCTGTTCAGCAGGGTGTCTGCTTCTCCCTCTCCCTCTGCCTCTCTGCTTCCCCCTGCTTGTGCATGCTCTCTCTCTCTTTCTCTCTCTCTCTCTCTTGTGATCCTGCCATCTCACTCTCTCTCTCTCCTGCTCTTTCTCTGTCTCTCAAATAACAAAATCTAAAAAAAAAAAAAGAAATTATTTATGTGAACCATCACTACTAGAGGAAGGAAAGAAACATTATATCGTGCTCATAAGCACTTGGTTTATTTAACTGATAGTTAGGCTTAATTTCAATATTTTATTATTAACTTTGCAGGAATGGAAGAGAGGATAGAGGGACAATGTCCCCACAGCATTAGACCACATCCTGCCCCTGTAACCATGATTATCACCATCCTAATTGTCATCAACACTAACAATCACTGAACATTTATTCAGCTGCTGGCATTCTGCATGCCTAGTCTCATTTAATACTCAAAATAATACTATGTGATAGGTTCTGTCAGTGTCATAGCCCAGGTCACAGAATGAAGAAACAGAGGTGTATTAAAGTTAAATGACTTTGTCAATGTCAGTGAACTGGAACATAAAACCAGGTCAGGCTGGATCCAACACCCATATTAACTACTAGGTTATACTTTATGTCTTGTTGAGGTGAAGTGTGGATTAACTTTGCCTGTGAAAAGTCCACAAAGCACATGTTTACTGATGGTGAGTCAACAGGAAGATTTTTAATTCATGGAGCACAGCATGTAAATACAGTCGTCCCCCCTTACACAGGGGATATGTTGCAAGACCCACAGTGGGTGCCTAAAACCATAGATAGTACCAAACCCTATATATACTCTGTTTTTTCCTCTACATACATACCTGTGATAAAGTTTAGTTTAAAAATTTGGCACAATAAGAGATTAGTAACAATAACTAATAATAAAATAGAATAATTATAACAATACTCCATAATAAAAGTTTTGTGAATGTGATCTCCTTCTCTCTCCAAAAATCTTACTGTACTGTACTCACCCTTTGTCTTGTGATGATGGGAGATGATAAAATGCCCACGTGATGAGATTGAGGTGAATGACATAGGGACTGTGACATAGCATTAGGCTAGTATGGACCTTCTGATGGTAAGTCAGGAGGATCATCTGCTTCTGGACCACAGTTGGCCACAGGTAAGTGAAACTTCTGGAAGTGAGACAGCAGGTAAGGAGGACTACTGTACACACAAGACTTTGACAAAAGTAAGCAATCGATGAGAATCCTAGCATGCTAGTGTGTGCTATGCAGTAATCTCAGTAGCCTTGGTCCCCAAAACAAGAACGGGCTAAGTCGGCACTGAAACTATGAACCTACGTTGCACTCGCTGCTATTTAGCGAGCATTTATTATTCCCTGGCTTTGCACCAAGTCCAATACTGATGGTATCTTATTTCAGCGCCACTTAAGTCCTTCCTGATAGGCTTGTTATTCCAGTTTTACAGAAGACACAAAACCAAGATTTAGAGAGGTTATTTGCCTGTCATCACACATCAATGAGTGGCACAATCAGTGTTGGAACCTAAGTATTTTTATCTTTAAGTCTGTGTTTTAACCTTCATGACATTGAGCAAATCCTTGCTTAGATAAAATTTTTTCTCCCATTTGAGCTTTGCGCATTTTGCTTTTTTATTCTTGCTTTTTATCCTAATTTATTAAAACCCATTCTTATGCTTAGTTTTCCCTCTCGATGTTTAAATTTATCAATCTCCATGCCTCCCAAACAAATCAAAATCTGTAACATGCTTTTCCTTAAATCCTCTTTGCTCTTGCCTGGGTGGTATCATCTAGAGTGTTCATTCTTCACTGTTAAAATTATAAAGCTTTTTATAAAGTCTTTGCTCCTTTAGACATTAATAAACTTGATCAACTTCTTTAAATGCTTTATTTTCCATACTCATTCTCATACTTGATATTGATCAGACATTTTGGTGGAACACTTCTCACAGAAGCACTTCAGAAGAGGATCTTTAAGGAGCAAATATTTTTAAACTTTGTAATCCTGAGAATTTCTTTACTAAAATGGTAGTTTATCTGGATATAAAATTCTAAGTTCAAAGTTCTTTTTCTTCTAAACTTTGAAGACACAAACTAGTATTGCTTTTGAGAAGCCCAAAATAAATCTGGCACTTGTTTAGGTCTTTTCTTTCTCTCTGCAAGCTTTTAAATTTTCTCTTTGTCTTTATGCTCTTCAGTTTAACTATAATCTGCCTGGATATTGATTGTAGTTTTCTTATCTGTCCTGTTCAGCACTCCATTAGCCTTTTTATCCTGAGCTTTTGTATCTTTCTTTAATCCTGGGAGATTCTTGTTCATATTTTCTCCTCTGTTTTGCTCCTTTCTCGCTATCTGGGAATTTTATTCTATAGATTTATTTCTCTGTTTCATGACTCAACATTTTTCATGGGTTCTGTCTCTTCCTGACATTTTTCCTCCCTGATATCTTCCAGGAAAGTTTTGTGACACAACATTTTGGCTCACTAGACTGTACTTAATTGTACCCATTCTGTGATTCCACTGGCTCTCTAGTTGTTTCCTTTCCTTTTTTTGTTTTAATCACAATAGTTATGTTTTCATATCCCAAATTTTAAATTAGTACCTTTTCCTGCTCTGTAATTTTGAAAGCCTCCCATATCTCTCTGAGGATATTTATTAAGACCATTTTAAATTCATATTCTATTTCATTAGCTCTGCTTCCTCCAGAAAGGTTTTTAATTTCAGTTCTCTTTGGAGCTTATGTTCCTCAAATAGTGAATCTTTTTAGGGGGAGGGGAGCACATGTTTTATTTCTTTGGGGCAGTGGCTTTGGCCCTAGCTAGGGGTCTTAAAGGAGTGGGGATGATAGGGAGTGCCTAGGGGCAGAAGACTTACAGTGCTACTGTCTAGACTTACCCATTCCATTCCCCCACGAAGTTCCCTGCCTGCTCTTAAATCTATGGAACCTCCACCCTGGACACTGCTCTCAGCAGCAGTGGGACAACCACCCCTCATTATAATTGCCTAGTGCAGGAGGAGGGGGAAGGAATGGAGGGCATATATAGAGTCTAACTTGTCCACTGTGCGCATTGCAATTGGCTCTTCCCTAGAAAATCACTGCTTACCCCACCTGATAAGTTCCTATTCACCTGGGCCATGTGAGAAGGCATGGTAAACTTCTGTGACCACCCCTCTCCCACACTGAACTTCCAGTTTCAGGCCCACTCAGAAAAAATGTGGGGGAAAGAAAAGAGACAATATTATAAAGTTCTCTCCCATCCATCCCTCTTTGTTTCCTGACTCTAATTTCCCACCAAAACCAAGATCAGACCTCTCTCTCTTTAAACAAATTTCAATTTTATATTAGTTACTGTGACCCATCAATGTCTCTGTGTCTCTTGTTGTCAGGGCCAGCTTCAGGGGTGACCATCCAGTGAAGTTGCACAGACCCCAAGCTTAAAAAGGTCCCCACATGATTTAATGCTCTGCTGTCACCATCTTGAAATTCTGATGCCTTCTGAACAAGAGGCCCGGCATTTTCATTTCGCACCAATCCCCACAAATTATGTAGCCAGTGCTGCCTATGGCATCTCCAAATTTGGCTGCAGTAGTTTGCGTCAGATCGCAAGTTACCCAAAACTAAAAGAAGTTAGATTTCTAGGGACTTCATCCCCACAGTTCGCTGCACATGATCAAGTACTGACTGTATCTTCGGATTTAACAAAATTTCAATAAATTATTGGGGGAGGGAGGAGAGGGATGCTTCAAACCAGCATCTAGTGGCTGCTGTGGTAACCGAAAGAAGCAGTGCCTACATATCACCTGCCTCGAAACTTCAGGAAAGCTGGAGGATCCTGATGTTATGTATGTAGGTTCCCATCTAGTAAATAACCACCCCTCCCCTTTTTTTGTAGATCCAATTTTGGGAACCATAAACTTTGGTAGGTAAAACCTCAGAGTTTGTTTTAACCTGAAAGAATGTATTATTGCATGCAAAATCATGCATATACACCTAGGAACAGTCTCCTGAGAATAAGGGCTAGAGCTTCATAATTACCAAAGACATCCAAGCAAAGAAAAGATTCTGTGAAAAGGTTCTCCATGGGTTCTGTGAGAGAGAGAGAATTCAGTTTCTCCTAAACACACACACACAGGTCACATAAAAGATTTTCTCACCAGAGACTATATTTTCTTATTCTGAAGGTATGAATTATGACTAATCACTAATTGCTGATGAGGAATATTTGACATTAGAATATACTGCGTATTATGTGTTTTTAATGTCAGTTTGAAAGAGGATCAGTAAGCAAATTCTGCCCCAAGTGGCCCAATTCATATTAGCCTTTTTTACCAGGTTTCCCTTCTTGTTGCAAAATCTAAATAATAAAATATTTTTTAAAAATTCACCCAGTAGTGTGGGGACAACAATAAAAGTAACAATTTATTGTGCCAATTTTCATTTATGCTAATTGAATGCTGTCAGAGTTGCCTATTACCAAAGATTTCTTGGAAGAAAGGAAAGGCCATTTACTCTCAGTGTTGCCGAATCCACTGCTTTTGCCCCTGCTTCTCCCTCCACGTCACCCCTCCCCACCCACACGGCCACCGCACAGTTCCACCATGGCCTGGCGAAAGTCCCTGCTGCTCCAGTTAATCGACTGCTTTCAACAAAGAAAAAATGCAGCTCATGGCTCATATTTTTCTAGTTCACCTTGATAATGATCAGAGTTGAAGGTTAGAGATGCATAGTGGTTGGCAGTCTGATGCATTCCCTTGCATTAGAGCAGCACAGGGCTTAGTAAAATCTCACAGAAGAAAGAAGGAAAAATACACATTAGTAGCAACAGCTGACATTTATAGGGTGTTATTTTCCTGACAATGTAAGCACTTTACAGATATTTTCAAAACAACCCTATCATCACTCCTTTGAAGAAACTGAGGCACAGAGTAATAAAATTATTTGGCCATAGTCAAATCACTAGTCAGTAGAGGACCCGGGACTTGACCCGACTATTTGATTCTAGAAGTCAGTGTTTATAACTGCTAACTATCTGCTCCCGGAGTCAGAGCTCCTGGTTGGCACAAGAACATCAGAGTTACCATGCATCTAGTTAATAAAACTCTAATAGAAAGCACATTAGACCATGTGGTTTGTCTGTGCAGATTTACCACCGGTGAACAGGGAGTCTCCTATAGGATTTTTGAAATAATGAAAATATTCCCCAGAGTCCTGTGAGGCCTGCAAGCAGTTCAGGAAATGCCACATTGGGGAAGCACAGACTGACTCCTTTCCACATAAGCAATGCCCTCATCTCTACCCCTGAGTTCATAGCCAGAGTCCAACTCATAGCTGGGGTTGGATAAACATTTGCTGAAATGAACTAAATTAAGTGTAACCTTGAGAACTGAATTTCTTCACCTGTAAGATGAAGAGGTAAAGCTGGATCCATGGTTTTCAATCCTGGCTGTAGGAGAATCACCTGGGAGGGCATGTAAAAACACTGGTGTTCGAGCTCCACAGTAGAGATTTTGGTCTGAGGCAGGTTCCAGGCTTTGCTACTCTTTTCTTTTTAACCCTCAGTGATTCCAAACTGAAGCTAGAGTTGAAAACCATTGACCCATGTTTCTCGGAAGTGTGTTCTCTGAACCAGCAGCATCAGTCTATAAACAACTCAAGGTCATTCTGAAAAGATGCTTCCATTTTACATAGAGATACAGACAGATGAGGAGTATTTCCCACAGAACGATAACCCGATTCATTAGCATATTTAATTTCTTACAAACCCTTAGACACATATGTTACAGTTGGTTCAAGTGTGATTGCCTAGTGGAAACCCTCACCTAATTTCCCAAATCCCTTGCCACCCACTTCAACCAAATCTCCCGGGAGAGGAAGGTGATCAGTATGCTGAAACTGACAAGTCATAGGCAGCGATTCTCTGTTCCCCTTCTTTACCTCCTGGAGGCATTTCTAGGGGCATTGCAACTGTCATCTATAAAGATTCGTATGCTAGGAAAAATTAGAAAAAGGAGCTTCTAGTTGAAGTAAATGGAGAAAAGCTCAATTTTCCTTCTCATCTGATTAGGTACCTAGATTTGTAAATCTATAAATGTTTCCAGGTCTGCATGCTCCAAAATACTTTTTAAAGGTCATTTACATAATTCTGTCAAGAATGCTCTATGGGTAGTGGATCAAAGGCATTGCCCTTACTCCCACACCCGTCTTCCTGTCCCGAGATTAGCTTCCTTCTCCTGTTCTGTGAGCTAATGGATACTTTGCTTTAAAGCTAACACGGTGCTGGTAACGTTTTTCTCTGTGGATTTGGAATTTTAATTCAAAGATTATGCAACCACTTTTTTTTAAGAAGTAATTTATTTTGAAGGCAAAGTGCCCTGTCTTAGGCTAAGCAGTTTTCTTTTCAGCTATTTTGCTAGCAAGAAGAGAGAAAGCTTTCTAAGAACAAAAGTGTGTGCATCTTCCATATCACTGTGCCTTTCTGATGATTTTTACTCAGATGAGATACTCAGTCTCATTTCTGAAATAGTCCCTAGGGAATGTTTTAAATGTTTCAGAGAACAAACAAGTCTCTGGTGTGATATTTGTGTTCATGACATTTTTGCACTTGTGAAGAAAGAGATAAACAATTACCACAGTGGAAAGAAAAGAAGTATTTTTAAGCCCATAAATGTATGTATGGAGAGGAATGTCTCTGTGTGTCTATTATGTGTCAGGGAGGCAGTGTAGCCTCACTGTTGGAATCAGAGGAACATGGGCACAACTTCAGGATCTGTCACTTACCAGTTGTCTGATCTTGGGTAGATTATTTATCCTTTCTCCGTTTTTGCTTCCTTGTCTATAAAAAGGATACTAATAATAAGCATTTCATGAGCTCTTGTCAGTATTAAATAAATCGTATAAAGTTCTTAATTTTGTGACTCAATAAGTAACCTCTCCTTCAAGGTTGTGAAAAGGATGATGGTGGTGGCTATGCATGTGGGTTTTCCATGTAGCCCGTGTACCACTGTGAATCAAAGACATCCTTTGATTTATCTATCTAATGATGGTGACACCTATTCACATGTATCTGGTAGTGTGTTGATAAATATTTAACAAGTGCCTCTTAGGCAAAGAGTGGGGTTGGGAGAGGAAAGCCCTGATGTATCGTATTTCCTTGGTGTAAATACTCCCTCCATAGCCAATTTCAGTCTACCAACACAGCATGACATGACTGAACAATAAGTTGGAAAGAGATACACACTATGGCCCTTGGGTACTGGCTCCAACTCACCCCTGCATTTTTTTTTTAAGATTTTATTTATTTATTTATTTGAGAGAGAGAATGAGAGAGAGAGCACATGAGAGGGGGGAGGGTCAGAGGGAGAAGCAGACCCCCTGCTGAGCAAGGAGCCTAATATGGGACTCGATCCCAGGACTCGAGGATCACGACCTGAGCCGAAGGCAGTCCCTTAACCAACTGAGCCACCCAGGCGCCCCCACCCCTGCATTTATTCAACAGCTCATGGTACCGGCAGCATGGGATTGCTCAGTGTGACACAGATCACTCTCCCTTAGAAGAAGCTAAATGGTTCACAAGGATTAAATTTGTCCATATTTGCATTATACATGAAATAGCTGAAAAAAACCTGACGACTGTGGCTGAGGCTCGTCTTGGAAGGTCTTCCTCGACAGAAGAACCGTATGATATTGGAGCAGAGAGGCCAGAGATACCATCCAGCCTCTGGTGCCATCCCTAATTCAAAAAGAAAATTGAGCACCAAGGATTATGACATTAGGTGATCCCCCCCACAACCCTACTGCCAGTTTCTAATAGTGCTGCAGTTAGAAACTACATCTCCTTGACTCCTGTCTTCTTTTTGCCAGCAGAACATAAGCAGTCTCAGGCTACTTGGGGGCAGAACTCAATAACAAAGGAGGAATCTGTACTTATTTGCTGTGATGTATCTTTCTATTCACTTGAACACAGTGCAAAAGATTGTTTTAATCAGTCAAGACTTTTCCCAAATGCCCACATTTGGACTTGGCTCTAAGACTGCCCTGTTATCGAGACAGATGTAATGAGATGCTCTGGGTATAAACAGAAAGGAACTGACCAATGGACTTTAATAGATGGAGTTCACCGGTAATACAGTTGACCCTTGAACAATGTGGAGGTTGGGGCACCAACCCTCTGCACAGTCAAAAATCCACATATAACTTTTGACTCCCCCCAAATTTAACTATTTATAATCTACTGTTGACTGGAAGCTTTACCGATAATATAAATAGTTGATTACCACATATTTTGTATGTTATAGGTATTACATACTACACTCAGAATAAAGTAAGCTACAGAAAAGAAAAGGTTATTAAGATAATCATAAGGAGGAGAAAATACATTTGCAGTACTGTATTTATCCAAAACAATCTGCATATAAGTGGCCCTGCACAATTCAAACCCATGTTGTTCAAGGGTCAGCTGTATTTCCAACAACAGTTTCAGTGCAGGAGTAGGGAAGAAAACCTGACCGAAATGAATTAAATAGAGGATACAAGATTAAGAAGTGAAGATAGCAAGTATTGAGCACTCTTTTAAGGAAGGGGACCTTTTTTTAAGGATGGGAGGTACTTCAACATGTTTGTCTGCTGAAGTAAATAATCTAGCAGAGGGAAACTTTTATGTTGAGAAAAGGTATAACCACAGGAGCAATATTCTTGAGTAGGTAAGAGAATGCGAATCCAGTGTACCAGGTGGAGTGATAATGGCAGCTCACTGTCCCTCCACTGTGGCAGGAAGAAGACAGCACACAGAAGCAAAAATGGGAATGGGTTGGAAAATGAAGTGAGGAAATATGTCGAAGCTCTCTGCTTCTATTTCTGTTTCTCTCTAGCTTCTATTTCTACAACTGAAATAAGATGCAAGGTCATCTAAGAATGATGATCTGTGATTATGCTAAGGCTGAGAATGAGTCAAGGAATATGGAGATTTGGTAAGAGAGAATAAGTATGGCTATGGTATTAACTGACCCACCTAGAGGGAAGTGAGATTCTTGAAGGAAGATCTCGAGGAGAGCGCAGGGTATGGGACTGCATTGTCTACGTGAATATCGTGCCATGTTACCAAACATGATGACAGAATTAGTGAGAGAAAGACAGAAGATACACCAAGTACTTAGATCTTTAATGAATTAGGGAGAGTGTCTGGAAGGGGCAGAGTTGATTTCCACATGGAGGAATAGTAGCAAATGGTGTAGGCTGAGGCAGGCATGTCAGAGAGCCTGTGTATACTGAGTGGTGAAATTGAATAAAATAAAGGGATAAAATGGCACATAGTATGGCACACGCATATACATAAACACATAAGTGCACACACACCAAAAACAGAAATGCACACACACACACACGTATACACAACCGTAAATGCACGCACTACCCTCCAACCTTCCTCCTCTCAGTGTAAAAACAGATTTAAGGGGCACCTGGGTGGCTCAGTGGGTTAAGCATCTGCCCTCAGCTCAGGTCATGATCTGAGTCTGGCTCTCTGCTCAGTGGGGAGTCTGCTTCTCCCTCTCCCTCTGTCCCTCCCCTCCTTGTGCTTGCTCTCAAATAAATAAGAAAAAAATCTTTAAACAAGCAAACAAACAAACAAAAACCAGATTTAAGAGCTCTGGGTCCTCTGACGACCTTGTAAGTATTTGGTTGCCCTTGATCCGACCTCATACATACATGAAGAAAGTTGGAGATGTAACATCAAATTACATTTTCCTTCCTCTCTTTCTTATCCATTTATCTTGTACCTTTTCTCTTTTCTCCTCACCTTTCTTTTTATCATGTACAAAATAGAACCACACTCTACACATCCCACATGCCTATGAATCAGAAGACTTATCCCTAATTGAGTGCTCTTGCTTCTTCTCAGTTTGGTTTTAGGTGGGTGGGGAATTCAGGGGCAGCGGTAGCAGGGCTCCCAATGCCAACCTGTAGGCACATAATAAATGTTTGAAGAATGAATAATGTACTTAAAATCTTCACTGAGCCTCCCTGCAGAGTGTAGGGGCATGATGATAAGGAAAAACACACAGGAGCTGGATCCACAGCAGGGATATTGTTAACCGCACATTGTGACTGATTCATAGATTGTGAAATCTATTAAATGGGTCTTAGCCACCACTTTTTAAAAATATGATTTTAAAAATAAAATGGAAAATTATCAGAGTGCATTAAATGTAATAAGGGCAAAATTGGGGGGACATAAGTTTATATGAAGATTACATATAAATGTAAGTGGGTATGTATCATATATAAATATTCATATTCATACACCTACGTGTAATGAGTCATGATGTAAAATATATTATGGGTCACACAGTCAACAGTTTGAAAGCAACTGCCCTCATGAATCCTAACCACTCTGACAGCTGCCAAATTCCAAATTCTTTTTATAAGAAATGGATTCCAGAAACTGTATCTCCCTATCCTCTCTCCACGTCTCAGCCTGTGTGCTCACCTGCCTACCGAGAATCTCACCAACTCCTACATTCTAGTTGATCAAAGCAACTACCATCTCCACTCTGACCCAGAGCCTCCTCCAGACCTGACTATGTGTCTAAAATAATTCATCCATTTGGTCAAATGCAAACCTCCAGTTAGCCAGTCAGCTGTAAGGATGTTTAGACTGTCCTCCTCTGCACCTGTTCCTCTTTTGTCCATCCATCTAAACACCACCACCCTCATTTGCCTGCTGTACTGCCGTAATATCCTCATACCAAGTGTCCCAGTCTATGGTCTCCTAAGGTATATAGCCCACATACCATGGCCACTTACATTCTCTAAAGCACCATGTTTATGCCATTGGTCAAAAACATTCATTAGTTCCCCAAAATTTATCAAATAAAACGCAAACATTCCTTTACAGGCTGTTGAATTGTTGGTACCTGGAGCTCAGAGACCTTGCCATATATATTTTAGGACCCCTCTTTCCACCTAAAAGGATGATTATGTATAGTAGGCACATAATAAATGTTTGAAGAATGAATAATGTACTTAAAATTGTTATTAAACCATCAGTGTATAAAATGAAAATAAAGTTCTCCTTATGAATTAATAATTATATTAATCAGAAATTCTTCATGTGATCCAACACCTCAAATTCTTAAGAAGGTTGAGAAAAGATGAGATCAGCTGATATTATATTCTGAGCTACCTAGGTAAATACCATCCCCTCAATGCAGTATACATAGGAGCATGGCATTAAAAATGAATGGATGGATTCGTTTGTATAAACAAATAAAATGACTTTTGTCCATGACATCAGCACTATATAGATTTTCATTAAATTATTTAACTTTAAACCATTGTCAGTTCTAATAAAGGGTACAAAATCAGGGTTTTTAATATATGTAAATAAGTTAGACTGTCTGAAACAGGGGGCTCAACACTTTCCTTCTATATTTCACATATATGTGTCCAAACTATGAGGAGATGATTGAAAGGATGGCCCAAAATTACTTCCACTTCCATGAAAAAGTACATATTAAACAATAACGGGAAAATAATCTCAATGCACCAACTTTACGTGAAAACTAAGCTGAAATCAAAACTGACAGCTCAGTTCCAAAATGCACATTCAGTCTAATGGGAGAGAATGTCTGCTGAAAATAATTACCCATTATTCTCACCCTGTTTTCAGTGAAATTAACATGAAAATCTTTCAAGTTGTTGGAGGAAACTTCAACACACAGGTTAATCTTATCTTTAATTATAAAAAAGCAGGGCACACATTTTTTAACATGCAAATTCAGTTGTATATTACTCAGTGTGAGGAAGGTTTGCCATCATGGAGAAAATATCTTTCTTTCAGAACAATGGTACCAGGTGCTAACAAATGCATTTCTATTTTTGGTTGCAATTTAATTCTACTCGCAAAGAAATGTACAAGACAGCAACAAAGTTAAGAGAAAATTACATCTAAGTTTTGTTTCATTTTAGCATTAACTAACCAGATGGATACCTAGGATCTTTGTAGGAAAAGAATCCTAATTTTTAAAATGTTTTATAATAGGATGATTAAGAGTCAGATAGCATTTTACAGTTTATAAAGCTTTTCAGAGAAATTGCCACACCCTCTTTTCTGAACTTGCAAGTTTTAGGTCCGTTACACTGATGTGATGCATTGTGATGTCATCAAAAATGATGTTGCAGAAAAATATTTATGACAGATACTGAAAATAATGTCAATCTTACAGAAGTTTAGTATTAACTAGATAGAGTAGGAGTGGCAGAGAACTCTCTCGATTACTCTTTTGTGAGTTTTCCTGCTGGCTGTTCTGATATTATCTCCTCCAAGCAGAATGGCTCAGTAACACCAGACAATTGCAGGAGGGTTTTGCTGTTGCTGTTGCTGTCGCTGTTCTTGTTTCTGATCTATAGTAATCTCCATAGAATAAGCTCTGTGATTTCTCTGCTAACTCCCAATTTAGGTAACTGTTCCTTGAGGAGACTCATAGTACAATGATAATATTCTGGTTAGAGCCGGGCTGCCTGCGTTGAAACTTAGCTCTGCCACTCAACTGTGTATCCTTGGGCAAGTTACTTAACCTCTCTCTATAAATGTATGAAATGGGGATGAGAATATTTCCTACCTCAGAGGATCTCTTTGAGGATTAAATGATGTGCATAAAACATTTAGTGACTGGTAAGTAGTAAATAGTCATCTGAGGTGTGTTTTTTTTGTCCAAAGGACAAGGTCAAATCTCTTGGTGGCATCATAAATTATGGATTATAAAGGAAGACAATGCTCTTGTGTTAAAGCAACAGGAAGCTCTCCTCATGCTTTTCTTGTTCTGTAAGTGTTAGGAGGGGCACAACTGTGCAGAGTTGACAATACATTAAGGTGGAATGAGCATTAAAGCTTGTGAACGCTTTTCCCTTTTACAAGTGGAGTGAGGTTTGGACCAAACCAATGCCAGGCAGAGCCTGCTCTCACCATATAGTAGATGTCATATGACCATACAATCTATGACTCTTCTGGGCAGTCACTATCTCCCTTTAAGTAGCCAAAGGACCTCAAAGAACCACAATGACTAGAAAGAGAGAGATGTCTCTCCTGGCTCTACCAATGGGATAATGTCCTAATATGCTGACAAGTAAAAAAGAAGGTTGCCAAAAATTACAGTTTAACCTCAATTTTATAAAATATTAATAGCAATTTTTGAGTGATTAGACTAGGTGAAATGTATTTTTTTATTTGGGGATAATTTTAGATTTACAGAAAAATTGGAAAGACCGTAGGGAGAGTTCCCATTTCCCCCCAATGTCAACATCTTCCATAACTATGGTACATTTGTTAAAACTGATATATTGATATTACTTTCCCTTTACCCATCATGTCTCCTTAATTTTGCTGGCCTATGACAGTTTTTAGCCTTTCTTTATCATTACCTTGGCAGTTTTGAGGAGTACTGGCCAGGTGTTTTGTAAACGGTGCTTCAGTCTGGATTTTTTCCTCTTCTTTTCTCATGTTTAGACTGAGGTTATAGGTTTTTGAGAAGAACACCACAAAGATAAAGTGGCTTTCTCATTACATCAAATTGGGGGTATATGACAACATGACATCACATCACAGGTGATGTTAGTCTTGACCACTGGGCTAAAGTGGGGTCTACCGGGTATCTCCACTGCAAAGCTACTATTGTTTCCTTTCCATAGCAAAATGTGGGGACGGGGGTGCTTGCTGCTATTGGGATGCCGTGCCTCTAGGCCCTATCAGATCCTATCAGAAGACAGAGCTAGGAAATAGTATGAGTGACGTCTATTTTCTTCTTTTTTTCTTGTCTGTAGTTTCTAAATTTCCTGCTAATAATGTTGTATTCATTTCCTATTGCTGCTGTAACAAAATACCACAACTGAGTGCCTTAAAGCAACACAAATTTATTATCTTACATCTTACAGTTCTATAGTTTACAGGTACAATATGGGTCTTACTGGCCAAAATCAAGGGTTTAGAAGGGTTGTGTTCCTTTCTGGAGACTCGGGGGCAAAGAGAGAATCCACTTTCTTACCTCTTCCAGCTTCTAAACATGCCCGTATTCCTTGGCTCCTACCAGATTCCTTCATCTTCAAAGCCAACAACAATTGGTCAGGTTCTTCTCACATGGCATCCCATCTGACCTTTTGTTCTGCTTCCCTCTTCTACTTTTAAGGACTCTGTGATTACATTGGGCCCAGTGAGATAATCCAAGATAATCTCCCTTTTCAAAGGGAAGTTAATTAGCAACCTTAATTCTTTTTTACCATGTAAGGTAACACATTCCCAAGTTCTGGGGATGTGGACATCTTTGAGGGGTTGAGGAAGCATTATTCTGCCTATTACAAATGTGAATTATTTTGTAACAAGAAAAGCACATAGGTAATCATAAACTAGTCATTCATAAAACTTTCCTCTAATGAGTGACATTGCTTTGCTCTGTAAATTAGAAAAAGTACACTTTTCTCAAGAAAATTTATTTGCATCTGATGAAATGTTGTCAAAATATATTGATTTGGTTAAAACAAGACAGTAGTACATTAAAAACTTACAATGTCTATTATATTGCAATAAATATATATAAATCCACAATGACCATTATACAAATGGTATCCCCCTTAAAAATGGTACCCTCATGGTGTAGATGGCCTGCTGTAGCATCCACAGTAGCCACAAGAGAGTTAAGTGGACTGTTGTAAACCAGGCCCCACATTAGGTGCTTTTCATATATACATTAACTTATTCAATGTTCTTCATACTCTGCTAGCCCACTTTAGCATCTAAATGCTAATTTAGATGAGACTTGGGGCGCCTGGGTGACTCAGTCAGTTAAGCTTCTGCCTTCAACTCAGGTCATTATCTCAGAGTCCCGGGGTCAAGCCTGGTGTCGGGCTCCCTGTTTGTTCCTCTCCCTCTCTTTCTGCCCCTCCCCCCTCATTCTCTCTCAAATAAATAAATAAAATTTAAAAAAAAAATTTAGATGAGACTACGTAATTTGCCCAATGCCATATAGCTACTAAGTGTCAAGATTAGAATTAAAACTCAGTAAGCCTAATACCAAAGTCTTTCAAAGACAAAAAAAGAAGTAACGCTGGGCTCCTAGAGATGGTGGAAATGCAGGTTCAGGAGATTCCCAGTCTTTCTGCTAAACCAGGGTCACCACATCTCTTTTTCCACGTCACCCCATTCTGCCACCGCAATTTTGATTTTATTTAAAATAAAGACTAGATTTTTTTTCTATCACACCAATAGCACAACTATTTGCAAAACTGTCCCAGTGCCAAATGAAAGTAAGGAATAGAAACCAAAACTACACATGGTTAGTAAACAAGCGTCAATAAGAAAAAAATAAGCATGAGGAAAAATGTTTACCCTCACTAGTTCAAATAAATATAAATTAAAGCAACATTTATGAAGCATTTAGACTGAGAAAAAAAGCTGGGATTTTTAAATAGCTCTCCACATTTGGAGTGGTTTCTGTGGGACTGGGATACTCATTTACTCTTGGTGGCAATGGAAATTGGTACATTTTTGGAAAGCAAATGGAAAAATAGCAAGAACTATACAAATTTTCATGAATCTTTTGATCCAGACAATCCAGGAAGTGAAATAAGTAAATTACTCAACAGTATAAAAATATCTACATGCATAGTATATTTATTGTCAAAAACCTAGAAACACCCTAAAGGCACAACAGCAAAATCGTTTAGTAAATTATAGTGCATCAACTTGATGGAAAATTATGTAGTAATTAAAATTGTAATTGCAAAGTAAATGTAGAAATATAGAAAATGTTCGTGGTTTATAGTTTAAGTGGGAAAAAAAGAATAAAGAGAGGCCTGTATTCCGTGACTGTAACTGTACAAGTATGTATGTATTTAGACAAATACTGAATTTTCTCAGTTCTAAAAGGCATATCTTTAGCATGTCAACAGTGTGAAATCAGGATGCACCTTAACAATCAATACTGTCTTATGTTTAACTGCGAGCACTTTTTCTTTTTTAGAGGTACATAAGATAATAATACGTTTTAAATTAAGTGAAATGTGGTACTATTAGAAAATAGGGCAAATATGAAGCTGTTGCATTGAGAGATTCTAGGTGTTTCATTTTGTCTATGTTCAAAAATAAACTTTTTTACATAACAACTTTAAAAGAATAACAAATGGATGGAGTTAAATGAGTCTGATGCGTAGTGGAAAATTCTAGAAGCAGATGCATTCATAAGGACTTTTCATAGGCGATGAATAAGCCATCTTTTAAGCGGAGAAAAAGTATGGAAGGAATTCTGAAGGCAGGAACCTATTTTTAGCAAGAAAGAATGAAGAGGAAAGGGGTTTCAAATGTTTTCTAATCTACTGAGTGATTTGTAGGACGCAGTTTTCTTTTATGTCCAACTTAAAGAGGATGGGGAATCCTGTGCCAGGGAGTAAAATTTAGAAATGGAAAATGACAGTATCTATCTTTCTTATCATCTTTTATTAAAAGTGGTTCTGAATTTAGACATAATTAAATTTGGCATGAAGGATTTGAAGGTAAGTAATTTTAATCTCACACAGAACTTCTTGTCCAAAACAAGAAAACAATGATATAAATTCATGTGGGGTCAGAAAGAGTCCTCAGTTTTCTTTTTTTTTTTTTTTTAAGATTTTACTTATTTATTTGAGACAGAGAGAATGAGAGAGAGAGAGCACATGAGAGGAGGGAGGGTCAGAGGGAGAAGCAGGCTCCCTGCCGAGCAGGGAGCCCGATGCGGGACTCGATCCCAGGACTCCAGGACCATGACCCGAGCCGAAGGCAGTCGCTTAACCAACTGAGCCACCCAGGCGCCCCGCTCAGTTTTCAAAATACAAGTAAATGGTGAATGCAAAAAATGGGAGCAATATTAGGAAAGAAATAAATATCAGGATATTTAAAAGTAAAATTTATCACAAACATTTTAAGAGTTTTTAATCAACTATAGTTACAGCAAACAAAGAAAGGAGATGTCAATCCATTCTTTTTCTTTTTTTTTGGTGAGAACATACAATTTAGAGATTTGTTTAGTGAGATTTATTTAGATCTAAGTGAAGTCAAGAGTTAATGCAACTCAGAAATACTAACCTAAATAAGAAAACGATTTAAGTTGGAAAAAAAAATGTCTGAAATCTATAATCATCAGAAACTAAAAATCCTAATTACAGTAGCTTAGTCTAAATCATCTGTGGCTTCCTCCCTTCCTTAGTAGTGGAGTCCCATTTTTAGTGGGGCACATTGCCTCCAAGACCAGTTTTCATTTCCCAGGTCTTCTGCAGCCTGTAGCCAAGCTCTGAGCAATGTGATATAAATCAAAGCCTTATATGACCCAACTGGACCTCTTTAAGACCACCTTTTATTTGTTTATTTTTATTGAAGTATAGTGGACACACAATGTTTCATTAGTTTCAGGTGTACAACATAGTGATTCCACAAGTCTATACATTAGGCTGTGCTCATCACAAGTGTAGCTACCATCTGTCACCATACAACACTGTGGCAGTACCAGATTATATTCCCTGTGCTGTATCTCCATGACTTATTCATTCCGTAACTGGAAGCCTATATCTCCCACTCCCCATCACCCATTTTGCTCCTTCCCTCACCTCCTTCCACTCTGGTGATCATCAGTTTTTTCCCGGTATTTATGGGTAAGACTACTCTTTTAAAAAGGAGATGAAGCCTTCTGTCTTCCTCCAGTTTCCTCTGCTGCCAACCTTCAGTGGATATAATGCCTAGAGCTCTATGAAGCAACTCAGTTCATGGGTTGACATAGTGACTAGGAGCCGGTGTTAGGACGGGCAAAGCAGGATGAATCCTAGGACATGATGACACCACAAGTCTGCTCTCCCAGCTTTGGTGGCCACCCCTAGATGGCCACATCTTTTGTCTTGATTAAGCTATGATCATTCCTGGTATTTGATACAGTTGAATTCAAATCATAAATGATAGGTCAAGTGTATGTTATGTGGCTCCTGCTTTGTCAGGAACTGTTGTAACATTCTTCAGAAAACAGGTTTTTTTACCTCATTCTCCAAATTAAAGAATCAATCCGTAAGTACCAACATCCATTAAATGTGCTCTACCTTTATGGATTGGCATGAAGGGAAAACAAGATGAGAAGGAACTGCAAAATAAAAGGGGCATAGTTGGATAAGATGGTAAGGAGGAAAAGAGTCAGCAAGTGGAATGTCTGCTCTTCCCCGTATAATATTTATTAAATACGTCTTTAGCAACTTGAGAGGCAGAACACCAACTTTTAAAGCTTTGGATTTGAAGTCAGAAAACATTCTTAGGGGCGCCTGGGTGGCTCAGTTCGTTAAGCGACTGCCTTCAGCTCAGGTCATGATCCTGGAGTCCCTGGATCGAGTCCCACATCGGGCTCCCTGCTCGGCAGGGAGTCTGCTTCTCCCTCTGACCCTAACCCCTCTCATGTTCTCTCTCTCATTCTCTCTCTCTCAAATAAGTAAATAAAATCTTTAAAAAAAAAAAAAAAGAAAAGAAAAAACATTCTTAGTCCTGGCGCTGTGACCTTGAGGTCTTTCTGTAGCCTCTCTGGGTCCCTTTCAATAGTTGACTAGATACTAATCTCTACTAAGTGGGGCAGCTTTAGGGTAAAAGAAGTAATCTTTGTAGAAATGTCCATTTTAATAATTTTAATAATTTTTATGGGCTTGGACTTCTTGAAATAAAATTAGAAGTGCTCTCCCTACTGAATCTTCTCTCAAACACTATTTGTCTAGAATACATTTTCTGGTCATCCCTTCATTGTCATTTTAAAACATTCTGAAGTCCCACTTCATGGATATAATTCTTAGAACCATTTTCCCCTTGGCTTGCAAACTAAGTATTTCATGAAGATGCATTTGATTATGGAAAATTCTGGTTAGCCTTGATACAACTCTAGTGCTTACTTAATGGTCAATTTCTAAAGAGAAATAAACTTGGGATTTACTTTCAACTGGCTCCTAGCATGGTTAATTCAACTCATGTTCATTAATCACCAACTATGTGCATATCACTGTGGGAGTGAAATAGATACTTTCTGAGGATGAGGGTGAGGTTGGTAGAGGTGGTGGTAATGAGGATAATTCGGCATACGATGTGACTAAGGGCCAATTAATAATTAATAATGCACCCTCAATTAATAATGAAGAATCCCTCATGAGCTCATAAAAAATGCAATCATGAACTCTATGCCTTTCACCTCACATCCAAAGTGTGCCTGAAGAAGGAGATATTTATGAAGAACTTTTTGATAGTCTTCCCATTCTTCCTAGCATTTCAGGTTTTGCCCTCAAATCAAGCTAATCCCTCAGGAAGGGGCACACTTGTCCTGAGACATAATGGCCCTTGAAATGGGTCTTGTACAGAATTGTGTCTCTGTAATTTACTGAGAAATGATACTAACGTCACACCGCTTTGTGCAGTCCTGTTGAGAATATCATCCACTGTCCTTTGGAGAAGTTCCATGAGCAATTTAGTTTAGATTTTAATCTAGTGAAGTATTTGTTTCTCACCAATGTTGATACTATTCTCTTAGAAATTAAAACTATGTCCCAGGTGAACTTTTGTTTTCATCTAGGTTGCCAACATGAGCCCGATTTCTTGTTCATCTCTCTCAAATATGAAGATCCATACAGTGTGAACACTGGGATTTCTTCTTATTCCTCTCATCTTCCTGCCCATCTGAACTTTTCTCTGATGCAAACTTACATTTGCCCTAGTCTTAACATTTTTCTCTCCTATTTATATTTCACTGTTTTGATATATGTGTTGGCCATAAACAACTTAAAATTAGTTACAGAAGAAGACAAAGAATAGATAAGTAAATTAAATTAATAAATAAAATAAGGATCTACATTATATATAATTCAGGCTAAGAATGGGCATCCTGAAGTCTTCTGAGGACCTGAGTCCTAAGGTCATTTCACCTTACACCATACCTGCCTATCCAAATGCCATGGAGTCTTCCCAAATGACAACAAATCAGATCCTATACACTAAATACTCTGAAAAAAATCCCTGATGCCACTGAGTTGGAAACATTGACCCAAAAGAAAATCTTTTGCCTCCCAAGAAAATTGGCAGAATCCCACATGCTGAGAACTTCTGGAGGTCCTTGAACTCTGGCTTCACCATACCACAGAAGCAATCTCCACATATGGCAGCAAGAAAGCAAGTACGCTTTGGTGTCTGGCCTGTTCTAGGAAAGTTGCCACATAAAACAGAGGTCCCAGACGAAGTCACTTACTTTGTCTTCAGTTTGGTAAGACAATTAGAAAGTTGACATTTGAAGTCAGGTCAGTTAATAGCTGACTAGGGCCAACTTTTCCATACAACTGCATTCTCAATCAGGTAATCATTAATTAAACATTAACTAAGCACTCACTATTTGTAGGGCACAGCACTAGCTGCTGTGAGGGACATAAATATAAATAAGTCATAAGTCCAGTACTGGAGAAGCCTGCAATGGACTGAGAAAGACTGAATTAATACTCAAAAACCCAGGAATATACAGATAACCCATTCTTCAAATGTTATGCAAAAATTATAGTGTTTCCATGGGGTGGAATTAAGAAAGATTTCATGGAGGTTATGAGTTTTAAGATACTTCTTGTAGTGTCTGGAACAGATAAAATGACCAAGAGAAGTATGACAGGTAAGGGGAAAGAATGAGCAAAAGGTGAGAATTACCCAGAAAAGATCCCAAAGCTAACCCACTTAGACTGCCTCAATAAAGGTGGAAAAAAACAAACCACTTGGCATGGCATGCTGTAGAACAGTGGGGAATAATACTAGGGAAGAACATTAGCAGAGGCTCCTAAGTTTGTTCTTAATTCAGTTGAAAGTGAAGTATCCTTGGGGCGCCTGGGTGGCTCAGTTGGTTAAGCAACTGCCTTCGGCTCAGGTCATGATCCTGGAGTCCCGGGATCGAGTCCTGCATCGGGCTCCCTGCTCGGCGGGGAGTCTGCTTCTCCCTCTGACCCTCCTCCCTCTCATGCTCTCTGTCTCTCATTCTCTCTCTCTCAAATAAATAAATAAAATCTTAAAGAAAAAAAAAAGAAAGTGAAGTATCCTTGAATATTTCCAAGAAAGGGACTGATGGCATCAGAGATTCCTTGAGAGGTTTAATCTGGAACCAAAATGAAGGATGAGCTGGGGAGAAAGAGGTAGTGGCAAAACAAGAAAAAAATCCAGTCTTCTATTTGCGTAACTCACTGAACAGCAAGTGTTGGTTCTACACCAGTGGTGTACCCTGCATATAGAATCACACCCAGAATCACCACTAATAATCCTTGGAATAATTACATACTGAAACAGAGCTTTAATGATATGCAGCAAAAACAGGTTTCTGAGATACAGAAATCTAGGATTGCATCATCATTAAACTATTTCAGTCATTTCGTTTTAAAAGAAATCAGAGGATCTCCAGCAGTGTCTTTGGATTTTTTTGCTCTAGCAAATCAAAGCAGCAAGGGGTCTGGTTTCCTGAACATTATCGAGTAGAAATGTTTACTTCGGCAAATCCCTGCCTTTGCCTTCAAAATTATAAGTATATTGGTTCCTCTCTAATTCACTAAGTGCTTATGCTCCATGGCCACCCATCTGAACAGCAGAAAAACCTTCAACAAAGCAATTTCTGTCACAATCGGAACCAGTCCGAAATTTAGACCTAATGTAAAAAATAATTTATTTCCTGCTTTTCAACTTCCTTTTCCTAGACACCAAAGAATAATTCTATTAAAAATACAATTAGCTGAGATCATCATGCATATCCAATTTAGCAAATGTTTACTTAAAGCCTTCTTTGAGCACATTGTTTTTTAAAAGTTTTGTGGTTCCAAGTGTACTTGAATGTGTCAGCCGAGGGGTCATTTCTGAACGTAGTTACCCATTTGTAGTTTCATGTTGTACACTGTGCATGCCGTTATCCCAAATTCTGCTGAAGCTAATCCTTTGAAACGCTTTTCAACTCAGGGTAGCCCTTTCACTCTAGTGAAAAGGAGTAGATTTGCAAAGTTCCACAACCCTCCCCTTGGTAAGAAATGGTAATCTTCTTCATTAATAATATTTTTGAAAACTTTTTAAAAACCTCAAAGGATAAAATTAAAAATCTGTTCCTGCATCTCACGCACATGCATGTGCAATCATATATTGACATTTTTTAAATTTTTAAGGAAATAATACCTTACAAATCAAAGTGCCCTTATTCTCCTCCTACCCTCTGACTCAGTTTCCTCCCTCCTTCTCAGAAGCGACTCCTACCAACACTTTGCTATTCAACCTTCCAATCCATTTTGATACTTGGATATGTACATATGTATGTATATATATTATTTTTATATAAATGTGTAATACATTTTATATTGCTATATATTTTATATTCATATATAATGTTTTATATATAATATATTTTATATATTCAATATTTATATTTTTTATGTATTTATAATATTGGATATACATTTATGTATTCATAGATAATGCATAGTTTTATTTTTGTGCTGCTCTCCACATTTAAATAAGTTGTGTCATAAAATCATATTGTTCTGCAGTATTTTCACTTAATATTATGCTTGTGAGATCTATCCATGTTTACGTAGAGAGGTTGTATTCATTTATTTTTTTACCTCTGGATTATGTTCCATTGTATGAACAAACCCCATTATATTTATTCTGTTAGGTTATTTCATTATATTTTTTTCATTTAGGTTGTTTCAAATGTTTTACTCTCACAAACAGTGCTGAATGAGAAGCAGCTTTGTGCAGGTCTGCTTATGCAGTTAGATGAGTTTGCTCTTTGGGGTATAGATTTGGAAATGAAATGAATATGCACTTTTAGTTTTTTTGGAAACTGCCAAATTGTTCTCCAAAGTGAAGATATCACTGATATCCTAGTGGCTATTTAATCTTTCTCATTTTTGCTAATCTGATGGGTGAAAATTGCTCCTAACTGTTGTTTTCACTTGCATCCCCAAGATTATGAGCAAGGAAAGCTTAGTGAAATTCTCCCTTGTGTGACACACTGGGGAGCTGACCTTGGCTACAGAGGTGACTGAACTGTCAGCAGCCCATCTTGGCAGGGACTTGTGTTATCGTCGGGTTGCATACTACCACTCGCAAGGTTCAAAAATGTGCCCTGGACGGGCGCCTGGGTGGCTCAGTTGGTTAAGCGACTGCCTTCGGCTCAGGTCATGATCCTGGAGTCCCGGGATCGAGTCCCGCATTGGGCTCCCTGCTCGGCGGGGAGTCTGCTTCTCCCTCTGACCCTCCTCCCTCTCATGCTCTCTGTCTCTCATTCTCTCTCTCGCAAATAAATAAATAAAATCTTAAAAAAAAAAAAAAATGTGCCCTGGTAACATCATCAGCCCCAAAAGGCCTGCACAATATACCATGCCTAGCAAGCCTTCCAGTGTTGCATAATAATAAGAAGCAAAAAAACTCCCTGCCTCCTATGTCCAGTGGTAGAGTGAAGAGACTAAGAATGTCTATCTAAGGGTGATATTTAAAAAAAAAAAAAAAGAAAGAAATTTTTTGTTCAAAGCAGTAAAGCTCCATCATACCCCACTGAAGTATAAGTTTGAAATTGGCCTAGTTGTAATTAGGGGTCTTGTCATTTTCCTTTGAGCGGTCTCCCCTTTCCCTTTGTTTCTACCCTCCTGAAAGCACCTGAAACCTCCCTCCTTAGCCTAGCGATTCATGGGGAAGCAATAAAGTACAAAGTGGAAATCAGACCTCGACCCTGGGCCCAATGTTGCTGATAAACTAATGCAACACCTTGGGCAAATCAGTTTCCTGCCGAGTCTTATCTTTCTTACAGGATGGTAAATTAACACCAAAGGCCATAATCTAGGATTGGCCGCCTCTCAAGTCCTACCTTTTCCTTCCTCACCATCTAGCTAAGCTTAGGATTTGGCCCCATCTGTCCCTCCATCCCATCTCTCTCTGTCTCTGTGTTTCTCTGTCACTCTGTCACACACACACACACGTGCACACACAGACACAAAGAGAGAGAGACTACCATTCTAGAGACTGAGAGATCACCTATTCCAAGTTGCTTGTTTATTAGTACATCCCATGGAGGAGGATGACCCACCAGAGACAGCAGAACCAGAACTCCATCCAAAGCAGCCAGTTTCTGTCCTGCCCCAAACCTGCCTGCTCCCACCTTTACAGCCAAGCTCCCTATTCCTTCCTTGCTGATTGCCTTCTAAGGGAAGCAGTGTGAACTAGAGAAAATCCCCAGAGACCCTCCCATTTCCCTCATCACCCATAGCAGTTGATGCACCACTTGTCATTCATTCAATAAAGAACTAGGCTGGAGGATTCCCTTCCGACCAAGGGATTTTGACTTGCTATTGGGCTTTATAGTCCTCTTAGGTGGCAACCATACCATGTCCAGGGGTCTCTCTGACTCACCCAGGCTTTCTGCAGACAATCCCTGTGTATGAGTCAGTGACGTTAGGGCATGGATAGGGTGGAAGACAGACTGGCTCCATGCTCTGTTTCTTGGTGTTCATGCCCTTCTATAATCTACTTCCTCTGTGTGGAGGCAGTATCTGTGACTTTATTCTAACCAACAGAATTGATTGGTGATGGGATGTCACTCTGTACTTTGGTTCCTATGCATAGAAAGAGAAAGGTCTATGCTAAGCCTCTTCTTTCAGCCCTGTGACCACAGTTCACTGCGTGGTCTCCCTCCTCTGCTGAGAGGAGACCAGGGCCCTGGACACCTGCAGCATATAAAACCAGGCTATCCAATCACAGCCAAAACCTTGGGGCTTTCTTGCCATTCTCAGTATCTGGACTGCCCAGAAGAAATGTAGAAAAAGTCACAGTAGGGTGTTTAAGGGGCAAAGGAGCAAAGCATGGCTCTAACCTCCCAGCTGGAGAGATTCCAACCACGAGTCCCCAGCTACTCCTACTGACTCTGATACAACCCAATCAGCCTAGGCTACTGCAGGGGAGTCCTTTCTGTAACTAGAATAGGGACAGACTATTTCATTATGGGCTACACAAGTCCTGTATAATCAGGCCCCTGATCATTTGTCCCATATTTCTACACTCCTGTCACACCTTCTGTTACTGCTGGTACTCACCTTGCTTCCTCTTGCCATGGGCATTTGCACATGCTGGCCCCTGACATGCTATTTCCTTCGTTTTCACAAAGTTAATTCCTTCCTCAGATCTCAGCTCAGGTGACATCGCCTCCAGAGAAACCTGTCCTTACCTCTGTAACTAGACCTAATGCCCAGTGACAGGCCCTGAGGATACGATAGCTCTCACCTACTCAGTACTTGTCACAGCCTAACTGTCCTTTCTCCTGTGTCACTATTTGCTTAATGCCAGTTTTCCCCGATTAGACTCTTTCCGGGCCACCCAGGCAAAAACCAAGACAGGTTTTAACTTCTCTCATTGACTTGACATTAACTTGCCAACACTAAGCCTAGAGCTTGGCACATAGTATGGTTCAATAAACATTCATTCAATAAAGAACTGAGTAAAACCTATTTGTCTAAAATAATTGAGGAAAAGATGAGCCCTGGCCTGAGAGTCAGGGGATCTGGCTAGGACCCAGCTTTCCACTCAATTTCAGTGTGACATGGAACAAGACATTCCAACCTCCCACTTCTCAGTTTCCCCAATACGTTGTGGGTCTTTAGATCTCTGATCCACTGACAAATGTCGCCCAGTTAGTTAGTTGCCTGTTACTGACATTGTTACCACTGTGCTTTTCTTCACTTTGCCTCTTCGAGGAAGCATTGATGGGAAGACCTCTGAAATCCCACTTCATTTCCTCAGAGCCCTACAAATTCTCAATAAAAACTTCTCAGAAGAACTACAGGCTGCATGTAAACCACAGAGTCCATTGGGACCTAAAGTTAAAAGGTCATATTGTGTAGAATGGTCCTCATAGTCATCTGGGAACAATAACTAAAACATATAAATTACAAAACCTGGATGGCCGGCAGCTGTATCCATGGAAACAGATGTTGGCTTGGCCAAAGTGCTTTATAATGATTATGATTAATCATCCTTGAAATCACCATTATTTATTGGTGTATAACTGATGGAACCATGTTAGAAGGGCTGTATTGTACAATTTTACAAATTTCCAGTTGCTAGAGCTAGCACCCTGGCCATAAAATAGCAAAAATGTTCTTTAAAATATACTCATTAAATATCAGTCAAAGAGAACAGGAAAATATAAAAGCCACAGCTTGGAATAATAGTCAATAAAAACGTTGTGCCAACACAAGTCACTGATGTTCAAAATAAATATTCTTCCATGCTTCATATAAACTTAGTGCTAAAAAAAATACTTAAATAAGTAGGGATCCTCTGTGAGTTCTTTCTAAATCTTGTTCACAATTCTGCTTTATCTGTGTTTAAGTCAGAGCCTATACATATGGAAAAAGGTTATGGGTTCATTTGTTGTTGCCTCTTCCTTTAGCTAATCTTCCTTGTCACTAGTATTTTTCTACCTTTATTGTGTTGTGGATATTCTGAAGTTGGATTCTCTTGTACCCCATCAATGAAGTGTGATTTATTTTAACTTGATCATGTGTATAATTGAAGGATGACTAGAGTTTGGGAAAAGCCTTCATTCAAACAAGTTTTGGACAGAGCTGGGGGACCCTTTATGGAGACAGGAAGCATCTGGTTCTTTTAGAGCCATCTTAGCTTCCTCATAGCCTCCTATGACTCCGTGTCCCAGCCCTGACCATGAAGGCCAACAGACATCTAACAAAGCATGCACAATCTTACTTTCCTTCACCGGTGTAATGACGTATATCTGAGACAGAGGAATACCGAGGGATGTGCCAACAGACTCAGAGGCCACTGTGGGCTTGGGTGCATTCCTAATACATGTTCTCCTAGAACAGGTCCAACTCCTCAAATACGTACAGCATTGTTTTCAGGGACGGTAGAAGGCTAAGAGAAAGGGCCAGAGCCTCAGGTGCTGTTGATACAAGTCCTTCCTAAGCACATTCATAAAGCTACTGCCATATCATTCTTGATCTAGAGCCACAAATTAACAGCCACCCCCTCAGCCCTGGGAAATGCTCTTTGAACAGCTCTGGGATTGTTCTGCACAATGCTCTGATTGTCTGTGGGGTGGGGCAGCTAGAGAGCATTAGAGTGGGTGCTAGGAGTTGTTGTAGCAGCCATGCTAGGGTATATTCTAAGCACCAGGTGTGTTAGCCACTTGATGTGCAGAGAGGCTGTGAGATGTGTGTACAGCACGGTCGCTGCCGCCTGTCCTGCTATATTCAGTAGACCTAGCGAATGACTCGGGATGCTCTGTGCAGTGGGAAAGGACAAAGCAAATATGGAAATTGGAAACTAATAAACAAAGCAATAATGTTTTAAAGGAGGCAAGATTTGTAATTATTCTCCAGTAATTTTGGCTAGAGTCCTTATATAACACATCCTGGAAGGGCAAACATAAAGCTTGTATGCTAAATATTTAAATACGCAGACAAGCCGGGGGCTCCACCAAGGAGCCTTGTGGGACTTCTGATCATCAATCCAGAGAATCGAGAGCTACCTAAAAAGGTCATTGATCCAACTCTCTGTACCTTCCAGAACTGAGAACTATCATTCTCTGTTTCTGGATAGCCTTCGAAAGAAGACTCCCTGATCTTATTTCAAAGCATATTCCAGAGATTCATTATAAAATGCAATAAAAAGAAGCAACTATATAATGTAATCTATTTTAGTGGTCCTCAACTGGGGAGGATATTGCTCTCTGGGATACCTGTAGCAATGTCTGGAGACATGTTTTATTGTCACAACTGGTGGGGAAGGTGGGTGCTATTGACGTCTAGTGGGTAGAGGCCAGGGAGATTGCTAGCCCTCCTACATTGCACAGGACAGCCCCACAGAACAAAAAATTATCCAGACTAAAACATCAATAGTGCCAAGTTTGAAAAACCCTTATCTAAACAAATAACCAGTGTGACTAAATTATTCCTCTCTGAAACAGTTTAGTAAGGGCAAAAGATTCATAGTTTGAATAATTGAGCTAATCATTAAAGTCATCTGTGTGTACAATGCCTTGGTCTCAGACCACTGCATTAATTTCATTGAGGGATAATATTGATAATTATTCAAGTAAAATTAACAGACAATTTTAAATTGCCTACCAGGTAGGCAGACCCTACCTTTACAGGGTCACTATTTGAGAGGTGGGGGGTGACATGCATGTAAGGTACTTTAGAAAAGGAAGCAATCCATTCTACTTGGGCATCAGGGAAAATTTCATATGGAAAACTGACTTTGAACTCTTAAGCTAATTACACTCTGCTTTCTAATAATACAACTTGGCCATACTTTGGAAGCCTTGATTTCAGTAATACCAAGCACTCTTCCAAATATTTCACATTCATCATTTCATCATATTTTCCAAACAATCCTATGAGGTAGGAACTCTTATTCTCATCTTACAGATGAAACAGACCCTAGCGACCACTAGCCTGTCTCCAGAGTGAGTGTGTGTAACTGCTGTGCATGCAGCCCCCATGAAAATGGAGCCAAGTAATTTGGGCCACAAGCATCACCTCCCAGTCATTAGCCTCTCCCCTCCATGGGGCGGAGCTAACAGTCTTCAAGTTCCTTACATCATTAGCATTCATGATTCTAACAGCAACAGGATACTTATTGCACAAAATGATCATCTTAGGTTAGGCTCCACACTGTGGAAGGAAAGAAGTCTTCAAATCATCATAGAAATGGTAACATTAAATAGCTATCAAACTGAGGGTTCTAGAGGGGAAGGGTGTGGGGGGATGGGTTAGCCTGGTGATGGGTATTAAAGAGGGCACGTACTGCATGGAGCACTGGGTGTTATACGCAAACAATGAATCATGGAACACTACATCAAAACTAATGATGTAATGTATGGGGATTAACATAACATAATAATTAAAAAATTGATAGCTTTTTAAGAAAGAAGCTATTAGAAAAAAAAATAGCTATCTGGGATATTAGCTCTAAAAGGAATTTTACCTTAGCCTGGATTCTCCAAATGGGGCAAAAATTAAAGTCGCTGTCATTGCATCTCCAAGGTTGAATCCATTTCATCCTGATTCTACAAATATAGTCTAAATTTAGCTTTCATTTCATTCATTCATTCACTCATTCACTTATTCAACAAATGCATACTGATTATCCACTATATTCTGGGCAATGGGCTGTATACTCGGGATATAACAATAATAAACTAGATAAGCCCTTAATGTCATGGAACTAATCAATGAAAATGGAGCTTTGAGATTAAAAGATCCCCAGGTAAATAAAGTAGACATAATGTTTCTTTTCTTTGAATTATTGCCATAATTATTTATCTGAATTTCTAATTTAGATCTAATCTCACTATAAAATGTTCAGTGTTTTCCCATGTTTGCTTTTTCACATAGATGTAGGCATGACCTTTGGAAGGCATGAATAAAATTGAAAGAATGTCTTCACTTAACTCTTTCTGAAGTATTTAAATAACACACGAAGATGTATTAATCTAAAGATACTAATATGATTTTCTTATCTTGATTCCCTTTATTTTTTCAGAGAACTTCTAAGTTTCATTCCAATGTAGAGTAACTAAAATATTTTCACAAATTTATTCTTGAAATAAAATATTTCAGGCTGAGAGATTTTAAAAGCAATTTCATTTTATATCATGCATCTTTTTCCACGTTCTATTTTAGAGATCTCAGTTGAACAGCTTTGCTATATCACTTTAACTGTAATAAGGAAGATTTTATGTTTGTTCATGTTGCTCCCTGCATCTGGAAACCCCCATTTTCTCTTCACCAACCAGGCTGCAATCCTTCCTTCAAAACTCTATCTGAGATTATTTCATTTATGTATATGTGTTTATTTTTGTATTTTGCTCTATTCCTGAAAAGATTTGAAAGAGCCTATAACAAGACACATCGAAGATGACCCAATGGCATCTGTTAAAAGTGGGGCAAGAGGGCGCCTGGGTGGCTCAGTTGGTTAAGCGACTGCCTTCGGCTCAGGTCATGATCCTGGAGTCCCGGGATCGAGTCCCGCATCGGGCTCCCTGCTCGGCGGGGAGTCTGCTTCTCCCTCTGACCCTCCCCCCTCTCATGTGCTCTCTCTCTCTCATTCTCTCTGTCTCAAATAAATAAATTAATTAATTAAAAAAAAAGTGGGGCAAGAGAAGAAAGTAAAACAGGAGTAGAGATGAAGCAGAGCCAGGAATGAGTCTAAAAATGCATATTGTAGGGGCGCCTGGGTGGCTCAGTCGTTAAGCGTCTGCCTTCGGCTCAGGTCATGATCCCAGGGTCCTGGGACTGAGCCCCACATCAGGCTCCCTGTTTAGCAGGAAGCCTGCTTCTCCCTCTCCCACTCCCCCTGCTTGTGTTCCCTCTCTCACTGTGTCTCTCTCTGTCAAATAAATAAAATCTTTTAAAAAAATTAAAGGGGCACCTGGGTGGCTCAGATGGTTAAGTGTCTGCCTTCGGCTCAGGTCATGATCCCAGTGTCCTGGGATCGAGCCCCGCGTCGGGCTCCCTGCTTTGCGGGGAGCCTGCTTCTCCCTCTGACCCTCTCCCCTCTCATGCTGTTTCTCTCTCGCTCGCTCTCTAAAAAATAAATAAAAATCTTTAAAAAAAATTTTAACTTCATCAGAATTTAAAAAAAAAATTTAAAAATTTTAAAAATAAAAATGCATATTGTAATAACCCACACGTGTGCAATAGGTGGGCCATAAATCTGGTCCTAAATTTTCTGGCAGCCACCATGAAAAGAGAAACCTTATCAGTTATACAATTCATAGTGTCCATAAGATACTAACAATCCAAATTTCCTGGGGAAGTCTAGTTGTTCTTGGTACTCAGACCAGACAGGAACTTTGCCTGGGATCCTCATAAGTAGGTGATATAATGAACAATCATCACAGCTTCTTTACAATTCATACAACAAGATCCATGGGGCTGCTCATTAAAATAACTCGGTATAGGCTAATGGCACATACACAGACATGATACAGAGAAAAGGTGTTCTTCTGGAAAGGGGGAAAGAGAAGACAGGGATGATTGGCACAACAAAAACAATGTTCCAGCCTCTGCTGATCAGCTTGGATCCAGGGATTTAATTCAGATTATCTGGCATTGGAAGAATTTTAGCAATCTTCTCTAAATATTGTTCCACCTAGCTTTTGATTGATATTGCATGGTGATGGCAAATGTATTGAGAGTGGCTATTCCCTGGATCATTGAATTCATCTTCCAGTGCCCAAGCAGACCCCAAAGCTGGAGCTAGGGTCCATATCCTTTTGCAGAAGCTGGGAATCCCATGCAGGCACATGTCCCATGGACATCCAGGCCTTCCTTCTATAAGGTGAGCATAGGGAGTTCTGTCAAGAAAGTCCAGGATGACTTTGAGAAAATTATTTTGAACTACAAACCCAGATAAAAACCATACGGCCTCAAAATTCTACTCCATTTAGAATTAGCCTGAATTAGCCAAAGATAACCAGACACCCACCTTCAGCAAAGTAAAATATCAATATAGTCCTGAAAACATCTTTAGCTTTGAGAAGAATACTTTCTGTTGTGTGTTCCAAGAGAAACCATTATGAAATACGCATTGAGGAAATAGCAACAAGTTGTGTGGGATTGTTTTATAAACTAGCTAAAAGATGAGAATATCTAGCAAAGACATAACTTGTTTGGAAAAAGAAAAATAAATAAGAAAAAGGCTAAAAGCCTTATCAGTGGCCTTTCTTTTGGGCAGTAATTGGCCAGTGGGGTCAAAGGCCTATTCAGGCCACTCCTTGCTTGAAATAATAGAGTCTTAACACTCATATAAGAAAGAATGTTTGTGCTACTTTTCTCTATAGCCAGGAGTGGGAGGGGTTGAAGTGAGCTCAACCAGATCATTAAGAGCCAAGTTTCAAAGAAAGGAAACCTAAACACAATCCAAAGGCTATGGTCTTCTGTGTTGAAAGACTGTTCCTATTGGCTCTGATCCAAGCAGAACCATAATAGGGCCAGGTTTGCAAAAGTATCTGTACCTGGGTCTCTGTCTAGATTGAGCTCATGCTCTTTAACCAGCCAAATCTTGTACATAAGAATAAAGATCAATAAATAAATGCAGCAATAATTTGATATCTCTAATGTATTTCTCTAGGAGAGAAGAAAGAAGATGGCAGTGTTCTATAAAGAAATGAGCTGTTCTTGGTGCTTTATGTTACTCATATAAAACATTGACCTATGAAAACTAAGCTTGTAATTTGACAATCAAATACCTGGCATATAGTTGAGGGCTATTGTCCAATAAAAGAAGGCTACCATTTTGGATAGGGAGTAATGTCTTTTTAGAATATGGAATAAATTATACTATTTATCCAATCAAGTGGGATTGTCCCTGTACCATAAATAGTGGTAGGAAAGTTGGTGAGAGGGGGTCCTTCAAAAGCTTTGGAAGGAAAAAAAAAAAAAAAACTTCCCTAGAATCTAACTACAATAACAGTAGCCTAACTCAGATTCTGACACAAATTGTGGTTTTAGATGAGTGTTTTTGAGGTACTGATAAACATGAAATAAGCTTTAATTGAGGTTTGTTTCCTGTGATACCTCATTACCTCTCTGTGGAGGTTTTAAGTTGTTCCATTCTCTGATATGTGGAAATTAGATCCCCTCTTGAGAGTTTAAATAGTCTTCAACTAATGGGAGGCCACCTTACACGCTTGAAAACCACTTTCAACCTGTATTAGTTTCCTAGGGCTGCCATAACAAAATAACTTCATTACTCTGTAAAGACCCTATTTACAAATAAGGTCATATTCTGAGGTACTAAAGGTTATGACTTCAAAATATCTTTCTGGGGGGATACAGTTCAACCCATAACACCACACTAACTGAACTTATTCTGCAGAATTGAGAAAGACTCTTCAGACCTGGCTGTTTTAAGCAGTGGGAGGGCAGCTTGCCCATCCAACCCTGGGTCATCCTGAAATTAAGGAACAGTGACCTTTTTGTACCCAACATGAGAAAGGGACAACTCTGTTCCTCCTTGAGGAGCCAAGACATAAACCATAGCATATGCCCCTCTGTAATTCTCCTCAGATGAGAGGCCATATGAGGTGGTGATTGATTGCTCAGAATATGGAGCCACACTACCTGCGTTCAAATTCCAGCACCACCACCCATTAGCTATGGGACCTTAAACAAGTCTCTTATTGTTTCTGATCTGCAGTTAACTGCTCTGTAAAATGGAGATAATAATAGAACTTCCTCACAGGGATGTTTTGAGATTTAAATGAGTTAATATGTGTAAAGCACTTAGATCAGGGCCCAACCCACTATGTTAATATTGGATATTTTAAACTATTTTAAAGTTAGATATTTCAAATAAAGATATTATTTGTAAGCATGAGGAGTAAAATGCTCACCATCTCAGCAGGACACTGATTATCAAGGAAGCTAGATTTTCTACAAGAACCCTCTTAATGACCCTCATCCCATATCCCTTCTACCTACTTGTGATTCCTTTTACTTTTTAATGCCCCTCCTTTATGGTCATAACCAAGAAACCTCACAGTCTAGCTTTGGCTCACTCTAGTCATTGTCTCAAGTTGCTTAATTTCACCAACATCAATATTAGAAAGCAATTGCTTCTTGGACTCGTGTCTTCATCTCTAGACAACTTACCTCTTCCAGATTACTATAGGCAAGTTTTGAGGAAAACAGGAGCCAAGTTATACATTTCTTCTACGTCCTATAAAACTTAGAACAATATAATGCACATAAGCAGGTGCTGGATAAATACCAAATCGTTAGAAGGTAAATACAAAGTAAACCTATGTGCTAAGAAGAGGATCCTTTATTGCAGACAAATTTGCATATCCAAGGATCATTTTTGTGAACGATTATTGCTCACAAATGTTCAGAAAACTGCAGCAAGGACATAGAATACAAAACCTAAGGAAAGATTATGGTTGGGAAGAATTGGCTTCAGGCCTAAAATTGCTTTATCGTGGTTCTGGCAGGTAATCAATAGGAAACTCTCTTGCATAGACATAAATCATAATTGAGTTTTCATCAATCCTGTGCCAAATCTGTGACTGTATGAAATCCAAGATCCCAGTGCCAAGGTGCCTTATCAATCCATATGCAAATATGCCTTTTGATGAAATCAAAGAACAAAAGAATTCAGGCAAGACTGCAACCTTGTGCTGCCAAAGCCAGGTAGACATTTAACTCTTCACATTGGCCAATGACTAAAGAATGTCTGCAGAGGGAGGCATTTCTCACAGAGTGCTTCTCCTTAAATGCTCATGGGGATTTATAAATTGGAAAAAATCAATTCACAGTGGTCATTCTCCCTAAAAGCCTATTCAAAAGGATCTTTTTCCAAAATCCCTGAAAACTTTATCTGAAATGTATTGAAAGATTACTGATTTTTAAAATAAGCTTTGTATACATAGTTTCCTTAAGGCAAAAGGAGGAAAATGGTATTAAAGACTCTTTCTTCTATTAAAAAAGATGACAAAATATCCACACTTTTCTCAGATGTAGCACACCTGATAAGATGATTTAAATTGAATAAATTTAATTCTATCCTCACTCATTTTGAGGATTTATGATTAAATTAAGATGCATAAATTAGATTACAGAGTTATAAGGATCTGTACTTTTGAAATTCTTTTGAATATTTCTCAAAACACTCTTCTTTTTTTTAGATCAACCACCAGAACTTTTTATAATCCACTGGGGCTAAGTTGCCTAAGAGAAAATTTTATCTAGATTTACTCAATTCAACTGCTCCCACCCACCTTACAACATACACACAAAGAAAAAGATTCTCTAGATCAGCACTGTCCAAAACAGTAGCCACTGCCCACATGTAGCTATTTAATTTTAAGTCAAACATAATTCAAGTGGAAAATTCAGTTCCACACTCATTTTAGCTATATTTCAAGAGCTCAATACCACATGTGGCTAGTGGCTCACAGTACCAAATCTGCATGTAAAGACAATTGCTGTCATCATAGAAAGTTCTCCTGGACATCTCTGCAAGTTTACACCATTCCTTTCAAGTCCAGAAAAATCTAAGCTTTGTATCATCACAAAAGGAGGCACCCCTTTACTCTCTAGATTCCCCTGAGAATCCTGATCTCACTACCGCCACATTTCTCACAAAAAGTGTTCAAAGAAAAGGCCGCACATTTCCCACCCTGAGCCCAGATGAATACGGAAAGAATTAATCATCTTTTAATTAGGCCAACAATTCTCAGCCAGGTTGGAGGGGAGAGGCACATCAAATTTGCTGCGGGGAAATACAGATGCAGATGTCAGCAAGATGGCAGAAAAGACATTCCAGCCCTCATACCTCCATAGACATGTCAATCCTGATAACCATCCATGGACAGGAATACCCCTGTGGAAGCCCGGGAGTCCAATGGAGAGATGCTCTTTTGAGCAAAAGAGCAAAAATAGAAACATTGAAGAGTATAAAATAAAAGTTTCACTTTGCCTGGGTCAGCCCTCCCCAAGGCAACACAGTTCAGTGCCAAGAAAGACTCCTCCGCCCATGATTTCCCCCACCAGGAAAATTGTACACTTTGTGGAATTGTATGGTATGGGAATTATATCACAATAAAGCTATTTTTTAAAACCCCGGGGTTCTAAAATAAAATTATTAAAAATTTTTAAACAACCTAAGCATATTTTTCATAAAACTTAAAAATACTTGCTCACAGAAATAAACAAAATTTGCAGTAATTTTGCAGAAGACCAGAGAAAGGCATGTGTGTTTGCCTCAATCTTTCGCAAGTGGACTACAAAAATAGGCTTTAGTTTTTATTTCTTACATATTTAGCCATGCTTGATGCAGTGCATGAAAGGAGTTAAACAATTCAAAGAAAATTGATTCCACAGTGACATCAGCAAATATAAGTTACCAATAATGCTTGGTTTCTTTCAGCCTTCTGGTAGCTTCCTTACATCTCTATCTTGAGAAATGAATCAGTTGGCACCAGAGAGTATAGTGAAAAGCAGGTCCTCTCAGAATGCAAGATCAGAAAGGACATTGGCCCATGATTAATGTGCTTATAGAGCCTCAAAATTCGAATTTTGACAAGACTTCTAAGTGAGTTTATAACACAGTCACAGAGGTACACAGGTATACTGTTAAGATTTTAAAAGGTTCAGGGGCGCCGGGTGGCTCAGTCGTTAAGCGTCTGCCTTCGGCTCAGGTCATGTTCCCAGGGTCCTGGGATCAAGCCCCGCATCAGGCTCCCTGCTGGGCGGGAGGCCTGCTTCTCCCTCTCCCACTCCCCCTGCTTGTGTTCCCTCTCTCTTTGTGTCTCTCTCTGTCAAATAAATGAATAAAATCTTTAAAAAAAAAAAAAGATTTTAAAAGGTTCATCATGTATCCTATGATGGTTAATTTTATATGTCAACTTCACCGGACCATGAGGTTCCCAGACATTTGGCCAAACATTATTGTGGGTATGTCTGTGAAGGTGTTTCTGGGTGAGATGAATGTTTAAATGGGTAGACTGAGTAAAACAGATTGTTCTCCCTAATGTGAGTGAGCCTCATCCAACCAACTGAAGATCTGAATAGAACAAAAAAAGGCTGAATTAGAGGGAAGTCCTCCTGCCTGACCCCTTGAGCTGGGATGTTGGTCTTTTCTAGCCTTTGGACTCTGACTGAAACACTGGCTCTTCTTAGGTCTCGAGTCTGCTGGCTTTTGGACCATCATCAGCTCTCCAGATTCTGAGGCCTTGGACTTGGACTGGAATTATACCATTGGCTCTCCTGGGTCTCCATCTTGCCAACTGCAGGTCTTGGGATTTCTCAGCCTCCATAATCACATGAACCAATTTCTTATCATAAATCATAGATGATAGTTTGATTAGTAGATATTCCTGACTAATACCAACATTAAATAATCTTTAATTTTGTGCTGTTTACCAGACCACAATCCTTACAATAGTCTATGACTAAATATTGCTGTTAACACGTTAATTATATTGTTGATAGGGTAATTATATCACATGACATAGTGTTATATATACATTACAAATATTTTTCATTAAAATAGCATTTGTTACATACTACTTTTTTTTTAAGATTTTATTTATTTATTTGAGAGAGAGAGAGCACATGAGAGGGGGGAGGGTCAGAGGGAGAAGCAGACCCCCTGCTGAGCAAGGAGCCCGACATGGGACTCGATCCCGGGACTCCAGGATCATGACCTGAGCCGAAGGCAGTTGCTTAACCAACTGAGCCACCCAGGCGCCCCACATACTACAACTTTTATAACTTTATCTTGGCTTTCCTAGAAGATTTTTTCTATAGGGATCTTATGTAATAGTAATGGTCCAATTTTTTATCAAGCTTTGAGAAACTCTGATGGAAACCCTATGTAAATCAGAACACTTACCTCTCCATTAATTTGTATGATCTTGGCTGAACCTTGACTCTGATGTGCCTCAGAGTAACCAAATGGACAATGATGGTGATAGTTTCTACCTTTATTAATAAGGTTTGTATTAGGATCAAATAAGAACCATGAAAAATGCCTTCAAATATAAAGCAGTATACAGTAGTGATATAATATTACTGTGTTTAAGTAGCTGAATGTTTAATATTTTAGTATTAACTGAGATCTCTCTAATCACAGTAGAGAGAAAACCTTAATGGTCAGCTAAACTAGAATAAAATCTACAAGTTAGAATAAAATTTGAACATATTAAAAATATATAATGCAAAAAAATCATTAGATCATTTTCTCCTTCTTTAATTTATAGTGTAATGTGGGATGAGAAGTGAACTTGTTATATTCATGGAGCAGATAAGCTATTAAATTAATTTCAGGTAAACAAACCAGATAAGAGAGAGCATGTTTATTGACATGGAAAGCCACTTCACTTTTCTATAAATTACTACCATACAGATGCTTATTAATGTAATGTTTTTCATGTAGTACCACCAAGGAAAGCCTGTCTCACAGAAAGGAATCACATTGTTTGAAATTGCCAAAAACTTTGAAGCATAGTGCCAGGTATAACATAAGTGCCTAGTTAATATTAGTAGACTGATTAGAGAAAAAAAATTATGTATAAACAAGAATATTAAATATAGGAGCACACAGATAATTCTTTTACTCAGTATCTTAATACTATGTCCAGTTTGGAGCCTGAAACATGAGTGTTTGGAGAACTTGGAGTAGTTCCAGAGAAAAGCAATGAAAATGATTAAAGAGTTGGAAAATGGGGCCTATAAATCATGACTACAGGAATTGGGGCTTATTTAACCTGAAAGAAAAAGCTACATGACTGTACCAGATTCTTATATCTGAAACTTGGAGATGATGAGATTTGTCATGAGCCATCCATACAGCTGTGCAAGCAGAAAGAAATCCAGAAGCAACAAAGATATTTTCAAAGCATCACTATTATTTCTGTAAATATCTAACTCTCTCTCTCTTCTTGTGATTTTCAAAACAACCAACAGCAGCCCTAGGACAGGCAGGGTGTGCAGACAAGTGCAACCCACATACATTTATCAAGTGCACCTTACCTTGCTGAGCATTGCGGAGAGAAAGGAGTAGGCACACAACCCCCAGAGCATGAGAGTTAGTCAAGGAGACTCCCATACAAAGAGAGTCCCAGGATGTCTGGAAACCTCCCATGTCAGAGACGATGCAAAGTCCCTTAGTGTCTCTAAGGAAGGCACACTCAAGTTTACTTAGGAGGCTGGAGAGGAGAAGAAGCTGCTTCGCTAGGGTCTTGATGCTGCAAGTGAGTTTGCTGGGCAGAAGTAGGCGGGAGGGCAGTAAGGCTATTCTGTGTAAATGGAAGAGCAAGCCCAGAAAAATCAGGCAGGACAGAGTAGATTTGAGAAATATTATCACATCCACTTCCCAGATAAGAAACTAAGGCTCTAAGGTCTCAATGACTTGTAAAAGGTTAGCAGCAGTTAATGTCAGAGCTGGGACTTGAACCCACAATTCCTGATTTCGAGTCTGTTAGGGCTCTTTATGAATTCTTGTTATTCATTTAGCAGTTCTAACGTGCTGTAGTTTGTCCAATAAATAATTTCTTTGCATTACAACTGAAGCTGTTATCTATAGGAAATCCATCTTGTTGAGTAATTTGGGGGTGGGGAGAGGGAGATATGATGTCATCATGGTCACACAGTACCCAACTCACTGAATTCTGTAAACACACACACACACACACACACACAAATGCATTACTTACAAATAGAGTTTAATTTAGCCAGTCATTTAATAAAGAATAAAGTATCTCATCTTTATTTGTTCTGTTACACACCACATGATAAAGACAAGACATATAAACTGGAATTAAATCATTTTCAATTTTTTATTTTAAATTAAAACAAAATACACCACCATACTTGTGCTGTCAGGAAGAGGGTTTTCTGTTATCAATCCTGCTGCAGCTTCACGTCTTTTTTTTCTCTCATGTTTTAAATGGAAATGTTTCATATGCCTTCAATCTAACAATAGTCAAAAAATTATTCTGGATCAACACATACAAAATTCAGGGAGAGAAGCAGCTTATTGGAGTCCACACAAATTGCAAGATAAAATATGAGTCAATGTATTTGGGGGGGTGGCAATTTATTAAATCTGAATATTTTATGTCACAGTCATTGACTGAAAATGAAGAAAAAATATATTTCCCGTTCTTTTTATTTCTGTTTGGAAGGTTCAGCAGAATAAATTTCACAGAAGACAAATATTGGGGAAAATGAAACAATTCTTCAAGACACCCTGGTATTTCTTAAAAGGTTCTCAGGCAATCTCCCAGTTAAATAAGTTGCTCTAGAAAACCTCACACCAACATTTTCAAATTGACCTCCTTTTACCCTGTTACATGACTGGAAATCACCTTAAAATTCAATATCAGAGGATGAACTTTTCTTGTTCAGTTTCTCAAGTGTTCTAATTGTAATTATATCCAATTTGTTGGTAGCGGCTCAAGGACATGAGAGCTGCCCTTTCTGTCCCTACTTGCTTGTCCTCCTCTCCTTGCATGAAAGCCCTACAATAAACGAGGAACACACAATTGTGCTCCGTGATTCACACCTGCTTATGATTGTCCCTGGGTGCTTGCCTGTAGGAAGACACTGGAAAGTCACTGAAAAGGAGGGCAATTTCTTAGCCATTAGTTTGTAAGAATCGTGGCCGCCCCGTATGATTTATAACATGAACATCATGACCTAGATGTTCTCAGAAGGTATTGGTCTCCCCAATCCCCTTTCACGGGCCTCCTGAGTTATTTTCCTTAGAAAGAGTGCATCTAAAAGCTAATAGTTTTGAGTATAAGCTTTAGTACATGTTTGAACTTTTGACTTCATGTCAGGCTAACCTAAAAAATTGGGAAATTCAATCTCATCCTGCTGTGAGAACTAATCAACTCTGACACCACTGAAGAGAGTGTTCGAGCTCAGAGATCGGCACTAGCTGGTGCCCATACACTGGCAGGGAGATCATGCAAACTAGTCTCTGCAGGGATGGTTCTCCAGGGTGAGGGTTGGAGGCAAAGTCCCCCTCACCTAAAGCTCAGGTGCACAAGGCAGAAGAGTAGTATATGCTCTATCCTAAAGAAAATGGCCCGGGTTAAAATGGGAGAGTTTGGAAAGGTGAATGGAACCACAGATAAACCATATTCTCCAAACTGGGATTTAAGTGGCCAGACTCTCTGTCTTAGGATCCAGCAGATTTCCTTGATGAATGGGGGGGTCCTCAGGGAATGGTGCCCTGGGTAGAAGAATCAGGACAGGGAGTAAACCCTAACTTGGTTTGTTATGAAGGATGCCTGTATCAGGTCAGCCTAGGGTATGCTACAGTAAAAATTATCCCAAAATCTGAGTTGTTCAAAAGTTCATTTCTCACTCAGGCTGTGTGTCCATTAGGGGTCGGCTGGGGAGCTCTACTCTGTTAATTCTCTGTCAGGAACCCAGATGAAGGGAGAGTTCATCTGTGTGCAGTCATGTTTACTCTGGCAGAAAAATGAGGATGTGGTCAATCATATACCAGCCTTTAAAATTCATCCTGCAAGTGACACTTGTCACTTCTGTTATTATTTCATTGGTCATCGCAAATCATGTGGTCACATCTAACTCTAAGGGGGCAGGGAGAAATAACCCTCCCATGTGCCCAATAGGAGGACTAAAAATATTTCATGAGCAGCATTCATGACTACCAAAATGTCCACTTCACTAGGATGTGTCATGACTGTGGGTAGGGGGTCGTCTGAAATGAAAGTGTGTCTGAACAGTTTGCTGTTTGGTGGACATGTGACAATATTTCAACATTCACAAGTCCAGCCCCCACTCAGTCCTCTCCTTGACCTGGGTATAAATTTTAGGTGTCAATTTCTGTGGTAGGCAGATTAATGGTCTCTGTCCCCCAAAGATGTCCATGTCTTACTGGCCAAACACTTCTGGTGAAGGGGGACCTCACTGTCTCTCAAGATTATACTCTATGAATATGTTACCTTATGTGGCAAAATGAACTTTGCAGAGATGATTAAGGTAAGGATCTTGGGATGGGGAAACTATCATGGTTTTTCCAGATAGGCCCAATGTTTTATCACAAGGACCCTTATAAGAGGGAGACAGGAGTGTGAGTCAGAGAAAGAGAGCTTTGGCTTTGAAGATGGAGGAAGGGGCTACCAGCCAAGGAATGCAGGCGGCCTCTAGGAGCTGGAAAAAGTAAGAAAATAGTCTCTACCAGAGCATCCAGGAAGAACACAGCCTTGCCTACACCTTGATTTTAGTACAGTTATTTCAGACTTCTGAACTCCAGAAGGGTAAGAGAATAAAATTGTTTGTTTCAAGCCACTAAGGTTGTGGTGACTTGTTCTAGTAGCAATAGGAAACTAATACCATGTCCCACAAAATATGATGGAAGATGACCATGTTTGGAATGGGCAGGGGGGATGACAAGAGGCACTGCTGCAAAGCTGCCTTGTTGGTACATGATGAGTAGGAATTCCACTGCCAGCACTCAATCCCATTGACCCAGGAGGGCAGGCGGCCCCAGCTCCAAGGGGATCTCTAGCAAAAGGACCTGGTCCTAGCCCCTCGATGATGTTTGCAATAAGTAAACACCACCCCACATGCACAATAAAACATGAATTCCATCTTGCTTTTCTTTCTCCATCTAACTTTTCCCTCTCCACATCCCAACTTCTCTCTCTGAGCTGCAACTTCAGTTTTCATTTCATTTGAACCCAGGGGCAGAAACCACAGCTGGGCAAGGTGCTGTCATGATTGTGAGGACCTTAACCTGCAGAGCATTACACAGTTTCAGTGTTGGCAGGCATCTGAAAAAGATATAGGGTCAACCACACACCCAAAACTTAAATCTGCTCTACAACTTCCCTCCAACGTTAATAGCCAAACACTTCTGATGAGGGGGACCTCACTGTCTCTCAAGATAGCCTTTTCTATCTTTGCACAACTGGAAAGCTTTAGATCAGTATAAGCACATGGTTACTACTCATTGGTCCTTTTCCATCCCTGGAGATGGCTAAGAATATAGAATAGTTCTAATCCCACTTTTAAATGATGAACCTTGAAACACTTAAAGATGTTTGTGGGATTTAAGAAAGAAAAATTGTTTCCCTTAGAAACAATGGCTAAAACACACGAGTGGCTTGGCAGGAATTTCTTCTTCAAATGAGTTTATCTCCATGTGAGAATAATATAATATTTTGATGACATAGATGGAAGATGATTAAAACCTGGATAGACCCTGATATTAAAGGTCCCAATTAAAATTATCACAGTGCAAGTTCTAAGGTAATGAGGGGAGAGGAGGAGAGCACAGCCCCTGGGAGCCAGAAAGTGTGAGAAAGCTCAGGAAAGAAGCATAGCAGAATTTCTCTTGACCTGTCAGCGCATTGTATCCTCTTTATGACTTCGTGGAGTCAGAGAGACTACCTTTCAAAAATGTCTTCTAGAATAAGTCAGCTTCATTGTTGAGTTATCTCATATACAATAACGAATCAAACAGAGGACTTTGAGGCAATTGTCATTTTTTTTTTTTTTTTTTTAGAATTAATTGACCCAATTCTATATTGTCCATTTGCTTCCCATTCAAATCCATTACAGGTCTTTTTCTGCTCTGGTCTTTGTCTCAGCCAGCTGACCCCTAGGGTCAGAATGACCCAAACTTACTAGCCTGCTGGCTTCCAGTTGGGTTTGGTCAACAGAAGACAGTTGCAGAAGATAAGAGGGTGGGAGGAGAAAAGATTGGGTTATTTATTCTCCCTTCTTAGACAAAAGGATTCTGGCAGCTGCTATGATAGATCCTATAAGCCATTTCCTCCCACAGGGCTTCACCTAGCTCCTGCAATGGACAGCAATCAGCAGCATCCAGCAGACAACAGTTCCTCAGACATACTTATTCGGTTTCATAGCAGAATGCCTCAGAGAGACATTTACATTGAAAGGCTTTCCCCAGCACCTGATTTTCTGGCAAGTTCCAAAGTGAGGATTTCCAGCAAGTTCTGCCAGTGCAAAACCACAGCAACTTCTTTACCACCCAATGAGCCATGATTGTGTTGTTCAACAAATACTGACTCTTAGCATCCCCCCTCCCCCCAGAATGGGTGGTTCTTCCTTGTATGTTCTCTCTTAACCAAAGATAGTGCTTATCATTATATCCACCATTCATACATTTCTTAGAATTCTGTTCTTACCAACAAATCCCTCATTCTAATTCCATGTTATAGTTAATAATACTTCATATTAAATTTGGTCTGTTTGAATTACCATATGATTTCACTCTCCTTACTGAAACCTGACTGATACAATAGTGAACAACTCTTGGTAAAGTTTCATGTACTTACATAGTAGTTGCATTCCTAAGATATTCAGGAATTATATAATGCTCCAAAATATAAGCTTTTTGTATATGTGTAAAATGGAGTTAGGGTGCAGACTCAGGAAATTACAAACAGTTTTTTACCTGGGTGTAAGCAGGCCCCTTACAGCTGTACATATTGTGCACAACATTGTCCTATGGGGCCACCGTGCCCAGCAGATCTATGTCAGTGGTGCTTCCAAAAATCCCACAGTCCACAATCTGCATAACTGTATGTGGCAGCCCTATAATGTAGATATACCCATTCAGATATTTGAAAGTTGGGCAAGATGTAGGACAATTCTTCCATATGTAGGACCATCCCACCTATTTCAGTACACCCAACATCTCCGAACTCCATCCATTCTATAACAGTACTACATCCCAGTCATTCCGACAACTGAAAATATCCCACACATTTACAAACTGCTCTGCTGGGAACAACAACCCACTCATGCCGCATTTCCCTGATCTCCCCTGTAAGGGCTCATTCTTGCTCCAGTCACACCAATCTTCTTGATATTCTCTAACAAGTCCATATTCCCCCCTTCGAGAGACTTTGCAACTTATTTCTCTGCATGGAATGCTCTTAGGCTTAATATCTCCAAACTCACTTTCACTCCCTTCAGACTCCTGCCCAAATGTCATCTTATCAGAGTCCTTCTCTGGCCCACCCTATATAAGATAGAAATCCCGCACCCACCCAGCATTCCTCATCGCTCTTATCTCGCTTTATTTTTCTTAACATCATGAACACTGTCAGCAGCACTGTACATTTTACTGAGTTACCTATTTTCTGTATCCCTCACTAGCACTTAAGCAACTTGAGACCAGGGACTCGACCTGTTGTGTTTACTGCTGTATCCTCAACACTGAGAACAGTGCGTTACTTATACTAGGCACCCAATGATTATTTGTGGAATGGATAGTCTGTGGTAACAACGTCACTCATAGTAGCACGTGCTCAGTAACCCTCCTTTCCCTGTTCCTCCAAGTCAATGAGTTCAATCACTTTACTTCCTTTATCCTCCTCCCCACCCCAAACTTGAATTGCACTGCCCCAAAGTAGAATGGATCAGAATGTCAGCAAGCCCTATGTTAGAATATTAGAATATTCGAGCACATTGATTTTTCTTGTGGGGATAAATGCAGAATAGCTTTCAGATGAGGAGATGTGTGATTTCCCTAAATTTATTTAATGTAAGTGTGCCTTCCATATAAGTTTGGAAGGCAAAGATAAGAGTAGAAACTGGACCTGCCATGACACAAATCACTTAGAACACATTGTCATATTTAATCTGTACAGCCATCTTGAAAAAATAGATCAAACTAAAGCTATTTCACTGAGGAGAAAACTAAGGTTCAGTGATATTAAGTTTCTATCAGAGTGCAATTCAAAACCATGTCTTTCTGACTCCGGAATTTATGGTTGTTTTACCACATCACTGAAACGAGACAATGAAATACGTTGAGCACAAGTGCAATTTCCTCACAATTCAAGTACCATTTTAAGGGTAAATGCTTCTAGAGAAATATCCTGATTCATTTCTAAGAGTATTTATTCCATGCTCATTTATGAGTAGTATCTAGAAACACATAAAGTCAACTCTCCCTCATCTTTAGATGAATTATGCAAAATTTTGGCTTGCCCATGGCAAACTTTTGTTTAAAGCCGGTTTATTAACCAAGGGCACCAACTCTGCTTAATGAATTGCTTTGTTGATATTATTGGCAGTTTGTATTCTGCCTACTTAATTACTGTGTTCTAAAATAATCAATCTTTTTTGTCTCAGCAAGGCCAAGGCAAATTATGAGATGGAGAGATGCTTCTGTGCTCCTCCCATCCCTTCCTTGTTAGGATCTGGCTAGGAAACAGAGAAACAAAAAGAAGAGAGACTACAAGGAGAATTGCTTACTTCACAGTAGGTCTGACCTCTACAGGTCAATAACCAGAATCCAGGTAGGCCAGTATCCATCCCAGTAGCCAGTGTTCAGCTGGTATTGGACCAGTGGTCTTAACCTTAGAAGTCAAAGAGATATTAATCATTTCTATGTGCACACTATTGAGTGTTTTCTATATTATTATTTAATTCTCACAATATGAAGATTTACTCTTAGCTCCAATTTACACATGAGATATTGAAAACCTTGACTAAATTTAAATATAAAGGAGCTAGAATCTCACCCAGGTCCATCTGATTCCAGGGCCTGTGCCCTTGACTACTGAACTATGGTGGAGGACAGGAATGTTCCATGTCAGAGAGGGCTGGAGCATCTCAATTCCCAGTGCTAGTCTGTGGAAGCAGAAACTTATATAGAAGAGGACATGATCCGTACCCCTGGCCATGAGCAAGACACAACCAAGTCGGCCCAGGCTCTAACTAAGTGTACCAGGGCTCAGGGCAGGCTCCAAATTCCAGCCAGGAGCTAGAATGCCAGAGCAAGAGAGAAGACTGAGGACAAGACCCTCAAGTAAATGAGTACAACAGGAGGAAAGAAATACATGTCAGGTATATGAGTGCCTGGGGCTCATCCCAGGCACACCAGTCCCCTGGTGACATATATAATCTGTGATTCCACAGATCACTGTGTCTCACTTAGGTAAGGCACTGCACACAGCATCTCAAAAGCTTCTGGATGGAGCTATATAAAAGGACCTAACTGCAGTAAAAAGATTGCAGAAGAAGACCTTAAAATCCAACAAAAAAATTATCAAAACTCTTACACATACACAGCATTATCTGCTTCATTCATTCCACTAATATTTCCTGAGAACACACTATATACCAGACACTTTTTTTGAGTTTAGACTTTTGAGATCCTATCCAAATTTGAATAGTCTAAATATGTAGTTTTGTTTGTCTCTCCAGATTTGCACTTATTTTTAACCACCTTATTCTTGACTTGTGTTTCCTGAAACTTGACTATAGTAGAAGTTTTCCAGGTAGAGGAAGGGAAGGGAATTCCAGGCCAGGAAGTGAGTGGCATGAACAGACAACCTGAAATGTGAAAGATCTCTATGTGCTTTGGGGAAAGGTGAGGAGTACACGTGGGTGAAACATAAAATCAGGGACATGGTAAGTGGGGATGACAGAGTCACCATCTTTATTTTGCTCTGTGGGGGAAATTTCAGATCACGGAGGTAGATGATGTAGAAATAGTTGGAGGCAGGTAAGGCTTTCATGTGGTACTTCATATCACACTCCTCCCACCTGATTGTTTTAGCTTTCAGTCCATCTCATTTTCAGGAGGAATGTGCTTTGAAATCCAATCATTTCAATTTAGGATCTGTTCCAAGGAAGGTTGATTTCTGGAAGAAAAACTTGGATAGGTTCCCAGCCTCTCCTCAGCTCAGTCTTCATTCACAGCATGGTTTCCTCATTCTCTTTGATGTCAAATTTCAGAACATCATTGGGTGTAACCCATATTCAAACATAAGTTCAATAAACCCATCCAAAACCAAATTCAAATGTTCTCACAATATTCCTCATTTTAGATTGGCCATGTGTTGATCTGATTTACTCCCCAGATTTGAGAGTCTTCTCTTTCTGGCCACAGTAAATCAATGGTTGCCCCTAAACAAGAGTGCCCCCCCTAAGGGGACAATTAGGGCTGAAATCCAGCACCAGTTCTGCTCGTTGTGGAACTGACAGGAGGCCATGTCCACTCCCAAAATAAAGTGTCTGGCTCTTTCCATACCAAGAAACTGTTTAGGCTATCAGAGGCCATTTGGCCCAACAGGAAAAAAATAAGCCTAAATGATATAGTCCTATTTCTATTGAAAAGAATAATGACAAAAGAGAAATAATTTTGTCTAGAAGAAAAGGAGTTGAACTCTAGGACAATAACAAAATGTGATTTTATATAAAATAATACAATTCATGGGGCGCCTGGGTGGCTCAGTCAGTTAAGCATCTGATTTTTTTTTTTTAAGATTTTATTTATCTATTTAGTGAGAGAGCACGAGTGGGCAAGCAGGGTGTGGAACCTGCTTTGGATTCTTTCCCTCCCTCTCCCTCTATCCCTCCCCCCTCCCTCTCCCTCTCTAAATAAATAAATAAACAAATAAATAAATAAACAAAGATAATAATACAATGCATGCAAATAAGTGCTTGTCATACAGTAAGCAGAACAATGATGGCTACTTGTTACTGTTATCAGTAATAATAATAATATTATTATTGTTATTATTGTTGTTATTATTTTCAGGATATTGAGAGTATTTATGTAATTGACTTAGAGTTACAAATGAATCCACAGCTAATATGCTATCATTTCAGTGTAAATTGAATATAGCAATTCTGATCTATAAAAGAAGACTTAAACTCTGTCATGATGTTTTTGTTTTTTTTAAAGGTGATGCCAATATGGCAATTTTTTAACTATTAACAGAACTGGGTGGGAAGGTATTCCAGAGTTATATTATTCTTGTTTATTTTCAGGATGCTTAAAATTTTTCCTAATTTTATGTAATATATAAACATTCCCAGCTCCCCACATGGAAAGCTTAGCCTTGCTACTGGGAGTGGGAGCAAGGAATCTCTGACACTAAGTCAAGTGGCTGAGATCTGGTTGCCTTTACTTCTTCTGTGACCTTGAGCTGGTCATTTCACCTCAAGGATTTTCTCACCTATAAAATCTGAGAATCAGACTAGATGATTGAGGTTCTTCACTCTCAAATTTTACGACCAAGTCTACTCTTTGGCAGCTAAAAAAGATGGGGCTAATTTTAATGCATATTGTCTGCCCCGTATCTTGCATATATAACTGATTGCAAATGCCTAGAAGCTAAAATAAAGGGTCAAAAAAGTGCCATCTGTTTCTATTACCAATTACTTTATGAAGCTGCCTCAAGTTTTAAAAAAAATTTAGTGAAAAACAGAAGTTGGCAGAAAATGTGCTGTAAACAATATCACCCCCACACATTTATTGAATAATTCATAACCAATATGTGGTAGAAGCATAATTTTTAAATGACATTTCCCCCAAATACCTGAGTTTTCTGACATCAGTAGCAAATGATTTAGTTGGCATTATTTTGAAAGTCACAGTGTTTAAAGATTAACATCTCAAATTTAAATTTATTTTATTCTTATCAATTTCCTTTGAATCAATTTTACTGTTTTATATTGGAATGAAATATTTGCCACAGTTGACTATCCCCCCTTATTGCTTTTCACGTATCCATTTTATATATTCTTTATCCAGTGTTTTTCCCATTGAAACATTCCATTTTTCCTCACCAATGAGACCCTTCACTTTTATTCAAACTGCATAAAATAATCTTGTAATTTGATAATATAAGAATATTCTATTTAATTATAGAAGGAGAAATATTACTTCCATGATTTTCAATCTGACACAATGAAAAGCATAATTGTTTCATTTTATTTTACTCACCTGGTCAGTACTAGCTCCATCACTGAAGAGCCTGGTGATATTGGTCATTACTCAATCTCTGCATATTGCGGCCTCCTTATCTGTACCATGTATCAACAGAGCAAGAGTTCTGAAAATTAGAGATAAAAATAAAATCAATATATTAAGTCCTCACTATTTATTAGTCATTACTATTATTGCTATTACTGTCGCCAGTGTTGTTTTATTGAAGACTGTTGACCTACTTTGGATTTGCTGCAGATCCCCAGAGTAGGGATATTACAACAGAGAGAGCCTGGCTGAGGGAATAAGACAGGTGGCAGGTTCTAGAGATGAACTGCCTGACCTCAAACCCAACTCTGCCACTTATGGATGGGGAAGTCTTGAGTCAATTATAGAACTTCTCGAAGCCTCAGTGTTCTAGGCTTCAAAAGAAGGCTAGTAACAGTACCTACTTTACTGGGTTTAGTATAGAAATTTCTTTAGTGCCAACCACTTAGTAAGTGCTCAATAAATAGTAGCTATTAGCACTTAAAATTTATTCTTCTTTACTATAAAAGCAACACAAGTTTATTCTAAAACTCAAAGAAGAGCTTTTTTAACTATAATAATACAAAAAATTCAATTTGTTTTACACAAAACGACTAAGTGTTTCTCAGTTTGCACAATCCCAGATAAGTAGTCTACACCGCAGAGTTAGCCAAAATCTTATGTAGCTTTCTCCTAGCACCTAGTGTGTTCCCAACTATCTAAATATTCCTTTCTCATTCTGAAATGATTATCTTACAGGAGAAAACCTCCATCATCTCCACAAAATCTGAACATCCTTTCTTCTTGTCCCAACTAAAAAAGCAAAATGCATGCAGACTCAAATGCAAAACTGTTGGTGCATTTTATTCTGTGGTCTGTGTTTGTAGTCCCAATTCTAGATACATCCACAGACTGTATAACATCTGGTGGGAAACCTTTCCAATAATCTAGGTCTTTGGCATCATGTTGAAAAATTGGATGATTGATTGTTCCTGCCATTTTTATAAATCCAGATGTTTAGATTTCCTGAAGGCCTGGCCCAAGTGTTGGTTTGTTCTTGGAAAGAGATTGCAGCCTGAGCATCATGAAATTCAGAGATTTATTTGATAAACCTACTCAGCAAAGTGCCCTGTATACTTAATCTCATAAATGCTACTTGATTTGTTATTCAACCAAACTGTTCATTGAAAAGGCATTGAAAGGATTCTAAAGATGCTATACTCAGGAAGTGTATTAGCAACAGGGTACAAAAATGAATAAACAATCATTAAATGGCACTTACGCATTTTAGGTACAGACTCCAGACTTCCGTAGATTCACTTCATGGCCTGAAAAAGACGTAGTTAAGTTTATCTTATGGTTGAGTTGTGTTCTCAATGCCCTGTTGGTAGTTCAAATAAATTTACCCACTAGCAAAAGTTATAAAGGATGGTAAAGCTCCAAGGCCAGTCCACAAAAATCTACTTAACTGGCAGCAAAGCTGCATGTTATTAACCAATTCCCAGAGCTCTGCCTTCAGTCTCCTTGGTCCTGCTGTCCCAGGACTTTAAGAGACAGCATCCTGACCCCTAAACTACTCTAAGCTGAGGCTTTCCTAAGCTATAACCCCTGATCTCAGCAACTTCAGACCCTGAAGGGCTGACCAGCTGTGGAGAACAGGGCCTCAGGGAGGTTCTGTTGCTAGGCAGCCTCCACCTCAGGAAAGCAAGATTTAAAACATGTGGACACACCAGTAATATTTACTGCCTTAATTTTCCCTCCAGTTTATACTTCTCAGTATCTAATTTTATAACACCCAGTATTTCCCACTTTTAATGTCTTTCTAGTCTTATTTTTTTATTCTTAGTCTTTTAGTGGTCAATCTTTTAAAGACGAACCTGAGGAATTTTAATTTGCAATAATAAACCCACAGTGGTTCATAAATTTGGTTCCTCCTTCCCTAACACCAACAAATTGAGTCCTGGAATTACCAATAAATGACCAAAAATATGAAAAATGTTGGCAATTCAATGTGAATTAAAGAAAAGAAAAATTAAGGAAACCTCACATATATTGAATGTCACATTATCTTGAAAATGTATGCATTGCATATCTTTATTTATTATTTTCTGGTTCATTCTCAGCTCAGGCATCTATTCCCAGAGCCTTCCCTTATCCCACCTCCATCTCCGGGTTTATTATGTGTCTCCTCTGTTTCTATACTTTTTTATGCCTCTCCGTGTAATTGCCTTTACCACATTGCATTCAAATGTCTATGTATAGACCTGTCTCTTCAATTAGACCACAACCTTCTTGAAGGCAAGAATTTTTACTTCTCTCTCCTCTTATCCCCAGCACTTAACACCTGTATATAGAAAGTGCTCAAAAAGCTTTTATGAATAAATTAGCCTCTATGAGGTACCAAACATTATGATACATACTTTATAAATAACATAATCTATAAATATGTTAAAATTATAAGTATTATCACATTTAATTCCAGCAAAAACATTGTGAAATAGGTATGACAATTGCCAGTGTAATGGAGCAATAATCAAGCAATCAGAAAGGGTCAGAACTGGAACTGAAAGCCAGGGGAAAGATCTCCAAAGCCCAGTGTCCACCACTGTTTCCCATTGCTTGTGAGCTATTGGCACTGCAGGATGATGCATTATTCAATTTTTTCCAAAATAAGCCCATCTACTTGTTCTCTTCCATTAATAGGTAACCAAGAATCAGTAAGGTTTGCTTGTAATTATCTTATCTTAGACATTACACTTAAGAGGCTAGTCAAGTGCACATTTTTCTATTGATGTCCAAGTGACAGGATTCACCATGCACCTTCAATATAATAGCTGAGAGATAACACCACCAGAAATCTCATGGGGCCCTTGAGTATGAGCTGCATAGGCTATACATGAAAAACCCTGCCTTCTAAAATCTGGGTTTTATCAGCTGTTAAAAGGGTTTGGAGATAATGAAGATCCTTCTGGCCCTTGTGGGCACCATCATCATGAATTCATAGATGAAACAGAGTCTGCACACACATTTGGAAAACACCACTGGCTTGTATTCTCTGTAGTCTTACATTTTCCAGTCACAGATTCCAGGATCAAAGAAGAAGTCTGGAATAATCAATAACAACAGCTGGATAAGACAGAAAAGCAGAACTCACTCATTTCCAAATGGCAACAAAATGATAAGGAGAACAAGTTTCAGGACCCCAGTGCCCTGTTCCAGACAGTGACAAGATTAAAAAAGATAAGACATGGCTGCCAAGGAGAGGAATTACCTCAGAGAACTTGGAAGGTGACTCCAAGACACATGGTCAGAGCATGGGTTTCCAGTCAATTCTTTAGTCCAGATGCAAGATGAGGCCTGCCCTTGGGGAACATTGTGAAGGCTCTAGATTAGCATAGGAGTTTGAGACATCTGGAAAAAGTAGGGCAAAAATAAAGGCCGTTTCTTGGTGAAAAGAAAACCCAGCGTGATATGGGCTAAGGAAGGAGGGATTATTCAGTATATTTGAATCATGAGATCATTTTTAAGAAGGGATTCATCCATGTCTACCAATTTTAATTGAATTTTTACCTCCAGTACTCTTTGTGGAATATTACAGCCCATTTTGGGATACATACGGAGGAAATCCATGTTCCCAGGTGATCTAGGGAATCTCATCCAAATAAAGATCCCCACCCTTTTACTCGGGTAATTCAAACTGGTGACAACTTCTCTGCTGGTGTATGTCCAGATTCAGCTTTCAGTCAAGGGAGCTGTTTCTGTCTAGTTCCCTTGCCCACAGTAAGCCTAAAACCTTGGCCCAACAAAGGAACTGGGAATTGGACTCCTCATGTAAACAAAAATCCTTTATCTAAAATCTGATTCTTTAGTGAAGAGGAAAATCTTTCCTTTAGTCCAATAGTAAAGTCACCCACTCCCTCTCTGTCCCTCCTTCCTTCTGTCTCTCCCTGCTTTGTTTTTTCTAAGTAATATTTTATAAGTGACAACAGGTTGCAGAAGACTGTGCTTAGCATTACCATATATCTACAGCTCAAGACAATAAATTCAAACAATAAAGGAGGATTTGTGACCACTGAGAAGAAACAGCAAAAAAAAAAAAAAATCACCTAAAAAAATGTAACAAGATGCAGATTTTGCTAAACTTTTTTGAAAGCCTTCTATGCTATACAGAGTGCTTATGTGGTGTGATAGTGATAACATCCTGAGTTGCAAATCATGGCAACCCAATCTAAACTAATACATGAAAGTCAAGGGAATTCATTAGAAAGCCTCTAAAGAGTGGCACCACACCTAGAGGGAAGACTCAGGAATGGAGCTGGGAACAGGGTGTCCTTCTGACCCAGACGATTTTGTAGGGAACCAGAACAGGTCCTCTCTCTTCCAATCTGTTTTCCTGTTTATCTGCTTGATTCTTCTTTCTAACTGCAGACCTTCCTCTGCCCATAAGTTCACAGGACAGGCCATGGTCACCACTAGCCACTCAGTTTTATGCTCTGCTGTACAAGTACTCAGAGGGAGACATCTCTCTGGTCTCCCAGTCTGTCTGTGTCCGTCTCTCTCCCATAGTTTCTATCTAGGCCTTAAATGAGTCACTGGATTAAGTAGTCCCAAATTAAGCTTGAAGATAGTGAATGGCCAATAATACAGCTTAGCTGATTTCAGAAAAACATACGACAAAATTTTCATGCTGTCATTAAAGATAAGATGGTAAAAGAGGAAACAAATGATAATACATTAAAACCACAGAGTTTTCAGCACCGAAAAGTACACTGGTTTGCAAATCCATGACTGGAATAACAAAGACCTACAAAGAAATATGAGAACAGCAAGAAAACAAAAATATGACTAAATATATGTGCTGTGTGTGTGTGGCTGTTATGTGTGTGAGTTGGACCCTCTGGGATGCAGACAGAGATGAAATTAGGAGCACAGAAAGCCTGGGGCAGGATAAGGCTATGACAGATGAAAGGAGGATGCAGGACCGGGCAGGTGGGCAAAGCTCAGATCACCATGTGGATCTGACCAAGTTTCACACAAACTAAAACGGCTGCTCCAGAGCAAAGATTGCCTGTTCGAGGAGGCCAGTGTTGGACAGGAATGGCCAGGCCCTAGTACACCTGTTGTGCTCAGTTATCAGGGGGTTTCCAAAAAGTGCACAGCCCTGGCTGAAAAGCGGAGCTGGATCCTGAAGGCGTAACGGCAGGAAATGGTCTAACTGCACTCCCCTTGCAGCTGAATAGCAAATTCCTTCTTGAAGAGAGATTTAAGTGGCACAACTCTACTTTAGCAGTACATAAAAGTAGAATGATAAGAAGGTGGATACAAGCCTGTATTCCCACCGGCAGAGAGAGCATGTTCATTTTTTTTCTTTTTTTGCACCTTTACCAACTCTGAATATTATGATATGTGGTTGGTTTTTTTTTAGATTTTCAAGTTTTCTGTACATATCATTAAAAAGATTGTTTTTAACTTCATAGTTATGGGGACACAAAAATGTAGAATGAGATTTATCGTTTTTACTTGCCCAGAATCTATCCCTCTTTGTAGGAGCACCCCAATCTCTATTCTGGGAGAGTCACCTCTCCTGTACATTGTACTGTGTTAATGTCAATGGAAGAGAAACACCAGTATTATGGCCTAAACTGTGTCCCCCCTCCACCAAAATTCATATGTTGAAGTCTTAATCCCTAGTTCTTCAGAACATAACCATCTTTGGAGATAGAGTCTTTAAAGGTGTACATTAAAATGAGGTCACGAGGGTGGGCCCTAATCCTGTGACTGGTGTCTTTGTAAGGAGAGAACATTTAGACCCTGACAGGTACAGCAGAAAGACGTTGTGAAGACATCAGGAAAGTATGACCAGCTACATGCCAGAGATCCCTCCCTCACAGCCCTCAGAAGGAACCAACCCAACTGACACATGGATGGACTTCTAGCCTCTACAGCTGCGAGGAAATACATTTGTGTTGTTTAGGCCACCTAGTCTGTGGTACTTTGTTACCGTCACGCTAGAAAATTAATATAGCCAACTTTCTGCTTCCCACTGTGAAGGAAGAGAGGAACACTTCCTCTACCAGCTATAGCTGAGACAAAGCTTGTGATTTGAGCTCAGCCAATCAGAAGCCAACTCCACACACTGACTCCCATCCTTTTTTTTTTCCTTTTTTTTTTTTTTATTATGTTATGTTAGGCACGTATTGCATGGAGCACTGGGTGTTATATGCAAACAGTGAATCATGGAACACTGCATCAAAAACTAATGATGTACTGTATGATGGTGACTGACTGACTCCCATCCTGATGGGGATCAAAAGATAGAGCACACTTGCAGGTCATACCTGGCTGCTAAAGTGTGAGTAGCAGTGGCTCTCTGCCCAGGTCGTTCTGGCTGGGGACAGCTTTCTATGCCCCCTGACTCTTTAAACAGCACCCCTACCTACAGCCTGCCCCCTTCTCATGAGCATTCTCCTCCCCACTAATATCCTTCCAGCAAATTCCCCTGTCAGGATCACTTCTGCAGCTTCCAAATAGGAACCCCAACTGATACAAAAAGCTTACCCATCATTAAATAAATCACTTTGGCAGCAAAACTTAGGGTGGAGAAACTGTTCATTGGTCAGGTAACAAACATAAACATATCATTTACCTCCCTTCAAAAAAAAAACTCCAAAAGGTAAATATAAATATAAAATCGCCTTCTCCAATGACTCAAGATGCAAATTTTGAGACTACTAAGAAAGATTTTCCCCCAACTGTATAGAGACATGCATGTTTTTTCACATTTTTAACCACTTCCTATAAACCAAAATTTTAATACATTTGCCCTTGCCTTCTTCCTAATTTAACTTCAGCAAATTACGGGTAAAGATTTGTGAAATTGACTACATGTTTCACAATTTGTTGTGGTATTTAAGCGATTGGGTTTTTTTGGTCCAAATTTTCCATTCCTGTTTTGAGAAAGAATGACATAACCCCATTTCTTCCTGCACCACCCCACAGACCAGAGCCCAGAAACAAAAAAAATCACATTATCTCAAAAATCTCAATTAATACAACTAACTGAACAATACCTGGATTTGCTGGGGCGCCTGCGTGGCTCAGTTGGTTAAGCGACTGCCTTCGGCTCAGGTCATGATCCTGGAGCCCCAGGATTGAGTCCCACGTCGGGCTCCCTGCTCAGCAGGGAGTCTGCTTCTCTCTCTGACCCTCCCCCCTCTCATGCTCTCTATCTCATTCTCTCTCTCAAATAAATAAATAAAATCTTAAAAAAAAAAATACCTGGATTTGCTTCTAGTTAAAAAACTTTATTATTTAACTAGAAGCAAATGGGCGGGGGGGGGAATGGCAGAGAGAGCATCTTAAGCTGGCTTCCACGCCCAGTGCGAAGCTCTACGCGGGGCTCGATCTCACAACCCTGAGATAATGACATGAGCCAAAATGAAGAGTCGGGTGCTTAACCAATGAAGCCACCCAGGTGCCCCTACTTTGGTGTAATTTTAACCATATGATGTCTAGGCTCATTTCTCAAATTTCACCTGGAGTAAACTCCCATCATAGATTCAAATTGTCATTCTCAAGTTCTGTATCTGTGTTCTAGGGCTGCCATAAGAAACTACCACAGACTGAGTGAGTGGCTTAAAACAAAAATGTATTGTCTCACGGTTCTAGAGGCTAGAAATATGACATCAAGGCATCAGCAAGGCCATGCTCTCTCCAAAGGCTCTCGGGAAGAATGCTTCCTTGAATCTGCTGACTACTGGTGGTTGCCAGCAACACGTGGCATTCGTGGGCTTATGGCTACATCGCTGCAGCCTTTGCCCCCAGTCTTCACGTGGCTTCTGCTGTGCATGTGCCTGTCTGTCTGCTCTTCTTATAAAGACACAGCAGTGGGTTGTAACTCACCCTAATCCAGCATGACTGCATCTTAATTTAACTAATTACACCTGCAAAGACTTTATTTCCAAATAAGGTTACCTACTGAAGTTCCAGGTAGACATTTTTTGAAGGGGGGAGAGGAGAATTCCATGCAACCCAATACGTGTTCAAACTGTCATGAATTCTGAAACACTTCATGCTGAATGAGCTTGTGCTATTCTTGAATCCTAAGCCTATGCCCATAATTCTGAGAGCAAATGGAAGAACCATGCAGATGAGAAATGGGAAGGGAAGTGGAAGTGTTGTATTTGGGCAATGCAGAAAACCTCGAGGTCTGGAGCAGGAATAAAGAATAAGGGAGTTTAGATTTTTCTGAAGCAAAATACAAGACAAGGGACCTTCTGTAAAATTGGTGTGATTTTTTATATCTGTAACTTTTACATTCTTAGATGTCCTGGTCCCAGGTACCAATATGTGCATGATATATCTCTGAAAACATATATATTAACATTAGTTCACTTTCCTTGTAATCAAAGATAACGTTACCAAGAAAGCAACCTATTTGTGTTTATAGATGTGGACTTTGGGTCATCTCCCTATGAACAGCCACTTCCTGGCATCCCACTGCAGCTGATTATTGAAAGCTGGAATGATTCCCAGGAAAGTGTATTGGAATTTACTTTATTTTCTCATTAAAGTCAGGCAATTGCAGTATATAGTATAAATTATGCCACCACTTAAATTATATGTTTTCCTTTAACCAAGGGAGAATTCTTTTCTATTGTAATCTTCACAAGTTGTCTATAAATCCATAAATGAAAGGGAGAGCTTTAAAAAATATTCCCAAATAAATATCAGTGTGAGATTTTTGCAATATGCTAGCATTACATTTAATCTTGCCTCATTGAGAAATGACTATTCCACATAAGTGATTTTTCTAGTTAATTGTCAGCAACTGCTGATAGAGTTCTTTTTCTCTGAAATTTTAACTGTTTTGATGAGACTACTCCTTAAATGTATTACACTTGCCTGCATTGGTGAATAGAGCATGGTAGATTATATTTAACTTTTTTCTCATTTCAATGAAAGTTACACATTTGTAGTGGGTTAAATGGTGCCCCCCCACAAAAGATATGTTCATATCTGGTATGGACTGAATTGTGTCCCCTGCCAAAATTCACATGTTGAAGCCCTAATCCCCAGTACATCAGAATATGACTATATTTGGAGATGAGGTCTTTAAGGAGGAAATTAAATTAAAAGGTGGCCTGTACAGTGGGCCAATCTGAGTAGTGTCCTTATAAGAAGAGGAAATGTGAACACACAAAGAGACACCAAGGGCAGGTGTGTGCAGTGGAAAGAACTTGTAAGAGATGCAGCAAGAAGGCAGCTGTCTACAAGCCAAGGGGAGGGGCCTTAGGAGAAACCAAACCTGCCAACACCTTGATCTTAAGCTTCCAGCCTCCAGGACTGTGATATAATCAATTTCTATTGTTTAAGCTGCCCAGCTTGCAGTATTTGTTTTGGCAGCCCTAGCAAACGAAGATAATGTCTTAATGAATAGGACCTTATGTGGGCAGAAGAATGGATAGTACTTTATACCACGAGAAATATGATGAAGGATCTTGAAGACAAAGAGCTTATCCTAGATCATCTGTGTGGGACCTAAATGCCATCACAAGTATCATCATGAGAGAGGCAGATGGAATTTAGAGACAGACACAGAGCGGAAGATGTTGCCACCACAAGCCAAGGAATGCCGACGGCCACTGGAAGGTGGGAGAGGCAGGGAACAAAATCTCTCCTAGAGGCTTAGGAACAAGTGTGGCCCTTGCCAACTTCCAGTCCTCAGAACTGAGAGAAAAAAACTTTCTTTGAAGTCACCAAAATTGTGTTAATTTGTTATGGCAGTCAAAAGAAACTGATACAATGGTATACTTGGTTTTAATACCATGATATCCTCATGACTTGTAACACATGGAGTTTCTGTTTGACTCCAGACTACACTGTGTTTGTGATAGTACTGGGAGGACAGTTCACCCTTGAACTACACAGGTTTGAGTTATGTAGGTCCACTTATATGTGGATTGTACTGTAAATGTATTTTCTCTTGCCTGTGGGGTTTTTTTTTTAAGACTATTTATTTATTTGACAGAGAGAGACACAGTGAGAGAGGGAACACAAGCAGGGGGAGTGGGAGAGGGAGAAGCAGGCTTCCCGCCGAGCAGGGAGCCCGATGCGGGACTCGATCCCAGGACCCTGGGATCATGACCTGAGGCTGAAGGCAGAAGCTTAACGACTGAGCCACCCAGGCGCCCCTCCTGTGGTTTTCTTGATAACATTTTCTTTTCTCTAGCTTACTGTATCTTAAGAATACAGTATGTAATACATATAACATAAAAAATATGTGTTAATCCACTGTTTATGTTATCAGTAAGGCTTCTGATCCACAGTGGGCTCTTTGTAATTAGGTTTGGGGGGAATCAAAAGTTATACGCAGATTTTTGACTGTGCAGAGGGTGGGAGCCTCTAACCCCCATGTTTTTCAAGGATCAACTGTACTTGTTCTTTTTCTGATAGGATCACTAGTAAATATTGTTTTCAGGGATTCATCCATTTAACATAACTCATTCATCCATTTAACATAAACACACCACAAATTATTTTTGAGAGTCAAGTTTCTTCTGAGCTTCCCTATTACCCCACCATCTTCCCTTCCTCAATTTTTCTGATCTATTTTTTTCTGAAATTTAATAAATAAAGGTCTGTATACTTTTAAATTAAATTGGCTTTAAATCAATATTAGACCATTAAGGGCAACTCCATCTGCAAAGTTCATGGCTTTGTAAGCATCATTTCCCTTTCCTGACATCATCTCCTTTAACTTTTAGTTAGCTTTTATATTGCTTACCACATTTTTGAGGATGCCAGGAGTTTTCTGGAAGTCTGATCACCAGCTTTGAACACACTAACACATTAGTGTAAATTTATCAAAGTAACTTCCTAAAAAAAATTATTTTATTTTTCCCCAAAAGGAAATTTTATCTTCTAAGTGTGCTATTTAGTCTCTTTGTTGATTTTTTCCCCCTGTTTAAAATCTTTACAATCTAGCACAATCATGTTAATTCATTTGAAGCCAAAGGATAGAGTCTGGCTTACCAACATAAAGTTATTTTCAAAAAATTAAATTTGCTTCAGTATAATTTTATCTGAACACAGAATTGCAGTGCTTAACAAAGAAAAAACTCTTTGGAAAAATATTGTAATAGTATAAAAATTTCACTATGTTAATTAGTAACCAAGGTCATAACATAGTCAACCAACCTCAGTCTTATAAATATTTAATATGTAGCTACTTGATGTCATGCACTCTACTAAGAGCTAAGTGCTAGGGATTCATATATAGTATGAATATATATGAATATAACATGATTTCATTTAATATATAGTATTTATGAATATTCTATGCATATTAATATACATAATATATGAAAGAATCTCTGGTTCTACAGAGTTTGGGGAGTAAAAGTTAGCCAGTTGTCTTAGATTATAAATGAAAGGAATAAAAGGACAAGTGCCTCATGAGTAGTAGACCAAAGTCTCACTGCATGAGGTTGAGATTAGAATGAGGCTCCAACACCTGGGAAGGGAGCCTAGAAAAACCTGTGGAAGAAAACTACCTGGGGTTTCCACTTAAGTAAACTTGTGGTCCAGAGGAGACAGACTTGACCTCAAGGTCAAGAACAGGAGCAAACTATACTCTGATTGTTTTAAGTTTTTATTTAAATTCCAGTTAGTTAACACAGTGTAATATTAGTTTCAGGTGCACAACATAGCGATTCAACACTTCCATACATCACCTGGGGCTCATAACAGCAAGTGCACTCCTTCATCCCCATCACCTATTTCACCCATCCCCCCACCCATCTCCCCTCTGGTGACCATCAGTTTGTTCTCTATAGTAAGAGTCTGTTTCTTGGTATGCCTCTCTCTCTCTCTCTTTTCACTTTGCTCATTTCTTTAGTTTCTTAAATTCTACATATGAGTGAAATCATTTGTGTATTTGTCATTCCCTGACTGACTTATTTTGCTTAGCATAATACTCTCTAGCTCCATCTACATTGTTGCAAATGGCAAGATGTCATTCTTTTTATGGCTGAGTAATATTCCATTGTGTGGATATATAGATATAGATATAGTACATCTTCTTTATCCATTCATTAGTCGATGGGCACTTGGGCTGTTTCCATAACTGGCTATTGTAGATAATACTGCTATAAACATCAGGGTGCATATCCCTTTGAATTAGTGTTCTTGTATTCTTTAGGTAAATACCTAATAGTGCAATTGCTGGATCATAGGGTGGTTCTATTTTTTATTTTTTGAGGAACCTCCATACTGTTTTCCAGAGTGGCTGCACCAGTTTGCATTCCCACCAACAATGCAAGAGAGTTCCCCTTTCTCCACATTCTTACCAACACCTGTTGTTTCTTGCATTACTGATTTTATACTCTGATTTGCTGACTGGATCTGCAATATTGCCATTATCAGAGCAGGACATAAACCCCAAAGTCCCAACATAGGATCTTGGGAGCAAAGAGAAAGTAACCACTAGATAGGAGAGAATGAGAAGAGGAAGAGAAAGCAAAGAAATTCACAATCAAGATGAACCCACAAACCACAATTTAAAATGACATGAGGAACACTGAGGCTAAGAAAAATAGACAACAAAATCAACAACTGGAAGAAGGATTAATTCTAGACCAGACAGAAATAAGATTGCTATCTAAAAATCACTTTAAAATAAGTATGTTTTAGGGTCCTCAAGATATGAAGCTTTCTTCTAAAAAAATAAGAAATTACAAAATAAAAAAGTTGAAATAAAACAAGATCAGATGGCAAGAAAAAAGAACTCATTAGAAACATGGAAATAAAAATAGTCACTGAAATTAAAAAAAAAAAAATTCATCACTTGGCATATACTCTAGACCAGACAAGAGAATTGGTGAATTAGAAGAGCACACTGAAGAGGTCAAAAAGAATGCAACACAGAGAAATGATGAAATAAAACTATGAAAGACAAGTACAAAATTTCCTAAAAAAGCAAACTTAGGGAATGCATGTGGAGAGAAAGTATGAGAAGAGAAAGGTTGAGAAATTTTCCAAATTGAGGACTGAAAGTTCACTAACTGCCTAGCCAGAATACTGCAAATAAATGAAACATCACTGAGAAACAGTGTAACAAGAGGAAACATCTTAACTATAGCCAAAGTTAAGAGACATTCCTGCAGAGGAACTCAGATGGGACTGATAGCAGAATTCTCAGCAGCAACAGATCACAGAGGAGAATCTCCAAAGCACTAAACAAAAATGACTGGATCAAAAATTCTGCATAGAGCAAAACTACCAATCAAGAGTGAGGGCAAACTGGGTGGCTGGGTGGCTCAGTCAGTTAAAGCACCTGACTCTTGGTCTCAGCTCAGGTCTTGATCCTGGGCTCATGAGTTCCTGCACTGGGGTGGAGCCTACTTAAAAAAAAAAAAAAATGAAAATAACAAAAAAAAGAATGAGGACAAAGTAAGTGCATTTTTAGCCCAAAAAAATTTTAAAGGAAGAGAGAGAAGGAAAGCCCTTTCTTCCTCTTCCTGGCATTCCCTGCACCCTTTCAGCGAGCTCAGGGTGGAAGTGAGCCTCCACTCCCCAGGTCATCAAAAAGGCATCACAAAACTGTGCAGCGTAGTGCCAGTCAGTCCTCCACTTCCTCCTACCTGGGAGTCAATGAGGATCACTAAGGTACTTACCTTACCCCCGGTGCAAGAGCAGCACCCAGATGGTGCAAGGCAGCTGTCCGCTTTCACCGGGAAAGTGTGGGCGGGGCCGCCACGGAGCCGAACTTGTCCCCACCCATCCCAGTGAGGCAATTCCACTTGGCCAGGCAGTAGCAGCAGGGCCCGAGGGCTGTGAGACAACCACAGAAGGCATTAACATGCACGTGGGGATACCAGAAGGAAAAGAAAGATTTTCAACATTGTTGGCCATCAGGGAAATGCAAACTAAAACCACAAGGTGTTATCACTCTACACCTATCAGAACGACCAAAATAAAAAATAGTGATAATAACAAATGATGGTGCAGATACAGAGAAACTGGGTCACTCAGACTCATGGTAGGAATATGAGATGGTAGAGTAGCATCAGATGGATGATGTAGTCTCAAATCAGGTTCTTAGAGTTCTGGTTTTCAGAGTTCCCATTTGTTTCTGGTGAACAAAGATTCCATTTTTTTTTCCTGTAAGTTCAGGTCAGCATTTAATTTTGCATTATTTGAGTCCTCAATCTTAGAGAAACCAGAAAAACCTTTTGAATTTTCTGACAAATAAGATAGATAGAATGATAGATAGATAGATAGATCGATAGATAACAATGATAAATGCATTCAGAGATACATACATATGTGTCTATATAGATACATATGTGTGTTTAGAGACATGTATATACACACATGTGCATATAGATGTGCATATGTGTACCCATTGATAAATACACAAATATATAACTATTTTTAATATAACTATTTTTAATAGAATTTTTCTGAGAATAAAAATTTTGTCCATTTTTTGTTTTTTTCTTTTACCTTTCTAAATTAAAAAGAAGAATACAATTTTTTAAATGAATAAATAAATGCACTTTATATCATTATAACCTTCTAGGAATACAAATATTTCCTACATTTTAGCATCTATGAGCTAGCTTAAACAAACAGCAACTCAAAGATGCTTTTCCTAATTTTTTATTTCATTCCTCAGCATTATCCATATGTTGATTTTTCATTAGTTAAAATAAAACCTGGCTCTTTAAAGCTCACTACCATGTCTGATATTAGTTCTATTTGGCCAATCATTTTCTAATCTCTAAAATCTTTTCCAAAGTTATGTTTTACAAGGAGGTAATTATCCAAATTCTGGGTACTACCTGAAGACAATAGCATTGGGCAAAAGGAAATGAACCCACCACAAAAAAAATAGTTTGCTCCCTTATGAAAATTTTGAGTTATATATAACACTATTTGAAAAGCATAAATCAAATGTTAAAATTAGATTAAGGAGGTAACATCATAGAAACTTTAATGCCATACTTAGTTCTACTATTTTTACTTCGACCCTCTCATTAGTAGGCTTTATGACTTAAAAGTTATCATAAAAGACTTCAATCCCAATTTTCCTGACTTTAACATGGCCCAGAAGTGTAAAGTTCTTTCTATTTTATTCCCACTGGGGAAGTATAACAGTTATATTATTCCTGGTGAGTTTTCCCAATATTAGCATTCAATCTGAGTTAATTCAGATAACAAATCTTTGTGCTACATCTACACTCAAACTAGACAATTTTCAGGATACCATATTTTAATCAGTCATCAGGGACTCTTATCTGTCTCTAGTCTGACTGTTGCGGAGGTAATTGGCATTAACAGAGCACTGTTAATGATTCCCACTCTAATCTCAATGTCACTGAATTAGTGTATCTGAAATTGCAAATATAAAGTGACCCTGAATGTCTAACCTAAGAGGTAGTAGGGCCAGGACCCAGTTTGTATACACTTATGAAGGGAATCTTTTATAGGGATAGAAAGAAACATAATGCTTCTACTTTTCACAGGAACAAATAACAAAAGAACCATCCATGATCCCCTGGATAATCACTGATCCCAAATTTCTACCATGAACCATTGTCAGAAGAGCCAATCAAAGAACAGCTTTTTAAAGGTAAGTATATATCTATTAGGAGCTGAATTTCTAGTAGGAAGTAGAAAGGTCTTCCCTTGCACATCCATGGGACATATTGCCAATACTCCAAATCCAAGGAGAAAACTCAAACTTGTGTTGGCTTTGCATTCCCATTTCACAAGAGAGTGGAGGCAAACCATCACTCTAAAATATGGTACTGGTTAAATAAGGAAAGCTTCCAAACCACCTAAGTAATCAAGTTATTGGGAAATGACAAATACCTGTTGAAAGCAGGATGACAAATATCCAGCACAGGGATGTACTTTTATGAAGTACTCAATATTTGTTAAATTAAACTGATTAAGTTGATCTAGTACCAGTGTGCTGGTAAAAGTTTAATGACTGGGTTGGAGGCAGGGGGAGGAGAAGGAGCCCTGATTTGGAGTGTTTGCCAATTCTTATGCTGCAAATACTTCCACCATGGCCAATTTCAAGCTTCCAACATGATATCACTGAACATGGATTTGGGGAGAGATACTAACAAACAGTTCATATGAGCTGGTTCTATCACTCCACTGTGACCAAAGCACAAAAGAAGACAGTCAAAAAATATGTCTTGGGTGTCTGTTCAGTGCCAGGCTATACCTTGACGGTACTGAGCAATTTAGGCACAAGAGGTGCATTTCATTTACCTCTGTATTCATCCAGAATATTAATTATAGTGTGAATTGCATGGTAGATGCTCAAAACAGATCTGTGCACAGACTAGTAAATTCACTCTTCACTCGCAGTGTTTGTGCTTGGAATCTATTCTCCATTATTCCTTCAAGATTCACCCCAGAGTTCACCCAAACCTAAAAGCCTACATTTTTCAACTCTTTTAACAACTAGCATTGATATCCAACCAATGTTTCTATCTTTCCCTGGTGCTTCCAGCTTGCTGTTTAATCCAGTTGCTCTCAGCTTTCAATCTAGACTCCTCTCCTGGCTACATTTTTATCTCTCTCACTATTTCCTGGCCTCTGTGGCTTCCAGATTCTTCTTTTCCACATGCCATCCTAAGTAGCTCCCACCAGGTCATCAATGCAAACAGGACCCAGATCCTTAGCACACTCAAATACACCTTTTATGACTCTTTTTTTATTTTTGACTCTGAGCACTTCCTTTTGGGACTAGTAAAATTCATCCAACTTTTCTTGATTCTAGTCCCTGACCTTGAGTCTCATTCCCCAAGGCTCTTGCGGATGCTAACCGCAGCTTCTTCCCGAGAAACCTCTCAGCTTCCCTTATTGCTTCCAGCTCCTCAGGTGCATTTGCTCTTTAATTTGGCATTATGCTGAGTTACTCTTGGAAATTCCTTTTAATTAGTCATATTTTAATCTGATTTTATGTGAATATTCCCCAAGGTGTGATGCTGATTGACTCTCTTTTTTATGAGCCAAATTAATAAAATGCCCACTCAACTGATTTGCCTGTAGTACTTAATCAGTCATCCTCTTTCAAACCAAGCTCCAATCAAAGCCACATAACTTCAGATCACTGGGCTACTTCACATTGATTCTTCTTCTATTTCTTAATTCAACCACTTTATTCCATTCCTTCCCCAAAAGGTAAAGAGCAAGAATGTCATTCTGGTCTGTAAATTAAAGCCTAGAAAAAAATTAGGAAGGAAGCTGCAACTCACTTAAGTAAGCTCTGTAGGAAATATTTAAACTAAAGACCAAGAATAGGTGTAGGTGTCATCAGCTCTACTAAAATTTTCACTCTAGGATTCCTTTGGAACCTCCCTCTTCTGCCTTCTATAGCTCTTTTATAATAGCTTCTAAAGGGGTCAGGCCCTGCTCTCGTGGAGCTTGATGAAATTAGGACACAGCCAAACTCCAAGCTTAGTCAAGTCAGGCAGTGGCAAAAAAGAATTCAGATCCAGTCACCTGCTGACTTGGGAAATCTGGCCTTTGGGATCTGAAAGAGAATCAGAGGCAGCAGCTCAGAGCAGTATAGGAACTTGGAAGTTGGAGTCAGGTCACCAAGCCTAAGTCAAAAGTTCAGGAGTAAAGTCAAGGAGAGAAGGCAGAACCCTAGGTGCAGTCTCAGAAAGTAGAAGATACAATTAGATAATCAAATCAACCAAAAGAGGGGTGCCTCAGGGTCTCGAAGACCTACTGCACTCATGTCTGGTGGGGGTCTCTTCCAGCCAAATAGTTTTGATTGGGTTAACCCCTATTACCCACAGAGTCCTTGCAGAAACATGAAATTCTTTTTTTTTTAAAGATTTTATTTATTTATTTTTTAGAGAGCGAGCGAGAGAGAAACAGCATGAGAGGGGAGAGGGTCAGAGGGAGAAGTAGGCTCCCCGCTGAGCCGGGAGCCCGATGTGGGACTCGATCCCAGGACCCTGGGATCATGACCTGAGCCGAAGGCAGACGCTTAACCATCTGAGCCACCCAGGCGCCCGAAACATGAAATTCTTGAGGCCAAATGTATTATTAATTTTAGAAATAAGGGCTTATTTTTATATTTTCACATATGAATTTACTGTTTTACATTTATGAATCAGCTCATCATTTCTGTGTGAGGGTACATGAAATGTTGAAGATCTGATGAAATCTGGCACTCAAAATAAATTTCAACAAGAATAGTAGAAAGTAATCTCAGTAAAATAAATAGTATGATAAGAGATCTGGGATCTTCTAAACAGGATTTTCAGGTTCGCTTTTTTTGTTGAACAGTTTACTTTTTAGAAAAATCCAAAAATTTAAGGAAAAATATTTTAAATTGAATCTTTTTTTAGAGAGGGGGGAGGGGCAGAAGACAAAGAAGAGAGAGAATCTTAAGCAGGCTCCATGCCAAATGTGGAGCCCAATGCTGAGCTAGATCTCATGACCCTGAGATCATGACCTGAGCTGAAATCAAGAGTCAGACACTTAACCAACTGAGCCACCCAGGCACCCTTAAATTGAATCATTTTTAAAACTATTTTTTTTCAATTATTTCCCAAAATTTGGAACTTATAATCAGGTTCCAATGTCAGGAGTACACAATTTTTAAATATATATATATATTGAGCCAAATTTTGCCAAATGCTTAAAATGTACTAAAGATGTACCAGTAATCTAAAGGGCCCCAAAAAAAGGGCCTGATTTTATAGAGTTCCTGAACTGTCATTTATGTTCCCCTTCCATGAAGTCACAAAGTTCCTGGTTACCTCAATACATTGTTCCTTCTTAGGTTGCTATAAATAGAGGATTTTTAAGATTTTAGTTAGAAAATTATGAATTCTGGTTTTTAGGTGTCTGTAGGCATCAAAGTACACTTCCCAGAGGGTCAGCATTTTACAAGCAGGTGTAGAACATCAATAAATTAAAACTTAAAGTAAAAACCACCAAGTCCTTTGAGTTATGGAAATTACAAAATAAAACTTTCCCACTCTGGAGATGATATTGCTAGCATGTATTTTTAGTCATAAACATGTCACATTTCAGCATTTCACACAAATCTCCATAACCACCCTCTTTTTTCATAGAAGGGTAGAATTTGTATGCCTGGCCTTTCATGGTAATGTCTCTTAGAGGTCTCCTGGAATTAGGTGCTGGTAAACAGTATCAGGAAGATGACTATATCAAGCACTAGTCATGAACAAAGCATCAGGAGAGGTGAAACCAAGGATCACATGTCAACGATATTGTCATCTTCCACGAAGCTCACCAGAAGAGGCAAAAAATCAGCACATCCCTCATTCACTCCATTACGAAGACAACAGCTGCTTCAGGCAAATTCTACTGGGTGATCAGGCTTATGCCAGACCACCCTAGAGAAACTAAAGAAACACAAAATGAATAAATCACCTAGACAAGAGAAATTGCAATTCCCATGGCCATCTCTGGCTCAACAAGGATAATCTGATCCAATAAGTGGGGACATAATATATTTAGTGATGGAATATTGTGCTCGTTTTAAAATACTCGGACTACCTCTTTTCCCACAGTCCCTTCCTTATCAGCACCCTTTAGCTCTACGTGATAACACTAACATAACAATAGTAGGGTGCAGCAAATATTCGCAAACCTCAGCATCATAGCATGTTTCTTGGGCATGTACATGGTTGACTGCCAGTTCTACTTATCTCTGACCCTCGCTCTGGTTAGGAAAGTCTCCATTCTTGAAATAGCTCCCAACTGGTAGCATGCTACCATGCAACAGACATCAGCTGTCTCAGGAATTTTTCTTGTTTTCAGCTTAATTTCTAGGAGACTTATTTTTAGGCAACTCCCGTATTTCGGAGCAGGTTTCACATTACCACTTTGTGAAAAAGTCAATGGGCATCTATCACTAAAAGTAATTTGGAGTCATTAGGGATCAAAAAAGGGCACGGACCATTTATCACAACCTGAATTTGTTTGTATCTCACTGACCCTCCTTCCAGTAAGCATTTGCCTTACTATCCATGGAGCAGACATAATGAACAAGTTCCCATGAGCCGATTTTATGCAACCCAGTGTTAGGTAGGCAGTAAGAAGCAAAAAGTATCTTTCAATTTCACTTAGCAAGAACCCACTGTGTGCTTAAAATTTCCCTACACTATGCTAAGCATTTTGAGGCAAATACATTTCTAAAAAAGATTCTCTGACTTCAACTTCCTCACAATTTTGTTTCAGTAACTCATACTTCAATCAGCGAACAACAAAGGAGGTTTATGATTGATATAAGCAAGAAGTCCCCCTACACACACGTGCATGCCACTCGAGTGTGCTCACGCACGCACACACACACACACACAGAGGCTCCAGCCTTTGGAATGTGAGAGAATGCCAAAACTGTGAATTCCATCTTCCCTCTCTTCTTCCAAAAATGGCCCTATGCCTTCACAGTACACTGGACCTTCAAACTCTCAAGGAAAAATGCTTAACATTCCAAAGAATTATTCCCACATTTCCCTCACATCATTGGGTAGTTGGCATTTTTCTTCATATATGGAGGCAAGGAGATGGAAACTAGAAATGGGGTCAGTATCATGGAGTTCAAGTGAAAGGACTCTGAAGAGTACATGTTGCTACAAGTATAAGAAACTGTTAGATATCTAGCTAAGGACAGAACCATGAGGACATCAGAAAGCTCATTTTCCTGCTCAGGAAAAAAAAAAAATCATAGGAGCACCTTCCTGAGACTATACTGGAAAATTGGCCCATGGACTTATGAGATTAGTGAAATACTGATATAAAAAAAACTCATCTTACCTATCAATCATTCCACTTAAGCTTTATCCAGTATAAGCATAGCCAGTACTAACTAGTTAAGCAAAAGAATCAAATGTAATTATCATTTAATCTGTAACAGTGTTCCTCAATTTCATTATAATGGATGATCTTCATTATACATGAACAAATTACAAACTTAAATTATTACATACATAAATACACCAAAGAACATATATTTAAAAGCACAATATTTGTTAATAGAAAAAGATATCCAAATGGAACTTTCTCCATTAGCTACACCAATGCAATAAGTTCAATCATTACTCACCCTAGTTGAAGATAATCAGTGAAAAGACCAATATCTTTTAAATAGCCCAGAAGCAAAATTGATTAACTGACATGTTATACTCAAGCTAACCTATCCAGATAATGTGTGTTATGAATCTATCATATAGATGGATATGTATGTGTGTATATATGTATCCAGATACCTTCATATCTATGTGGGTAAATTAATAAGCATTCCATGCTAGCTCCATAACTTGATCAATGGCAGAAGGAATAGAAATGATACATAGAAGAGAGGATGGTTAATATGAAGTAAAAGATTTTGATAGCTTAAGTCCTTTGTATTCAACCAGGACCCATCCATACACATCACAAGAAATGGGAATTCCATTCACATAAGATACATTTTCCAAAATGTCAAAACCAGGCATTGAAGACTCACTGTAGGCCAGCTTAGTTTATAAACACGAAGTTTAATTTTGTGACAACCCTGAAACATAGGCTTCATTGTTGTGCCCACTTTACAGATGAGGAAATTGAGACTCAGGAGTTAAATGTATTGCCTAAGGTCACACAGCTAGTAAATGACCAAGACATGACTGGGATGTAGGTCTGACTATAAAGTCTGTGTACCCCATGCACTATGACAAACTGTATACTAGGTAACAGAGAAGGGGATGCAGAAATCATGTTTGTCTCTATGTAGGCATGTCTTGGATGGCCCTGGAGGGCAGGGCAGCATCTGTCCCTACTTTGTACAGCACTGTAAGCAGATGCTACAGGATATCATTTTGGCAAGGAGAACAATGAAGAAGCAAGAACGCAAGAGATAGTAGGAGACTAACTCCCTGTTTTGCCGCTGAATTTATAAAAGGTCTCAGAAATCTTATACAGGAAACAGAAATATATAGTCCTTGAGCCTTGGTGACAGTATACAATCCTGGATGCATCCGGTCAAGGCTGCCATCTTAGTGGACAAACGTCCAAACAAGGGAGGCATTAAATCCTTGCTGGAGACCACTCAGCCCAAATGTCATGTTATTATAGGAGAATGGGCAGATTTCTGAGAGTGTCACCTTCCTCAAACCCAGTGCACGCTTCTTCGTGTCTCCCCCGCAGCTCAGACCTCATCAGTGCTGGAATTTTCTGTGCAGCAAAAACCAAAGGTAAAATAAATGCCGACAGCTACCGCTGTCACTGCCTTCCTCGCCATCATTCTGCTATTAGCTGTTGACGGAGCAGACCGTGTAGGTTGATGAGATCTGAGGAAGGATGAGAGATGAGCTGTCAAGTCAGGAAGCACTGCTGCCTTGCCAGGCGGCTCTGACACGTGCTGCAGACAGCCCGATCGGCTTGGCGGGTCGGAGACAGGAGCAAACCCAGCCCAGCCGCAGGCCCGAGGAAAGAGGAGCCCGGGAAAAGATCAGCATGTGCAGCCTGCCAATTATCTTCCTCCCCCTCCACCGCCGGCCCCAAACACAAATTCCTTGGTATTAACACTGCCAGAAATTGCTGCAGTGAGCATGCTATCAGGTAGAACATCACTTTCTAGATGTGAGCCTGGATGTGAAAGCGGACCCCTAGGCACTGCCTTGCTGTCTCCCAGACCAGGCAGCCCTGCAGCAGGGTCTTATTCTCAAGAAGTAGGATTGGCATTTCTGGTCTCCCAATAAAGCAAAAGCACACCCTGGGACTTTTCAGAGTATGACTATGTGCATGTGCCTGCGTGCACGCACACACGCACACACGCACACACACGCACGCACACACGCATGCACGCACTCTCAAATGTGGTCGGTAGGCCTTGTTTATGGCTCAAGTGGCGATCTCTTATTCCTCTTGCTTGAATCCCTATATCTGTTACCTAAACCTCATTCCCCATTCCCCTTCACACAAATATACTTAATCTCAGCATCATATCCTTGAGGTGGTTAATATCAGCTCTGATATCAGAGAAATATGTGTCTGGGCTTAGTGTGACATATATTGAAAGAGCTTGAACTCTGGTTTTTGGTGAGTTGTTTGTTTGCTTTGCTATATAATAAGAAATTCCTTAGCCCATCCTAGAAGGAATAGGACCAGCACTCACTCCCACATTCCACTCTCTGGATTAGAATGGAATCATCTCTCCTACTGCTCTGCAGAAGGTAGAGACTAGGAGTTCTTTCTAAAGATTGATCCATCTTAACATTAAGTTGGAGAAAACTAAATATGCAACTCCCAGTCTACTGTCTATAAACTCTTCCTCATGAGTCTTCCAGAGCTACAAGGGGCAAAGGGAAAGAAAGCTGTTTTCAAGGTGGTAGATAAGTGTAGACAGCCTTGGAAGTCAATAAATGAAGAATGCTTGCTTAGACTCTGAGATCTGTAATATCCCTGGACCATGATCAGAAGGGCTCTTTAACCTCAGAAATTTGCAGTGCCAGCTCCAGGGGTGCCTGTGGCAGTAAAGGGGGATGCAGGGTGGTTCCTCGAGTGACCTCCCAGGAACAGCCCCGAGATCTGGCTAGCCATTCAGAGTTGTAAGGTCTTACTGTGATTGAGCTCTTGGTATATCTGTGCCGAGAGCTCTGGGGCACTGGAACTCTCCTCCAAGACTACACATGGGAGCAAGTCACTGATGGCAGGGAGTTTTGACAGAGAAGGGCTTAAAGCATTTGTAGCAATGTACTGCATGGGAAGAAAAGATTTGTTGGGTATTCTAGAGAAAGCTTCCTAAGAAATGAGGTCATCCAAGGCAAGCAGAAGTACCGTGTGGGCAAAGAGAGTGGAGGCTGAGAAGCCCAGGGACTATGACCCTCGTTGCAATCATGGCTTTGTCCCACAAGGACTAGCATTGAACATATTCTTCTTTATTTCCTACTCTGCTAATAATGAGAGAATCATGTTTCCACTGCAGTAGGTTTTGATAACATAAAAAAAAAACTTATTTCTCAGATAAATTTGGCTAGAAATATGGCCTGTATGTTCTATTCGAGGGGCTGTCAACTTTAACCTGCGTGAGAATCACATGGACAGCATGTTAAAACACAGATTGCTAGGCCCTGCAATAGGTCTGGGGTGGAACTCAAGAGTTTGCATTTCTGGGGCTCCTGGGCTGCCTTCAGCTCAGATCATGATCCCAGGATCCTGGGATGGAGTCCTGTGTAGTTGTAGTCAAGCTCCCTGCTCAGTGGAGAGTCTGCTTCTCCCTCTGCCCACCCCCTCCCCCCGGCTTGTGTTCTCTCTTTTTCTCTCTCAAATAAATAAACAAAATCTTTTTTTAAAAATGTTTGCATTTCTAACAAGTTCCCAGGTACTGTTGATGATGATCTGAGGATTACAGTATAAGAACAACAGATCTAATCCAACCCTAAATTTTTAAAAGGAGACAATAAAATTTAACAAATATTCATTAAGTACCTACTATGAGTAAGATCTTGGACCAAATACTAAAGACAAAAAGCATTTTATACTATATTAAACTCCAGATTGATTAAAGATTTAGATGTTTTAAAAATTTTATGAAACTTCTAGAATATAATTTCAGAATGGTAAAGGACTTTTTGGAAATGACACTAAAGGTAGAAACAACAAAGGAAAACCATAAACAAAAACCATAAAGGAATTTCCTATATAAAATTATTAATGTCTAAGTAGCAAAAAATTTAAAAAATTATGACAAAGCACAAAGTTGTGAAAAAGTATTAGCAGTCTTTCTAACAGATAAAATATTATGTTCTTAAAATACAAGGAAATCCGGGGCGCCTGGGTGGCTCAGTCGGTTAAGCGACTGCCTTCGGCTCAGGTCATGATCCTGGAGTCCCAGGATCGAGTCCCGCATCGGGCTCCCTGCTCGGCAGGGAGTCTGCTTCTCCCTCTGACCCTCCTCCCTCTCATGCTCTATTTCATTCTCTCTGTCTCAAATAAATAAATAAAATAAAATCTTAAAAAAAAACAAAAACAAAAAAAAAAATACAAGGAAATCCATAAGGAAAAAAACAACTTCACAGAAACAGTAACAAAGAAATAATTGGGCAATTTGCAAAAAATAAATACAAATGGTAAATTAATATAAAAAGATATTTACTTATGGTAATAAGAAAAAATAAACAAAGATTATATTTCAGTAATAAAGTTGGCAAATAAAAATACAGAATGTTGGCACAGCTGACTTTCATATGCTGATGTAACATTTATTACAACAAACCTGAAAGTGGAAAGGGGACAATGGCTTAAACATAAATGCATGTAGTTTTTGCCTTCCTTCCATCCACAGAAGTGCTCCAGAGGGGCAGAAGGCTCCTCTCCAGGCAGTGATTCAGAGACTCAGTCTCCTTCCTTTTTCCCTTTCGTGAACAATCTTCAACATGGTGGCTTGCAGGTTCAAAAATCGAGCCAAAGATGGAAATAACATGAAAAATAGCATCGCAAGTGTCTATGGAGGAGTCTTGGAATGGCATGTATAACTTCTGCTCACATTCCATTGGCTAAAAATCATTTATGTGAATTATATCTCAATAAAGCTGATATTTTCTTAAATGTAGAAAGAGAATTTGGAGAATGTAATGTTATGAAAGCAAAGAGAGCTATTCAAGAAGAGAGAAGGGATTAACTATCCCATATATTGCAGGGAGGTTGAGGAAGATGAAGCCTAAGAATAATGTACAGGGATAATTAATAGATTATTGTTAATCCTGAAAAAAAGGTTGGAGTAGAATGATGACTATCCAAGGCTAATGGAAATTCATTAAGAAAGGACTAGGTTAAAGTTGTAAAAAATAGCAAGCAGTGCTCAGAAGCTATTCTATTGAGTTTTACAATGAAAGGGAGGAGACGTAAGACTAAAATATTAAGTGATAGAGAGGGAGAATAGATTCTTTTTATAAAAGACCTGATGATGCATGCAATGACATAGCACCTGACTCTTGCAGTGTCTTATTAGAAGCTGAGGGATGAGATTCTGTGCAAGAGTGGAGGATTCGTCTTCTCAAGAAATTTCTTCCTCCGAAATCTTAAGGAAATAGAAGACTTTAGTAAGAATGTGAAAAATATTGAATAGAGATAGTTTACCAGGTGGTTGTAATAGTTTCAGTAATATAACACTTAATGATATCTTCTAAGAGAAAGAGAAATGAACTGTGTTTGAGAAAGGAAGAGAGAAATAGGGCAAGTTTGGGGTAACTGGCATTGGAAACACAATCAGAAAAGAAAATAAATTATCAGGGATTGGGTTTTTTATAGACACCAGATCCCTGAGGTGGATACCACATAGATGAATGGACAGGATGTAATAAATGTCAATTTCATCAAATTCAAATTGTCTTTCTTAACTTTGAAGAGCTCAGATTATTAAGAGGTGACCAGAGTCCTCAGTGGGGACTGAATACATCTTTTTTTTTAAAGGTACCTAAATCCCTCAAATATTATCTTCTTCTCAAATAAAAAAGCTAGCTTTCATTCCTTGAAATATTTCCCACAATAAATGTTTGTGTCTCATTGTAAGTTATCACCCATGTTACTTAGATGAGTCAATAGATATGACAGCTTTTATAAAGCCCAATTTTTTTTCATTTGTTCTTGTTCCTGTGTAATTTATTCAGAAGAATCCCCACATATTTCAGTCATTTGTGGGAATGCATTTATTGATTCTGGGGATGTTTCTATATAATACATGAGACCTATAAAATTTGCAGAATGTGTTAAACATTTGCTGTCCAATTTCTCTAATCAATCCAAGTAGTAGAGATCATGATCCTGAAGGGATGTAATAAGGGAGGTGACCAGTCCAAGGGGAAAACTCTAGCCAATAAGGCAATAACATTAATGTACATTGGAAGCCTCTCAGCTTCCTGAAGCAGAGTGGATGGCAAGTTCTTAGTGGACAGAAGAGATGGCTGAAAGGAGAGCAGAGGGGTGCAAAAGGCTACTCTATCCAGGATGACCTTAGCTTGGAGCAGCTTGAACGTTATCTCATCTGCCTGTCTGCTTATGGGCCAAGGGAGGAACCCAGGGACAAATTGTTCTGGAGCTACAGGACTAACTCAAACTAAAGACTAGCCTCCTATGAGCTGAAATTGGTCCCAGCAGTAAAAATTCCATTATCCAAAGCAGCAGGAAAGATGGAACTAATTTTTGACTGATATCAGTATTCAAAGATTCTGAGCTGGTTGAGACTTGTCACAAATATGGAAGCAGGAGCCTCCCTCAGACAATGGTCATGGTCGTGCAGAAGGTTTTGCAATGGTTCCCCAGAGATATGCTTGGTTTGAAATCGTTCTGTGGAGGGGGTCTATGCTGACTAGTGAGCTGGCAAGGCCTAGGAAGTTAGTAGTGCCCTAGTAACCAAGATGCATTTCAGCTGAAAATCCTAATCTGTATTATGAATTTGTCCATCAATAAGGAACTGAGTAATCGCATCAGAGGTTAGGGAGAAGCCAGCAATTTCAGGAGCCCTTGGGTAACCAGGATCTCACTCCAAGCATATGAAATACCAGAGTTAGGTTGTAAGACTGGTATTGGGGCTCCTAATAATTATTCATTTGTGCCTTAAGCCATTATTGTGTGACTACTATGTACTAGCCTCTGTGATAGTTGCTGGTAATGCAAAGATTAAAAGGGGTACTTTTCAAATAGCTTACCACGGTGCAGTGGGAGAGATGGTGAAGAGCCAAGGAACTACAATTTCAATAGGGAATGCTTCTGAAATGGAGGGTCTTTCTGAATTTGGAGGCCCTGAGTATCTATAGTAAGCAGAAACTGATAACTCTTTCTTTCCAAATTTTCCTAAAATCTACCCTACTTCAAATATAATTATCCATTTGAAAAAAAAGGTGGGGAAACTTTAAAGGAAATGTGAACTAGTAATTGTGTTACACAAGTCAATCCCACAAATAGCCCATATGAAACATAAAAAATTTCATGAACACCCAAGCCCATCTGTATTTATTTTGTCTCTTTCAATAGCACATCACAACTCTGTTTCCATGGCTTCAAAACAGCAAGTCAATTTGGTCAAGTCAGTCAAATAAAAGTCAAATCAGTTAAAACACACAAACACACACACACACACACTTAAACTGAAATGGATGATATCTTCATCCTAAATAGGCACAGCCTAAAACTCGGTATTTATTTCTATTTGCTGGCTATTTGGTTTAATACTGATTCCCAAGTCCCTTTTCTCTACTATTTTATAAAATGCACAACTTCGCTCTAGTTAAATTGCATACAATATCTTAATACATCATCTTCCAATCATTAATTTTCATCAGAGAATGTCAGCAGGGAATTATGTCAGATTACTTGGACCTGATTTCTTCTCATAAATCCCTTCTAACCTCTATATAGCCTTTCATTCTATCAGCCATTTTCCATCTCTCTTGGAAGCTTCTTAAATTTTTTTCTTGAAATTAAAGTTGAACTTATCCAAACTGTTCCTGTCTTTATTTTTTAACAAATGTTTATTGAGTTCCAATTATTTGAAAAGCACTGAATAAAATGTTGAGAGTTGAGGACAAATAGAGTCTCTGATTTATAGGTAAAGTGGGATTTTCTCTGTTGTTCTGGACAAAAGGCGAAAGTTATCTTCTATTGACAAGGAGCTGTCCTCAGTTGGAGCAGGAGCCAACACCTCCCTGCAGGACTAGTTGAGAGGCACGGTGCAGACTTTCCCCAAGTGGTTGACCCCCAACTAATCCCCACATCCAAAAGGAAGACCATAAGAGATGGGTACTGCAGTGTTTAGGACCCCCAACTAATCCCCACATCCAAAAGGAAGACCATAAGAGATGGGTACTGCAGTGTTTAGGAAGAAAAGATAGTGGAATCAGAAATGTTTCCCCTCCAAAAAGCCAAGATAATCATTTGTGAAGACTGGAGATTTCAGAAAGAAAAAGTTAATGACATCAAGTTTTCTGGTTGGAGACTTGCTCAACCACAGAACTCTCGGGCCCTTGCTGGCAATGCCCTGGAGAGAAGCATGCTAAGGGATTCTGGAACTGCAAAGGTATATCATATTACCATTTTGAGGTCCGTTTCTCCCACCATGGAGAGGAGGAAGAGGGTGCTTCCCAGGTTTCCTTTAAAGTGTAGAGGTCATTCTTGAACATAAAAAATGACGCCTCTTTCTGACTTAGAGATTCATGAAGGATGGAAATCATTGGAGCAGTGCCAAGGCAGTTTAAAGGCTTTGGGTGTTCCTAGGTGCCTGTCCCAGGTCTCCACAGCCCTCAGAGCATGAAGGAAAACATCCCAGCTCCACAGAAAGGTGTACATAGATGGGCTGAGAATGCCCAGGCGGTTGCTGGACCAATTTATGGGCTGTCCAATCCAAGAAAGAAGTTGAAGTAGGTACTTCTAGGAAAATAAAGGGAGACATGTCTGTTCCTCCTGGGGGATGCCTCTGTGACAGTGAGAGCTGGCGTAAAGGTAAATGCCCCCGAAGAAAACCAAGCACACCGTTATCAGTGGAAACTCTCATGCCAATAGATATCACAAGCATCAACTAGAACCAGACTGAGTCTAAGACACAGATCCACCACTGACACATAAAAAGATGTCTGCTTCCCCGTATGTTTCCATCTTGTTCACAACACCAGAGAAATCAATGCTCAGGAAAGAATTGTGTAGAGGGAGGACTGAGCTGGGCATCAGCCAGCACCTTCTCCACATCCAGCTGCCATGGCCCCAGCTAGGGAGAAGATGAGGTTTGATCAAGAGTAAGAGTAAAGTTTTAAAGTAAATACATTTAAGTCTTCACTTGGACACCATTATTCAATAAAATAAAACAATTTCTTTTATAGGTCAATGAGGTGATATCTATACACATAGAAACTCAAAAGTTTCATTCATCAAATGCTGTTACTTCTACATATTTAGATAATTGTCATTTTCCCTTTCCATTGAATTATCATCATCCCTCTGTTAACCACTGAATACAACTTATTATAACTCAGAATACAGCACATAGAGGGGAGCCTAGGTGGCACAGTCGGTTAAGCTCTTGGTTTTGGCTCATGGTCGTAATCCCAGGGTCGTGATCTCAGGGTTGTGAGATCCAGCCCCGAGTGAGGCTCTGGACCTACCACGGAGTCTGCTTGAGACTCTCTCCCCGCCATGCCCTCCCCTCTGTGCTCACTCAATCTCTCTATCTGTCTCTACAATAAATAAACAAATCTTAAAAAAAAAAGAGCACATAGAATGTATTGGATTTACTAAAAATAAAAATTGATTTAAGTGAGTAGATTTGAATGAACATACTCAAATGTATTTTATTTTCAGTTTCCTAGACTGAATTGATGTCACTAACATACTATTTAAAATCATTCACATTAGCGGGGCCCGGGTGGCTCAGCTGGTTAAGCATCTTCCTTCAGCTCAGGCCATGATCCCAGGATCTTGGGATAAAGCCCCATGGGACACATAGGTCCCTGCTCAGCAGGAGGTCTGATTCTCTCTCTCCCTCTGCCCCTCCCCCTGCTCAAGCTCTCTCTGTCTCCTTCTCTCTCTCAAAGAAATAAATAAAATTTTTAAAAATTAAAAATAAAAATAACTCATATAATAATATGAGTTTATCTTTATCTCAAAAAAATGTATTTGCTGTAGAAGTAAAATGAAACAATGGAATAAAGAATGTGAAAAATATTGCTGCTTGAACACATCCAGGCAATAATTATTTGAGTTTAGGTAAAACTAATTATTCTTGTATGGCTAGTTTGGCTGCAAAGGAAACAGATAAAATTGCAAGTAAAATGAAATGTATTTTAAGAATATAATAAGTATCTGAAATCTCAGGACTGGTGGTATATTTCCAAGAGGTTTCAAGAAACTAGAAGCACAGAAGGCCTGTAATCTCCCCTGGGGGCGTCTCAATTCCTCTCTGATGCTTGTTCCATTCTTAGCTATTCACTGAAGAGAATCTTAAGCCTCCGTGGTTTATACGAGTTCATAAGTTTGCTATAATTCTCAGGATGCTGACTCTTTGACCTCAGATTCCACCACTAACTAGCAACTTCCCTTCATGCTTCTTAGTCAAATAAACAAGTGAGAAAATTGTATTGGCTCATGTTTTTGTTCCAAACCATGTGATAATAACCAGAGCAGAGATGGACTACTCTTGGGTCTTCATCTACTCAGTCTTTTCCAGCAAGGGGGACACATAGTCATGGAAGAAACTTGAGTTCCCAGTGAACTACCATCCTGGGTCCCACCATGGAGAATCATGTGATATCTAAGATAAAGGAATTTGACTAACCCTTACGTATATTATGCATAGTTTCATTGTTTACTGAATTTTCTTGCAAGTGAATTAGCCCTTTTAAAATCCATCTTATAACTTCACTTAGAGGCAGAAATTGAAGTCTTTGAAGGAAAGATTTTTCATGGACTTTTGGACCATGACATCATTCTCATCAAAGATCTCAAAGACCCTACAGTTTTCAAAGACCCTAACCCATCTGTTCTCATTTGCTAGTCCCCGAAACTTTCCTAGGGCTTTAAAATTTAAAAATTACAAATAAATTATTTACACGTAAGAGAAACCAAAATACAGACAGTTTTATATTATAGGTAAAACAGCATTCAGGTCACCCAAAGAAACAGTGCAGATGTCTCTACACTTTGAAAACCACTTCCCTCTTGGAAAAGAGAGCTCATAACCACAAAAGAAATCCTAACCAGAAGGAAACTCTTTCTGTCATCTAACCTAACCACATACCCTCATTCTTTACTCAGTGGAGATGAAAAATAATCTTTCTTAAATGAGGGGGGGGAAGCAACATCCCCTTTCTTACACAAACTATCACTTATTGAGTACATACTGAGTTAAACCTTTTCTTAAACATTGCTGAATGGACTCAAAATTTGGAGGTCCTCCTGGAGCTCAATTCTTCTTTTTCTTAAAGGTGCCCAAAAACAATTACTAGACTCCTAGGAGGCAAATCCAAATGGTACCCAAATGGCTTTGGGTACAACACCTGTTTCCCATAGCACCATTGACTTTACCTCATGAAATAACTGAACAATGAGAAGGCAAGAATTAGTGGCTTCTACAAATTAAATGTATTTTATTTCCTTGTGATAAGCCTAATTATAACATACCAACCAAAATAATAAAAATGTATTTTTATTCCTTCCAACTTTTGAGGAGAAAACGACCAACTACCAATTATACTTAATTAACAATGCCATGTTTATTCCATAATGGTATTTACCAACTGACACACAAAGTGAATATGTTTCAGGAGAATATTAAAAGACAATCTATTTGCAGTCTGTTCACAATAATGAGACTCCATAACAAGAGACTGTGAGAATGACCAATAACACATATTCTAGAACCTCTCTAGAGAAACTAATGATCTTCAAGACAAAAGAAGATAGACCAGGGACAGGGAGGATTGGGGGGGTGGGGATGACAACATCAGAGAGCTAAAAGTTAAGTTCTAGAGAAGGACCAGAAACCAAGAACCTCAGTGCAGACCCCTAACCCAATTTTGATCAATAGGTAAATGAAATACCCCTATATAGGGCAGACCACCCCAAGAAGTTGATAAAAAAATAATAAAGAAGAAAAATCCTGTATTCTTTACACTTATAAGAAAGAGAAATACGTTCCTTTTAATGTCTAAAATAAATCTTTTTAAAGAAAAGTATCTAAGATCCTTGTTTTCCCTGGGGATATTGTAGAATTCCAAAAGAATATTCAGGCCATATACCCTTCTAAGGTATTTCCTTCCAAGTTTAAACATCTGTGATGTTTGTGGCCTTTCCACCTGCAGAAATAGTGCAGTTGATTCAGTCTTTCCACTTTCTGTGATACCTGGCTATGTTTCAGACTTCAGTCACACTTGGGCTTTCACTCTTCTTTTTGAGTGATTTCTGGTCTTATATTAATGTCACCCCTTATGCAATGATTCTGAACTTTAAGGTAAAGTTCTATAAATATGAGAATTAGACTAGAGTTTCAGAAAGTCAAAGACAAGAAAATCCAGGTGGGCACAATATGAAGAAATTCTTTCCCTGAGTCAACGAACTTGGCTCTCTTGCTAATTCCCTACTATCACCTCTAACTATTCTCACATCTCCTCTTTTGACCAGTATACCATACCCTCTCAATCTTGTTTGGATTAAATAGTCAATTATAAAAATAAGAATATGATCTCTTCTTCTGAATAAAAAGAAAGATATCATTATATATAGTTTTCCTCATTTCAAAAAAATTTATTGCTCTTTGATTTTTAGATCTGCCTATTTTTTTATTCAGAAACAATTGTAGATTGGGGTGCCTGGGTGGCTCAGTTGGTTAAGTGGCTGCCTTCCACTCAAGTCATGATCCTGGGGTCCTGGGATAGAGTCTCACATCGGGCTCCCTGCTTGGCGGGGAGTCTGCTTCTCCCTCTCTCTCTGCCCCTACCCCCACTCATGCTCTCACTCTCTCAAAATAAATAAATAAATAAAATCTTGAAAGAAAGAAAGAGAAGGAAGGACGGAAGAAAAGAAGAAAGAAAAAGAAAGAAAGTAAAAAGAGAAAGAAAGAAAAAAAAGAAGAAAGAGAGAGAAAGAAAGAAAGAAAGAAAGAAAGAATTAAAGAAAGAAAGAAAGAAAGAAAGAAAGAAAGAAAGAAAGAAAGAAAGAAAGAAAGAGAGGAATTGTAGCTAGAAAAATGAGGATCAGGATCTTAGATTGTTACCAGGTTGTCATATATTGTATTGTAACCTAGGTATAAAATGTATTCATGCACAGAGGCCCGGCCCAACATATATATGTTAGTGGCTACTCCAAGCAAAATGAGGACACTTTACTTATTAATCCCCATGACCTCCATGTGAATAAACAGAAAATCTAAGCAAAATCTAGACTCTTACTATGCAAACACATCTTCCAGAGGGGTATCCCAGGCCCACATTCAAACCAGATTGCTGCTACCCCTAAGCTCTACCTACTTAGAAATCATGGACTACTTGGGCTCTGGGTTCCAAGGGCTGAGAATTTCTTTTCCCAGAGCCAAAGGAGCAGTCAAAACCAAGAGACCATAATAAGATAAAAGGAATGGAGTGAATTAAAGTCAGTAGTGTAGAAAATCAAGTCACCCCCAAAAAGCAGAGTATAAGGTAGTCATGAGAAATGAGAGTGTAAATCTGATAACACAAAAGCCAGCAAAATGAAAACAGCAAGTCAGCTGGTAAATCTAGATAAGTAAAAACACTGAGGAGCTTATGCAATACTGAGTTTTGATTTGCTCTCAGAGGCAAGAGGCCCAGGTGATCCAGTTGCTTTTGGAGGACCAGAAAAGGCTTAACCAGCACCTCCCTTCTCCCCAGGGAGGTCATAGCTGACCCGGTAAAATGTGTAGGTAAGCTAAAATGTTCTGGTGTATTCCTGAGGTCTGAAGCAGCCTTCACGTGCCACCCATCCAGCCCATTCTCTTCCCAGCGAAGGGTCCTGAAGCTGGTCTCGTTGTTCTAGGAAGAGTCTTATCAATAGTTCCCACACATGGCTAGGCAGCAAAACCACCAGGGAGCAGTTGTTTAAAATATAGAATTCTGGGACCCATGCCAGTCCTTTTGAATCAGAAACTTGAAGATAATAGAGTTAATCTGTATTACCTAGCTCATTATTAAGCAACTAGCCTGGTACCAAACCCACGACAAGCATTTGGAAGCTTCTGTTTGCACATGGACTTAAGTTCTCTTTCTCAGGTCATTGGGCTCTTTGCAGGAAGAGTAAGGAACACAGCAAGGTTTCAGTAAGACAACAGAAAAGTTGGCAAATGACACGAACAGACAATTCACAAGAAGATGTACAAATGGCTGTTTAACATGTGAAAAGATGTTCCTCGACACGACAAGAGAAACACCTATGAAAACCACACTGAGATACCATTTCTTCCCTTATCAGATTGGAGAAAATTACGAAGTGTAACAACACACTCTGTTGGTAGGCAGTGGGGAGACAGAGACACTCTCCCACATTGCTAACTGGGATGCAGACAGCAACAGGCTGCGTATAGGTGTCCCCCAAATTCATACGATGAAATCCTACCCCTCAGTGTGATAGTATATGGAAGATGATTAGGTCATGAGGGTGGAGGATTTCTGTATTTCATTTTTGAAATATGACATTAGTGCCCTCCAAATGACATTAGTGTCCTCATGAAGAGGGACCCCAGAATGCTCTCACTCTCTTCACCTATGTTGTCAGTCTGCAACCCAGAAGGGGGCCCTCACTAGACACCAAATCTGCTGGTACCTCAGTCGTGGAGTTTCCAGCCTCCGGAACTGTGAGAAATAAATGTTTGTTGTTTAAGCCACCCAGTCTATGCTAATCGGTTATAGTAGCCCAAACTGACTGACATGAACTGTTGCCAGTCTTAATGCAGGGAGGGGCAGGACTTGGCAATGTCTACCAAAACTACGAATGTTTACATTTTGATACAGCAGTCCCTCTTCTAGAAATTGACCCTGAAGAAACATTTCCAATGGTATCAAAATACCTATGTACAGTGTATTTCAAAAAAAAATTTAAATATTGGAAATTACCTAAATGCCCATGTGTATTGTTTGAACACGCTCTGATACATTGACACAAGGAAGTACTAGGCAACCATGAAAAAAGATGAGGAAGATCTCTATAAATTGAGCACTTTTTCCCAAGAAATAGTAAATAAAAAAATTAAAAATAAAATTTGAAGAGCACATAGAGTATGCTACCTATTGTGTAAGAAAGAAGAGGAAATAATAAAATAAGCAGGTACCCTATTATTGCAAAATAAAAATGAAATACAGAAATCCAGTTGTGCACTTTTAGATTTATTCTACATAAGTGTGAGTTTTAGTTCTATTTATGAAATAAACACAATGTTTTTGAAAGTAAATGCATGGAACTACTGGTCAAAATTCCATATTACTGAAGAAACCGTTCTGGTTCTGGCGTAAAATGAGTAGATTATAAGTAGACAAAAAGAAGAGACATATTTTACTCCTATTCATAAATCTAACACAAACACGAACAAAACTCTCCTTATTTTAAGGTATTTATTTTTGAACTCACAGAAACATTGATACCCTTATGAAAAAAACTGCCTCAGACCTTATCCACTGACTATACTGAGGGTTATCTAACTAATCTCACTATTAATTTAGACATTGCCCCTCTAACTGGTCTAATTTTCAGGTGTTAAAATGCATCTATTCCTGCACTTATCCATGAGCTTTTATGTGACACGGATAGCTGTCCACCCAATATACTCTCCATCATTTAAGAAAACTATTTTGGGGCCCCCAGGTGGCTCAGTTGGTTAAGCGACCGACTCTTGATTTTTGGCTCAGGTCATGATCTCAGGGTCCTGGGATGAGCCCTGCATCTGCTCCACGCTCAACAGGAAGTCTGCTTCCTCTTTCTCCCTTCCCCTCTCTCTCCGTCCCTCCCCTCTCCCGCTGATGCATGCTCTCTCTCTCTGAAATAAATACATCTATACATATATCCATCAATACTTCCATTTTGTTTAAGGGTGAAAATATGCCAAGGTAAAAATACTCACTTCTTTATACACCCCTGCAGCTCTAGTGGCCACATGACATAGTTAGGGTGATTGACATTCAAACAGAGGATTTCTGTTACAGGAAGGAAAAGACCCTAACTCCATTCTTGCCACACGACAGTTTCCCCTTCTTACACCTGGAACACTGAAGCGAGAGCCACTTAGAGACCATATGTCCTGTCCATAAGCATGATAATAAAGCCTACACACTGAACAGGTGTAAGAGAAGAGAAAGAACCAGCACCTCAACCGTATCACTGGGGACCATCTCTACTGTCCACTTCTGGACTTCCTGGAATCAGAGACAAGTGAGTCTCTGTGTGTCTAAACCAGCATTTAGAGGATCTCTGTTGCTTAGAATGGAACACATTCCTAACTGATTACAGTATCACGAGGTTTCAGTATTGGCTAAGAATTCTGAAGTTCCACAAAGTTCCACGCCCATCTTCTACCATTCTACCTGTCCCCTGTTCATGGAGAAGAAAACACATTGCACTCAATGAGGGCATATGAGTGCAGATATGATCCCAGCAATATCTAGATTCTTCGTATGAGGAAAAAAAGCTAGAAGTTATGCTCAAGAAAAAAAAATGGCCCCCAAACTCCTCATCTGACAGAGGCTGTGCCATTGCTTTCAAAAAAGTGATTTTCCAGTTGTAGAATTTTCTTCTCCAATGTCAATTGTCATAAGGTCCTGCAAGAATAAAATACATTTCCTAACCATAAATCCAAATAATACCAAAGAAAAAAGAGAAAATGTACTTTTAAAAAATCATGTAAAATCAAAAGTGGAATTGAGGGGCACCTGGGTGGCTCAGTCGTTACGCGTCTGCCTTCGGCTCAGGTCATGATCCCAGGGTCCTGGGATCGAGCCCCGCATCGGGCTCCCTGCTCAGCGGGAAGTCTGCTTCTCCCTCTCCTGCTCCCCCTGCTTGTGTTCCCTCTCTCGCTGTGTCTCTGTCAAATAAATAAATAAAATCTTAAAAAAAAAAAAAAAAGTAGAATTGAGACAACTAAAGCAACCTGTTGTTGCCTGGCTGCTCTGGCCCATGTCTCCTCATCTCATTTCACTTCTGATGCCTCTGCAAACACTCAGCCCTATTCTAGCTCCCTTTGCTCCTGGAATTCCTTTCTGCATCTATATTTCTATCTCCTGCTCTTGACCCGCTCTTTGCTCCTAAGGCCTCAATTGTGGAATCTCCCTTCTCTTCGTACTCATGTTGTTAGCTCATGTTGTTGCCCTCACTCTCAGAGGTCCCTTCAGATTCTGCATTGATTTCTTGAGCTTCTGGATTTTCAGGTTTCACTTCAGGTGCTGTCTCTCCACAGTGCCCTTCAGCCTCTGAGTCTCCCAGCTGGATTTGCACATATCCCTATCAAGGAAATTAAAATCCCACCTTCTCTTCACATACCTACCCACTGGTCAAGCGGGAGGCTTTGAATTTACTTTTTTCTAATTAAGAAACAAATGCATTACAAAATTAAGGCAAATGTTACCATGTAATGACAACTATGGGCAGTAGAAAATGGGGACAGCCTGTATCCCTACTGCTCAGAATTAAGCTTTTATTTTTTATTGCAATTTTAAAGGCAGATTTAGAGTCCCACAGAAGCTCTCACATAGCTGGGTAATATATCTTCAAGTAATTTCTTGGAAAAATATATAGAATTTTATGGCAACTTAGAGGCCTCCTTCTATACATTCACCTGCTAAATTAATCAAAAGGGCAAGTGGTCAAAAATTTGGTGCCTCCCAACTAGTTTCTTGCATCCCTCCCAAAGTGAGGACCAAAAACAGTACAGTAACTTCTGGAGTGGTGACGATATTTATACTGGATTTTGTTTTCTTACAAGAGTGATTTTTCAAAAAGGCACCAAGTAGAAAGAATCTGTACCATTTAAGAGTCCCCTGTGTGGAAGAATCTGTCCTAGTTTATGTTTGTTGATTTGAAAGGGTATTTGAGAAAGAATGGGAAAATGAGCCCAGGAGATCAATATTCTGAACAATTAACCTATAAGCAAATAAATAACACAGTATATGGGCTACTTAATGTCACATCTCTGGAGACAGACAATAGTAAGTTTGTAGGCAAGGTTGACAAGATGGATATAACTAGATTAGTGGCACACTTTGCCAGATTCAGAAACAAAAGCACATGCTTTCTCTTTCATTGCTCCACCTTGGAATGGATGCTCCTCAGTTCCTCACCCTGATTTTCATCAATAATTTGGACATTTACATTTCTTCTTAAAGGAATGGTATATGGTAGCCATGCAAAAGAAAAGGCAGAGGCAAACTTAACCATTGTGGAGCCAGAGTTCAAGTTATCTTTTAGAACTCTGAAGGATATACCAGAAAAAGGACACATGTTGAGAGGCCATGGTTTGCCTAGTGCCGTAAAGAAGCTCTTGTACCTGTATGCACATCCACAGTTTATCAATGTGCCAACTGCACATTAGAATCAAATCAAAAGTTCTTAACAATACTCACTTCTTGACTACCTCCCCCCCCTTCCCCAACAAGCTTATTGAAATCAAATCTCTGGGAGTTAATCTCTGGCATCTATAGTTTTCAAAAAACTCTCCAGATGGTTCTGAAGTACACGGATAGTTGACACCAACTACGCTAAATAAAGAAATGTCCTTTTTGTTCTAGTCCGCAAACTGTATCAACAAGGCCAAAATCTTACAAGCCAGTAATAGTACCCTTTCCTGCCTGTTAGAAAAGTCTCAACAAAATTAATGTAAAGATCCTTTGATTGGATCCCAGGAAGGCAAAATCAACAAGATAATCCATTCATGCCAGAAACAAAAGCTAAGTAGTTAGAACTAGAATAGAAAATTTTACAGACCAAAATTTGCAGATAACACACTGAGAACACATTTCCTAGACATAATCAATCCCATTTTGGTAAATTTTAAAATATATATTTTGAAATTTTAGGAGATACAGTCTAATATTACTACCTATTGTTTTAAGTTTCATGGAGGCTAGAAGTCATATCAGTATAGAATTAAGGCATTTACATAAAATTTGAAATCAGATACGATTGTCCTAAAGGGAAGAGAAGAAATTTAATAGGTAAAATAGAGCTCTCTTCCTCACTTTTAATCTTTCTTCACTCCTTATAATATTTTCCTTTTCTGTGGGTGATAAGAACTCACGAGATTCCAACATAGAACAAATCTGTAGAAGAGGATTATATCGCTTTTTAAATAACAAAGACTAGATTAATTATTGCAGAGAAATATAGAGAAATTTACAAGGGAGACATTTCACGCTAAAGAGCTATCTTCTCTTCGAAAGAAAGAAAAGGTGTAGCATGTTCTTTTTCCCTAGTTTCTCTTTTGGGGTAAAACAGAGGTGAGTGCTTTGACAATATTTATGTGATCGGGATGAAATAATGGAGACAATGCCAGCTGCCAAAGAGATCAAATCCATGGAAAAGAAAAATACAAGTAGTAGGTGTGGGGGGAAAAAGAGACATTAAAAATTAAATGCCAGACAATGAATGCAGGAGAATTTTACATCTGAAAAGACTTTTGAACTCTGGGTAGCACAAACAATGGAAGATGCATTTAGGGAAAGTAAGATAAAAAAAAAAAGAGCAATCTAAAAGTGGGATAAAGAGTGAAAATTAAAGAAGAGAAAATAGCAGAATGAAAATTACCTCATTCACTTTTATCATTTCAATGAGCATAAGCCAAAGAGTAAGGTCACAGACTAAAGTTTTGGGGTTTTTTTTTTTTTTCCATCTCTGTCCTTTCATCAGTTCCCAAGTCAATAAATATTTGGGCAGAGAGTAAGAAAATCTTTAAAGCAAGAACTAGAAATGGGAAGAAAGCTAAATGCACTTGTTGTTGTCAGCATGTTTAACCTTTGCTTTAAGATTTATTTCAAGCATTTGCTCTCTGTTTTTCAAAAATAGTTCAAAATGGTTTGTTTCAAAATATACATTGTGTGTCTCAAGCTGTATTCTGACTTACTGGTCGATGGACCAAATGTTTGCCCAGACTGATCTGCAGCTTCTTCACCTGCACGTGGCCAGGGGGTACATTTGGAGTACCCTGCCTGGCGAAGGAAGGCAAAGCTTATGGTCCCTTTGCAGGTTGCCTTGGGGGAGGGGTAGGTGTTGATGGAAAGAGAGAAGACACTTCAGGGGAGACCTGATTATTCCACAAGCCAACACCAGAGTAGAGTGCTGCTTTGAGAGGAAATAAGGGTGTGTGCTGTGGCTTGTTCTCATTTCACCATTCCGTTGGATAGTCCTCTCCTTCTTCATCCCTCTCCATCTTCAATTTTGTAGAAAATATCCTAGGGTTTTTTTGTTTTGATTCATTTGATTTTTCTTTTGGAGGGTGTGGTTGTTGGTGGCTATTTGGAAAACTGGTACTGTTTATCTACTCAAATTATCTACATGTTTGCCAATTATTCTTTCTACTTGGGGAATCCCTAGATCACTGTCCCATAGAGCTAATGCAATAGGTCATAACGGTTGACATCAAGGAGTATTATTACATATATATTCTACACAACTTCAATTTAAGGCAATGGTAAAATTCATTATTATAATCTGAAATCTCTGCTGAGGTGGGTTTTTTTTTTCAGAGTACATATAAGCTCAATATGCTAATGAGAACCTATTTCTATTTTTTATAAATAAAACATTAGTTTAAAAGTATCTTTGAGGAGCCCCTGGGTGGCTCGGTTGGTTAAGCATCTGACTCTTGATCTAGCTCAGGTCTTGATCTCAGGGTCATGAGTTCAAGCACCATGTTGGGCTCCACGTTGGTGTGGATCCTACTTAAAAAAAATTATCTTTGATATTAGCTAGTGATTAATAAAATAAATAATCCAAACTTTCCTGGATAAACTACTTCCTATTTTATATTAAAGCTATCAGTTACCTTTGAAATTGAGTTCCCCAGAAAATAGCTAGTAGCTATTAAGAAAAGAAAAGCTCACAAGTACAAAAATTGTGAAATTTTATACATCCAAAATAGTACTATTCAACAAAGCTCTCCATGCATTTAATCAACAGCTGTTTATAAGAATCTATTATGTGACAGATACTTTCCTAGGTTCCAGAAATTGACATGAAACTAAATTTGATCTCCTTTCAATAAACTCATAGACAAGTGGAAAAACAGAGTTAAACCATTATTATAATAATGTATCAGTGGTCCTCAAAATGTTGTCCCAGATCAGCAGCATTACCATTATAGAGGAACTTGTCAGAAATGTAAATTCTTGGACCCCATCCCAGACCTACTCCCAGACCTACTCCATCAGCAATCTGATGGTAGAACCCACCAACCTGTGGTTTAACAATCCCGCCAGGTGATTCTAATGGATGCCAAATCCGAGAACCACAGTATTAATCCTATTGCTATGAGGCAATCACTATACCTATGTCTAAGTAATGATGTGTTGTACTTAAGTCCCTGGGAGCTAGTTCAGAAAGAAGGCACTTGTGGAGGCAATGGTTGAAATTTGAAAAGTAAGGCCAGTGAGATGGGGAAGGAGGTTCTAAGGCATAAGCAGTGACCTACATAAAGACTTATAGAAAATTATTTGGCAAATCAGTTGTATATGTTTGTTGTATACTGTTTACATGAGGTGGGTTTTTTTTATTATGTCCTTGAATAAGTTGGTTTTGTAATGACAAGGCCTGAAATGATTTCTCTCAGGTGTGTGGCAGTTACTAAAGGACTAAGGGGAGATCCTATTTGGCAAAAGACCAAAGTCCAGGTAAGTTGCCTCCATGTAACTTTTGCTCACTGGACAGTTATATGGGGGCTAAGAACACTTCTAACTGTGGAAAAGAATGTCATGAGTCTGACATGCCGCTCACATGGCAGGCGTATACCTGTAATTCCCATCTTTTGCCTTCTATCTTTGGAAAACATAATTGATAGTAAAGAATCTTAGAATATATATTTTTACATCATAAAAACTGGTCAAGTGCTAAAAGCAATAGTTAGCCAAAGCCAAAGCTGATGTCAAATATCCTGTCATAGCTCTTGAGATTTGAGAATAAATCTTGAATTTAACAGAAAAACATTATTATAACAATCTTACTATTAAGAGTTTAGGAGTCAAATTTTAAAACTTGATCTAGTGTATAAATGATCATTTCTTAGCCTTGTCAGGGGCTGAAATGTTCGTATGGTCACTGTACTGCAAATTTATGACACTAAATAGACAATTTCAATGGAGGTAAGTTGAAGAACAAGCTATCTCTTGGGTATCTCATATTTCTCTAGCACTTTCTTCTCGATACTGTTTATATTCTTTATTATTCTGAATCAAAGATGACTTATTATAGATGTTCCGTGAGATTTTGAATATTTTTCCTTCATAAAATATTAAGATGGCAGAGCTGACATTCTGCTTTAATTCAATTCAGATGATGTGAAGAATAATCAAATAGAATTTTTTCTTGAAAGACCCAAAACTATTGTAGGTGGCTACAAAGCAATAAGAGAGCAGCAGTTTGTTTTGTTCACTGATGTTCTGAAGTATGTAGTAAGAGTTAAGCACATAATAGGTTTTCAAGTAATATTGATAGAATAAATGGATGATCAAAAGGATTTAAGTGACTATCAACTAAAAACAATTCTTAAAGCTTTTTTTGTTTAATTTCATAAATACAAGTAATCCAAATGATTCCACAACTATCTAAATTATGGTAGATAGCTATGAAAACTGTGGGAGAGAAAAGAATGAGGATGGACCTTATTATATTAAAACATACTGTAAAGCCACAATAGGGACAGCCCAATAGAAGAGAATAGAAAATCTAAGTATAGACCCAAACACATGTGAGAATTTGATGTATGACAAAGGCAGAATCTCAAATCAATGGAAGTAAGATGGACTTCTTATTGGGGGGCACCTGGGTGGCTCAGTCAGTTCAGCATCCAACTCTTGATTTCTGCTTAGGTCATGATCTCAAGGTCATGAGATGGAGCCCTGCATTGAGAGGGCCTTAAGATTCTCTCCCTCTCTCTCTCTCCCTCTCCCTCTGTCCCTCCCCTCCAACATCCCCATTCATGCACACACATGCATGCTCTCTCTCATAAAATATATACATATATATATATATATATATTTTTTTTTTTTTAATGGAGTTGCAGCCTCTGGGTAGCCATCTGGAAAAAGAGTGAATTGTGTTCATACCACATACCAGACCAAACTTGGTATGGATCAAAAATGTACTAGAAGAACACATATCAAATTCTTTTATGATCTTGGCATTGGGGAGACATTTAACTGACTTAAAATTTACAGGCTATAAAATAAATTATAAATTCAAATTCATGGTTGCATTAAAAAAAATCCAAGCTAGAAGACAAATAACAGAAAATATATATTTACAACTCAAACCACAAGCAAGAATTCATCTCCCTAATATATTAAAAGCTCCTAAATATCTAGAAGAAAGGCATCAAAAACCCAATAGAAAAATGGGTGAAGGATATGATCATAAAGCTCACAGGGGAAAAAATTACGAATGGTCCTTAAACATACACAAATGTGCTCAGCCTCAACCTTAAGAGATACAGTTTTTCATCTACCATATTGGCAAAAATCCAAAAATTTGACAACACATTGTGCTGATAAGGCTTTAGAGTAGCAAGCACTCACATACCCTGGCCAGTGGGAGTGCAAAATAGTACAATCCCTAGGGACGGTAATTTGACAGTGCATATAAAATTTACAAAAAATTCAATCAGGCAATCTCACTTCTGGGACTTTATCCTATGCACATACTTGAACACATGTGAAATGTAAAAAGTCAGAGGATTATCTAATTTTGAAAGTTAGGAAAAAATCCAAGTGTCCATCAAAAGAAAATTCTTTAAATAAACTAGGATGAAACACTATCTGACCATAAATAAAGAATGAGGAAGCTTTCTGTATACTAATGCAGAAATACCTCTGAGTTATATTGTTTAGTGAAGAAAAAATGAAAAAGTGTTTACACTATGCTGCCCTTTGAGTAAGGAATTAGGGAAGATAAGAATTTGCTGATAGGTGCAATGAGAAATACTGAACACATATGCAGATAGGATCTAGGAGTCTGGCAATGGGCTAACAGAGATGGACTACAGTGACATGACAAAGTATACTGTAAGGACAGTTTCTTAATATGAATCATGGAATGGTTCTTTTTATGTAAAAATTGGAAACAATAAAAAGGAATTTTTACATAATACAATGTATTTCATTCTGCTTTGTATTATTATTTAAATATTTTAAACTTTAGTTGGCTCAAAATGACTCTAATGTCTTTTCCTAAAGTTAACCTGCTAATACACTCTCTAATATTTGCCTTAATCAAGATTCTCTATTTTGATTTTAAAACAAAAATACTTTCATAATCATTATTAAGATTGTAGCATTTACTCTTTTAAAGGTTATCAATTCCCAATGACCTGCTTCTCAGTCTTTAGCTATTTGATTTATCACCAGCATTTGGCAGAGTCGTTCTCTCCCTAAAAACACTCTCTTCACTAGGGCTTCCAGGATGCACTCCCTTTGTTTTCTTCCTACTTCACTAGTCATTCCTCGTGTTCTTTGCTGGCTCCACTCACCTACGCATCCTCACAACGTTGGGACACCTGTATACACTCCTTTCATGACCTCATCTGGTTTCATGGCTTTAAATATCCACCACATGCCAATGACTCCCAGATTTTTTTTTAAAGATTTTATTTATTTATTTGACAGAGAGAGACACAGTGAGAGAGGGAACACAAGCAGAGGGAGTGGGAGAGGGAGAAGCAGGCTTCCCGTCGAGCAGGGAGCCCAATGCGGGCTCGATCCCAGGACCCTGGGATCATGACCTGAGCCGAAGGCAGACGCTTAACGACTGAGTCACCCAGGTGCCCCTGACTTCCAGATTTAAATCTGTAGCCCAGACCTCTCTTCTGAACTGCAGATTTATGTTCTTAGAGAGGATGGATAGGATGGATGCTTACTGAGTAGATAGCTGGCGAGAGATGTTAAATATATGAGAGGAGCAAATGGGAAAACAAGATTACCTGATTCTATGGAATGATCAAGGCCACAACAGAAAAGTAATTCATCTTTGATAGTAAAACAAAACAAAACAAAACAAAAACCTCAAGGAAAACAATGTTGGAAGTCATGTTTTGTTTCTCTTCTAATTAATTTCAAGAGAATAAAATGAATTAGAAGGTAGGAAGTATCAACAAAAGCTTCACTTCCCACAAAACAAAACACTCATGACTACTAGAATGAAACAAGTTTCTGTGTGAAGCTGACTGGGAATAAAATGGTGAAGTTTTTTAACTAAATTATAGACAATGTTCTCACCTCCCACCTTGGGACATTGCTTCAGAGATGCAGAGTAACTAGGAAGATTTTCAATGTCTAAACCTTCAGCATAGTGAACTTTGGGAGGGGAATGTTTCCATAGACATCAGGACAGCGTTCCAAGTCCATGAGCCTCTCTCGAAAACAGCACAACCCGCTCACACTCCTCACCAGGCACATCTCAGTTTCCTTCTCCTTCACAGATAATTGGACGCACGGCCTAGTGTGTTCTGACTGTGTACTACCTCCCTAAGGTTACACGACAATATAAAATCCTCTTCATTTCCATTGTCTCTGGAAGAGCCCTGACTCTCTATTTTTCTAATCAATGCCAATATTCTGAGATCGTTAAGAAGGACTTTCTTGAGTTTCTTGAACAATGTATCTCTTCCAAGAATGATGAAAGAATATTTTTTATGCACTCACTAGAAAAATTGTATGGAACTATACCTGGCTGGTAAGACAGGTTTAAGAGTGAAAAGAAAAAGTATTTTGAAGTCAGAGAGACCTGAGTTTGAATATAGACTCTGCTATTTCTAGCTGAATGATCTTAGCATCTCTGTGTCTCTGGTTCTTTATCTTTAAAGATAATAATACTTCCATTGCTGGATTGTAGATTAAGCCAGGCTATAGAAGCACCAACTACCACACATTATAATCATCCCTTTTTGAATAATAGTCTTCAAGATAAAACACAAAGGGAAAGATAGATAGGCCTGTGTAATCTACCATTATGTATCCATTATTGATGTGGGGAGTTGAATAATTTGTGATTTATTTATTCTAAGAAATTTGATGGTCAAGAAAGCAAAGTTCTTATATCCGTTGTTGCATATGTAGAGAGCATTTAGGTGTTCTGTCCCTGATGAAGTACAGGGCATCTTCTAAATTTATGAAACATCTGTTAAAGCAGCTGGTTCTTCATTAAATAAAAATAAAAATGAACCACTTTTCCTTGCCAATGCTGATAAATGGGAACAGGTGATGATCCCAGATGAGATTATGATTATAAATGAACCTATTGAAATTCTTTGATATTTTTATCAAGGGATCAAAATAAAAATATATGAGAAGTGAAAATAGAGGTCATGGAGTCCCTGAAATACACCGGGACCACTGATGAATGGCTCACTCTCACACCCCACTCACCTTAGATCCCAAATTCTAAATGGGATTTCACCTAAATCAAAACTGATACTCTTTCTGCAGGATTCCCTAAATCTACGACCTGGTTTCCCACTTAGTAGCAATAGTACAAATTCCAGTCATCACTAGCTATTTTAAAAAGGCAACGTTCCCTGAAAGTCATGGCGGGGGTCCGCCTTTGACAGGTGGGGACCAAGCAATAATTTAGAACATTTTACCCTCCCACATCTCTCTGAGATAGGAAGGTGGGATTATGCTCATTTGACAGATGAGGAAACAGAGATTAATTGATTTGTAACTGCATGATCACATGTGGCCCAAAACTCAAAATTCAACCTCCAGCTTCCCATCCATCAGGCAATGCTTTTCTATGAGGAAGGTGAATTAGAAAGGAAAAAAAAACAAATCAGGTCATCTGAATTTGGCAGTGAGAAAACTGGGGAAAGGTTTCCTGCTTTGCCTCTTATTCCTTACCTTACTCATGTGATCAATGAACTTTTCCAAAGTGCACCACTTCCCCAAAGCAGATTCCCATCACAAAGGAGCTCAAAAATCCCAAACACCCAAAGGGTAAAGCAAGGTCAAGAAAAATAACAACACTTTCTCCTGTGAGCCTGACTCAACAGAGTTGCTTTTAGAATTTAGGAGTGAGACATGCTCAACTGTTATGAGTTGCTGTGATGATGCATAATTAGACGGTGATTTAACACAGAGCTAAAAAAAAAATGACAGTAATCATGGGGGGAAGGAATAAAATGCCAAGGAAAACAGTTAAATGAGCTGAAGTACCTGGCATTTTTGTGATGTGTATCTGTTAGTAGTAATTTGTCAGGCTGCAACAATAGAGGTAATTTTGCAAATAACAGGGGTTCATCAATTCACAATAGCTCTCACTGGTATTTAAGACTGAAGAAAAGGAATCGTATTTGGCTTATCAACGTAAAGAAATAGTTACGAAATTTGGGCTGAGCCTACATATTACAAAGTGAAATGGAGAACTGATCATTAATCAGGAAAATTCAAAGCTGTACAAATCTGACTTATAAGGACTTTCCAGGTAGACAGTGGCTTTGGGAAAGATTTCACAAAGTTAAGAAAAGATTAATAATGGCATTTCACAAGTAGGACAGAAAGACCATTTCCCATCACCTTCCCAGTGAACATTCCCCCAAACAGGCATTCCTCTTGTTTCACCCGCCGCCCCTCTCAGGTATCCACAGGGTTAGCCGTGGAAAGCCACACATGTGACCCACAATAAGCTCACCTTTTCCACACCATGCACAGGTGACTCCTTCCAGCTGAAATATCCTTTCTCTTTGCTCCACTCGGATAGCAGTTTGTCCCTTAATGTGAAATTCAAATGACACTTGCCAGAAGATACTCCACCTGGCTCGGCTCCTCAACCCCTAGAATGCTTATACCTTGCAGTTCTGTACTCCACTCCACCCCACGGCATTAATCCTTCTGAATTGTAATAACTGGTCTGCATATCTTTCTTTTCCACCAGGGCTATGATTGCATTTCTTTGCTATTTCATCATGCCTTGAAACATACTCTGTTCAACAAATGTTGATGAATGAACAAATGAATGGATGAGAGAATTAAGGCATGAACCATAAGAAAAATATGTATTGATCCTCCTCTCCCTTCATGTTTATCATTCTCTTCTCACGACCTATGAAAGGCATATTGGAGAGTCTATAAATTTCTCCTTATTCTTAACATTGCTTCTAACTCAGGGGATTAAAAAAAAATTTTAGGAAAAGATTGCCTTAACATGTCCCTATAACTACAGTGAGTGAAAAACAGGAGAGTAATAGAAATATATGAAATATGGCTTATCTTATTTAAATTTGGCATTTGAAAGATTTAGATTTTACTCCATGATAAAATGAGAGTATCAAAGTAATCCTAGTTAGTGGTTTTCCTTTTTATACTATTCGTCTGTTATTACAATATATCATACATGTTTAATTAGGAGTTATTATAATTTAGAAAAAAATCTCAGAGGGCTTAAAACACATAAAAATGTGAGCCTTCGGGGCACCTGGGTGGCTCAGTCGTTAAGCGTCTGCCTTCGGCTCAGGTCATGATCCCAGGGTCCTGGGATCAAGCCCCACATCGGGCTCCCTGCTCTGCGGGGAGCCTGCTTCTCCCTCTCCCACTCCCCCTGCTTGTGTTCCCTCTCTCACTGTGTCTCTCTCTGTCAAATAAATAAATAAAATCTTAAAAAAAAAAAGTGAGCCTTCTATTGCTCTATTTTTCAAAACCAAGGCATTTTTTAAGCTGTTGGTAGGTTCACAAACCTCTGAGCTTCCTAAGTGAAATCTGAAACTGGCCTCCGTACACAGGGAGAGCCGAAGAGACAGAGCATTCCAGATTGGCAGGTGGGTGGTAAGTAAGCAAGCCAACTTACCTGCAAGAGCTGTGCTGTAAGATCAGCAGCTCTCCGTACCTGCCCACCAGAACCCTTGAAGTTAAAGAAGAGGTCTTAACGGTGTTCAGTCACCTGTACCGTCCACATGCCTCAACAACACATTGTTCTCTCAAGGCTGTGTCCTTGAAAATGGCTCCCACTGTGGGAAGGGTGGGCAGAATGTACATTCCAAGGACAGAAGAGAGGGTGAGGAGCCTCGGATTGCCCAGGGCCAGCTCAAGAGTCAACCAGTGATCGCATCCTCTCTGTGATCTCCTCCAACATTCTTTAATTTCATTATCCCTGTATACCAACACCACCTTGATTTTCCCAAAGAAAACAACGCCATAGATATATAAGCAAAAAATATATTTAAAAATCCAGGTACAAAATGCTATAAGTAACCTCCTTACCTTTTAAAAAGTGTGTTTACTTGAAGATAAAAGGATATCTTACTGTGTCACTAGTGTACTAAGTATAATTTACAATTTATCAAAGTGGGCATGTAAGAGAGATAAACAATCCTACTCCGACACAAAATGATTATGCAAATAGAAAAGCTTTTACAATTATTGCCTATAATCTTTTGACATAGGATAATTGGCTTTCCCCTTTTCCTAAGTCATCTATACTCCAGCAATTGTGTTTCAATTTTTTCTGTCTTAGTCATAACCAATTTATCTTTCCATTTTCCTTCTTAAGGATCATCATAATTTTTATACTCTTTTAACCTCAGTGAAATGATGGAATGATTATCCGAGTGAATCAGTTTTGGATCAGAGAAATCATTTAACATTTCCTGAAGTAAAATGAGTGTAATTTGAGAAGATGGGGTGAGGGAGGACACAAATATGGGGACAAAGGGCTGGAGCACTGGGGGTTCCTCATGCACTATATGAAATACATTAAATCCATATTCTTATAGAACAAATTGACAATTTCTTGGTGTGGCAAGATAGCATTACACCACATTTACTATATCCAAGTTTCTTTTTTCTTTTTTTGGCCAGTTTTATAGGGATGGAAAGGACCTATGGAAGGAAAATCATAACATAGGGAAATAAAATGTTTTATGTGCTTTAACCCAGAAAGTACAATTCATCCCACACTTCAGTACTCAAAATGGATATGTACTTTATAGTACTTTACAGTGTTAAGACAAGTACTTCATAGTACTTTATATTATAAGGAAAGTACTGTGGGTGCATATATTTTACCCAAAACAAGATCAGGCAAACATAAAACCAGCATTGTCCTGTAGAGAGTGAATTGTTTTTTCTGTTTTTCTCAACAAATGTATCATGGAGACCTACTGTACAGTATTCCCTTAATCCTTACAATCCCTTAATTCTTCCCACCCATTCCACTCACATGGTTCCCACAGGAGCTGCTATGTGCTTACATGGCCCCACCCATCTGGGAACTATTGATTAGCCCAAGGATAGACAGCTGAGCAAGTTAGAACAATGAGAGCATTCCCTGGGATGTTTGGACTTGGAACCAGAAAGAGAGTCAAGGCACTCTCTCTTCAGGGCATAAAAATTGTCAATACCATGTCTTCATCCATGTGGGAATAACTGTCAATGATGAGAGATTAATACACACAAAATACACAAAAACAGATTTTCCTTAGGTGTCCATCTACTAAAACAGGAAAACCACAAGCCATGACTTGTCTGTCCATGTGGGTCACTATCATTCACATCTAAAGACTACCAATGCTTATGTAATCAAAGACCCAAAAGTGGCCTTTTAACATCAGCCCACTCCTCAGTCAATGGCACCCTCATTTATTCAGTAGTATAGTCAGGAACGTGGAAGTTCCTCAAGCTACTTTCTCCCTCCTTTCCTCTATCTAATCCAGTAATAAGCCCGGTTTATCATAACTGATAATTAGCCATGCAATCAAATCTCATCTCTATTGCTACTACTCTGATTCAAGCTACACTCTATCTCTCCTTGATTTCAATCAGTAAATACAATTGAACCCTACACTCATTTTATTCACCACACATAGCCTGAGTGACCTTTTCAAAGTATACATCTGAAATCCTGGGACCCACTGCCTTCACCTTATCACTATATAGTAGTCTCCCTTATTTGTGGGGGATACATTCCAAGACCCCCAAATGGATGCCTGAAACCACAGATAGTACCAAACCCTATATATACTCTGTTTTTTCCTATACATACATAACTGTAAAGTTAAATTTATAAATTAGACATTGGAAGAGATTAACAATAACTAATAGTAAAATAGAACAATTTTAACAATATACTTCAAAAAAAGCTATGTGAATGGGAACGAACTCTCTTTCTTTCAAAATATCTTACTGCTCTCACCCTTCCTCTTCTTGCGAGGATGTGAGATGATAAAATGCCCACGTGATGAGATGAAGTGCGGGGAATGACGTAGACATTGTAACATAGTGTTAGGTTACTGCTGACCTTCTAACTTATCGTCAGAAGGATCACCTGCTTCCAGGCTACCGTTGACTACAGATAACTGAAATCATAGAAAGCAAAACTGCAGGTAAGGGAGAGACTGCTGTACCTAAAACTCTTCAATGGTATCTTATTCCAATCGAGATAAAAATAAAAGTCCTTCATATGGCCTACAAAATGCTAATTTTTTCTCTCCTGCCTACCTGTTAGCATCATCTTGCACATCAACACCACACTGCCCAAATCTACAGATACCGGGGAAAGCCTTTCTATCAACTTTTTCATATTAGGTGGCTATGGTTTTCGAGCTTTTCCAGTTCCCTTTGCTTCAAAGAATTGTTTAGCCTGACCAGCACCACTGACTCCATCAGTCCTGGTAACCAGTGGCTCTACCACACAGCTAGATCTTCCACTGGTGCCATCTCCAAAGCATAGAAAATATTATATAACTCTGCTTGACAGCTACTGTGCTCTGTTTAAAGGCAATTCTAAATGCAAGGTTGTTAAAAGTGTTATTAGTGTCAGCAATTTCTTTAAAAATAAATTAACTTTCATAAAATCTCAAGAAGACATCACAAGTTAAGCAAAGCAAAGAATTTTTTACAGAAGAGACAGTAGGATAAATTCTGAGAACTACCTTAATCCACTCAGAGATGGGTGATTGTTAATAATGCAGACTCTTGTGTCTTACCTTATTCTTACTAAAACAGAATCTCTTTGGGAACCCCTTCCCCTTCCTCCAAATCTGCACTGTAATAAGTACCTCAGATACTTTTCGACAATGAAGGAGAGAGAACCGAGTGAGGCAAGAGTTCCCAGGATCAGGCCATCAGGAATATCATTTAAAGGGCATGGAAAGAAGATGGAAAGGACAAAGGAGATTTTGAAGAGAGGATCAGAGAAGCAAGAGATAAACCACACTAGAGGTGTCATGAAAACCAAGAGAGCAATTTTTTCAAGGAGGGAGAAGCCAGCTCAGTTGAATGGCAGTGTGTGGTCTTGTAGGATGAGGATTGATAGGTGTCCATTGGGTTGGGCTATTACAGAAACAATGAGCTGCTGTCACCAGTTTCAGTCAATGCGTGGGTTGGAAAGCATAGCAGAGTGAGCCAAACACTGAATAAAAAGAAAAACTGGGGACAACCCATCATCCATCAAAAGGAGAAAGGACTTATAAATAAATTCACCCTGTGGAATATTACATAGAAGTAAAATAACAGATGACAACTACATGCTGCAGTATGGAGAAATCTTAATAATATAATGTGGGTCAAAAACTGAGTCCCAGAAAGCTATATTTAGGCAATAGTCTTTGTGTAATTTCAAAAACAATTAATACAAAATACTATATATTTTATATTTTAGGCTTACATCATTATTTGATTAAAAGAATTTTTAAGGTAAAGGAAACTATAAAATTTCAAAATTTGGTCACTTTGAGGAGAGGAAAGCAGGGGATTGTACCAATAAAGAGCACATAGGAAGATTTGAATGAGTCTCAATGTTCTACCCACATGGATTTATATCATTTATATCACATGTGTTTATTATGTCATTTAAAAATAAATACACGGGTGCCATCTCTGGCAAGATGAGGAATGCCATTGACCCAACCTTCCCCCACTCCCAGAGAAACTGGTGAAAAATTATGTAAAAAGAACCATTTAAAGTCTCTGGAAATGGTCTAAGAGCATCCAGCAAATAAAGAAACATTTTTTCAATGTATCTGATAAGAGGTTAATATCTGAAAAATGTAAGGAACTCATGTAACTTGATATAAAATAATAATAACGGCCCAATTTTTAAAAATGAACATAAGACCTGAATAAACATATCTCCAAAGAAGATATACAAGTGGTCAACAGGTATATGAAATGATGTTCAATATCACTAATCATCAGAGAAATACAAATCAAAACCACAATAAGGTATCACCTCACATTTGTTAGAATGGATATTAACAAAAAAACAAGACAAAAAGCGTTGGCAAGAATGTGGAGAAATTGGAACTCATGCACATTATTGGTGAGAATGTAAAATGGTACTACTCTGGAAAAGAGTAGGGAGGTTACTGAAAAAGTTAATAATACAACTACCATACGAGCCAGAAGTCCCACTTCTGGGTATATAATCAAAAGAATTGAAATCAGGATCTCAAAGAGACATCTGCAATCCCATATTTATTGAAGCATCACTCACAATAGCCAAGATATGGAAACATCCTAAATGTCCATCAAAGACTGAATAGAGAAAGAAAATGTGGTATATTCATACAATGATTCCATTGTATAATATTCATTATTCAGCCTTATAAAGAAGGAAATCCTGCCATATGGAACAACATGGATAAATTTGGAAGATATTATGCTAAGTGAAATAAGCCAGTCACAAAAGGACAAATACTGTGTGATTCCACTTATATAAGATATCTAAAATGGTAATTCATAGAAGCTAAAAACAGATGGTCAGTTGCCAGGGGCTGGAGGAGGGGGAAACAGGGAGTAGTAGTTCGATGGGTATAAAGTTTCAATTATGCAAGATGAGTAAGTTCTAGAGATCTGTTGTAAAACGTGGTGCCTAGAGTCAACAACAGTATTGCAAACTTAAAAATATATTAAGAAGATAGATTTCATGTTAAGTGTTCAAACCCTAATTAAAAAAAAAAAGAAATTTAAGAATAAGTTTAAGAATTTGGAAGGAAATATATAAAATAAAATAAAAATAAAATAAATAAGTCAACTGAACCTCCAAAGGCATTTGCTGAATCCAGCACTTGAGCTTTGATTTTTTCAAGGCCTTCCAGAGCTGAGGAGAGAGAAGTCCACCAAAGGAGTGGGAGAGCCCTGTATTTAAACAAACAAACAAACAAAAAATCTATATAAAGAACTCTATCCTCCAAACTCCGAGAAAGAGTGAGGTAAAAATAGATCTGTGCCCACTCCCAGCTCCACACAACAGCAAACTAAACCTCTTATCTTTTTTTTCAATTAACATATAATATATTATTTATTTCAGGGGTACAGGTCTGTGATTCATCAGCCTTACACAATACACAGCACTCACCACCAATGTCCATCACCCAGCCACCCCATCCATCCCACCCCCTCCACTCCAGCTATCCTCAGTTTGTTTCCTGAGATTAAGAGTCTCTTATGGTTTGTCTCCCTCTCTGGTTTTGTCTTGTTTCATTTTTTCCTCTCTTCCCCTATGATCCTCTGCCTTGTTTCTCAAATTCCACATATCAGTGAGATCATATGATAATTGTCTTTCTCTGATTGACTTATTTCACGTAGCATAATACCCTCTAGTTCCATCCACATCATTGCAAATGTCAAGATTTCATTTTTTATGGCTGAGTAGTATTCCATTGTATATATATATATATATATATACCACATCTTCTCCTATCTTGAATGAAACTTGGCACCAGATGAAGAACAAAAAGAAAAATGTCCTTGAAAATTCTCAACCAAAATTCAGCTCTTGTATGGGTCCCCAGGCTAAATCCATTCTTCCTGGATATTCCAAAAACCTTTAAGCCAAGAATTTAAATACAAGTATCTCACAACTGAGGGCTTTTGTGAACACAGAATATAAAATAATTGTGTTTAATATATCTAAGGAATTTTTTGTTTTGAAAATATGCAACAAGCAAATAAAATAAAAAGAAATGAACAGTAAGATTTAAAATAAATAAAACGTCAATTAAAAAACTCAATAATTGAAATCTAAAACTTAATGGATGGGTATAATACCATACTTGACATAGCTGGAGAGATAGACATTGAATTGGGAGAGATGGATAAGACACAAATACTTAGATCATGTTTAAATACTTGCTTACTGTCCTGAACACTTTAAAAATATTAACTCATTTAATCCTCAAAAAATCCTATGAGGTAGGCACCATTAATTTCCCCATTTTCAGATAAGAAAAAAATGAGGTATAGATTAAATCAATTGCCTGACATCACAAAACCAATATTTGAAGAAGCAGCCTTTCAAACAGAGGCAAAAGATTCCAGAAAAATCATTTAACCTGTCCTCAAGAGTATTATCTTGAATTTTTAGATTAATTGATAACAATTAGTCTGTTCATCTATTTTTATATTTCAAATCATATTCTAAAACAATAGTGTGGATATAATTATTAATTGTTTTTATACTCATCATTATCAATTAGGTTATTTTTCTAGATAAGCAAAAATTTGAATGACATCAGAGAAATCTCTGATCAGTTAGACTAAAAGGCTATAATCCAAACATCATCTTCTTCAGGTGATCAATGTGCATATGTTATATATGTTAAATTTATTCATACAAATATGTGAAATGGCTTCCAGTAAATAAAATCAATACTATTAACATATCAATAAAAAAACATCAAGACCAAGAAAATCTAAATTAGAGTAAAAGGCCAAATCTCAAGAGAGTAGTAAAAGCTGCTAGGCTTCTTGGAGGGGATACTTTGAGCAGAGCCATGGAGGATAGATAGCCAATAAGCAGGCACATTATCAGAATAAATGGGTGCACAACCTCATCTTTTTTTTTTTTTTAATTTCAGTATAGGTAACATACAGTGTTATATTAGTTTCGGGTGTGTAATATACTGATTTGATGATTCTAAGTGCTCATCATGATAATAATACTCTTAATTCCCTTCACCTATTTACCCCATGCCCCCACCCAGCTCCCCTCTGGTAACCATTAGTTTGTTCTCCATAGTTAAGAGTCTGTTTCTTGGTTTGTCTCTTTTTTTCTTTGTCCATCTGTTTTATTTCTTAAATTCCACATATGAATGAAATCATATAGTATTTGTCTTTCTCTGACTTATTTCACTTAGCATTATACCTTCTAGATCCATCCATGTTGTTGCAAATGGCAAGATTTCATTCTTTTTATGGTGGAGTGATATTCCATTATATATATATATATATATATATACCACTTTATCCATTCATCTATCCATGGATACTTGGGCTGCTTCCATGTCTTGGCTATTGTAAATAATGCTGCAATAAACATAGGGGTGCATACATCTTTTCAAGTTAGTGTTTTCATTTTCTTTGGATAAATACCCAGTAATGAAATTACTGGATCATATGGTAATTCTATTTTTTATTTTTTGAGGCACCCCCATACTGTTTTCCATAGTGGCTGCACCAGTTGGCATTCCCACCAGCAGTACAAAAGGGTTCATTTTTCTCCACATCCTCATCAACACCTGTCGTTTCTTGTGTTTTTGATTTTAATCATTCTGACAGGTGTGAGGTGATATCTCATTGTGGTTTTGATTTGCATTGCCCTGACAAAGACAAAAGAAACCTCATCTTAACCACATATGCCAGTGATTTCAGGGTTTGTTTTTTAGTTTTATTTCATTTTTTTTCCCAAACTTTTCAATGCAATTTTTCAGTTGTTTCTCATCGACCAGTGATAGCTGGATTCACCATTTTAAGCTTCATACTAGTTGTGTCAAGTTTACTTTTCTGAGAGTTTCTTTATGGAATCAATTATGACACTATCATTTCTCTGATTTAATATGCTTCTCAGAATATAATTTTTTTCTGTATTTTTAGTACATTTTTTCCCACTCTTTATCATCATGGGGAAAACAAATCCAAAGGGCATTTTATACAAAATTGTCTGGTTTCTGGAACTCAATACATTTTATAGTGCTTGAAACATTTTCATTGTCCATGCTGGTCATTTTGCTTTCCTCGAAAATAAATTTATATTGATTCATGATGCACCACACTCCTTTTCCATTATTCTGGCTAGACACATTTCCAGATTATTTCTTGAAAGTTTGCTCTTTACAAAAGCATTAAATATAGCATGAGATGGAGTTTTGTGACTTCATCTGGACAAGGAACAGTTTTCAGCTAACAATGCTGTTTCAGCTTTTTATTACAGTACAAATTCTGAATATTACATTTGTAGATTTGTGTCAAATGGCCTTGTATATTTTTTAGAAATGTGCTACACGCAAATGTTGGCAACTTACAATTCTAAAATTATAAATTGTGAAAGAATATTTTTTAAGAAAAGAGGTATATGGTACCTTACACTATTCTTAAGTGGGGACCTAATAGAAATATACCAATTAGTGACTTAAACTTTCAACTGCAAGTGGGAGAACAAGGTGAAAAAAATAGGAAAGAAACTTTTTCCCAGGAAACTAAATAACTTGACTGTAGGTCAGCCTTTTGGAATGTAGTCAGGAAAACCAAATAAGAAACGAGATGCAACTGGCGGAGAGTCAGGAAAGACAGTAAAAGTGGCTCAGTGACTCCAGAGCAAGAAGAAGATAAAGGAACACATTGCCCCTTTATTACATGGAGAGAAAAGCAATAATAGTGGATACCAAAAAGCCATAGGTTTAAAATTGTTTTGTTGAGGATATTATTTTTTTTCCAAAACTGAGTCAAAGCTTCACAGCTGAGTTGAGAGGATTAGAAGGACTAGCGCATTGAAGACTCTGTTCAAAATGCTCCCAATATTGTGACTTGCTGCTGCATGGTTTGTCTACATACCTTATTCAAAAACTAAACAGATATTATCATGAATTTTAGTGAGTTGTTCCATACACACACATACATCTATACACTATCTATTTGGATATTCTAAACAGATTATAAATTCCTGGAGGAGAGAAACTGTTATATACTTGTATATACATATGCCAATTTCCAACTCAGAACCAAATGGGTAGCAGATCGTCTAAAAATATTCATTAAATTGAATTAGGATTAGTAAAATATCTGACAACATTTATTAAAAGTGGCTTTCAGAAAAGTAAAATGCATACAATGCAGCAGCTTGGATTTAATCGTGATTTTGCCGATAATGCCTTAGATGTTTATTTTCATCATGACATAAGTTTTAATTTTTAGCAGTGTGATGGCAAATGTAGAAATATTTAGTGATAGAGACACTTTTAATGGAAAAGTTGTAGACAACCCAGTTTGAACAGTACGTATTTTTTAAAAATCAACATTCATTGTGTGGCTCACACAGTGGACATAAAATGATCGAGGCATAGAATCATTAACCGCTATATCCAGACAAGTATTTTTTTTTTAGATTTTTTAATTTATCTTTTGAAGAGAGAGAGACAGTGAGAGAGGGAACACAAGCAGGGGGAGTGGAAGAGGGAGAAGCAGGCCTCCCGCGGAGCAGGGAGCCCAATGCGGGGCTCAATTCCAGGACGCGGGATCATGACCTGAGCTGAAGGCAGACGCTTAACCACTGAGCCACCCAGGTATCCCCAGACAAGGATTTTAACTGCATTCTGCAAGAAGTGTGATAGCAAACATCCGTTTTCAGTTTTGATCCAAACTAAGATGCCCCTCCTTTCAAAACATCCTCTCCAGCACCCCTAGACAGGCAGAATGCTGACCATGGGGAACCCAAAGACAGTAAGCAGTATGCTTAGAAACAGAGAGAGAGCTCCAGGACCTCGAAACCCAAAATCCTAGGGTAGGAAGTACTGGAGGCCAGGAGAAAAACGGGAGAAGAAAGACAAGACAAAACAAGACAAGACAAGACAAGACAAGACAAGAAAAGAAAAGAAAGAAGAAAGAAAGAAAAAGAAAGAAAGAAAGAAAGAAAGAAAGAAAGAAAGAAAGAAAGAAAGAGAAAGAAAAGAAAGGAAGGAAGGAAAGAAAGAAAGAAAGAAAGGAAGGAAGGAAGGAAGGAAGGAAGGAAGGAAGAAAGAAAGAAAGAAAGGAAAGAAAGAAAGGAAGGAAGGAAGGAAAGAAGGAAGGAAGGAAGGAAGGAAGGAAGAAAGAAAGAAAGAAAGGAAGGAAGGAAGGAAGGAAGGAAGGAAGGAAGGAAGGAAGGAAGGAAGGAAGGAAGGGAAAGAAAAGGAAGGAAGGAAGGAAGGAAGGAAAAACAAGACCGTGTCCTTTAACATATTAGTGAGCAGTCTATTTACGATCTGAATTTTGAGCTACTGTAGACAATAGACTGATCATTTTTTTATAATTAGTAATAAGAACGCTGATATAGAGAAGAGAGAAGCAGCCCCATAAAATACAGCACAGCACAAGAATGGATTAAGATACACTGAAGACAATCCTAGACCAAGGTCAGCTAAAACAAAGACACAAGTCTGAACTCAGCCAGAGCTCAGAGAGGAAGATATGATTACAAGAATATCACTGTGGAGATATTGTGGTATCATAAACTGAGCAGACAGACTTGGCTCAGACCCTGGCTCTGGCATTTTATAACTATTTGATCCTCAGAACAGGAAACCAACCGTTCCGAGTCTCTGTAGCACTGACTTTACATGTTGTTGTAAATGACATGGCGATTATTTGAAAGCTTCTGCTATGGCACCTGATAGATTTCAAATGGACAGCAAGTAGTATTTATTTTTATTATGTTCTTTCTCTTACTGTTTTAGTAAGTCTTCTTTTAAGGCAAAGGAGTAGGACACTGTTCATGGTTCTCATTCTGCAGTGTCACTTCCATTGCTTTCAAATAATACTATGTTTTCCTCATAAATCCAGAGTTAAAGAAACTGCTTCAGTCAAGGACGAGAAGTAAAATGAGTAAACAATGCCTACTCCAGAAAGGTGGCCTCACAAGCTAGTGTCTATTCTGAGGTGGTCTAGAAAATAATGGCAGGGGCTTCTACTAATTTCTTCAGCTTTTATCTTGAAAATTATGAGTTCAGGAGGCAAGAAATGACTTCTTGAAGGGGTAGTAAAAGTAATTCTCTTTTACCACAATTTTTAGATCCAAGAACGTTGGGCATCAGAATCTTAAAAATGCACTTATAAAGGGTTCAACATAAAGTACAGAGTCAGTATGTGCTATTTTGCCTTTAAAAGGGAAGGAAAAGAAAATCCTAAGTTAATCAATTTCACATAATTACATGTTAATTACTAAATAAAACCATATACTTGTTTCTCTTTAGATGATACTAAAGAAAGCTAAATTCCAGACTCTATAGCAAACAGTATAATATGAATTACAGCCAAACATTTACAATTAGGATCTGACACTTCAGATCTCTCATGATATACAGTCATTTGATACATGAAGTTCCTGAATTATTGTTACTTTCCATGACCTGGTGCTACTTTGGAAGACATAACTGCCAAGAACTTTTGATCATCTGTATCACTAAGCATAAATTATTCACTTTGGAGAAGGAGAGTTGGAGGATCTAGAGCAGAGATGACAGACAGTCAGCATCATTGAACTCCTCTCCCACCTACACTCTGCCATCACCTGCTTCCACCTCAAACTCTCCTTCCAGAAGGTGCTCTTGCAGCCATGGATCATTTGGGCTCCTGAACTCCACGAAGAAGCTTTTGTCTTCTGATTTGTTTGGCCTAATGTGTCCATCAAAACCAAAATAAAACAAAACAAAAAAGGAGTAAGTGAGGTCCTACAATCAATACTAGACCATAACTGTCATAAAGAAGAGTTCTGTTTTCCACTGCATGTGTGCATATGTGTGTGTGTGTGTGTGTGTTTCTTGTTGGTGATTTAACTGCTCTATCTTTAAGTACTATTCCTTCAGTTATATTAGCACAGGGTGGTTCAAGTTTGTTTACACATAAAAACACATGTGTTCGGATTTAAAATTTGTGGTGTATTTTAATAAGCATTATCAAGATGCTCATCTGGTTACGTGCCAGTGGAGTGATCACTTACTGCCCAGTTATTCATACTTAACAGATATCCAAGGAAGGGCCACCCTTTATATTCTCAAAATAGAGTTGGTTACATGATTATTCTTTTGATTACCTATTTATAAAAACTAAGTCTATTTTTACCGTGCCAAGAGTGATTTATTAGAGGAAATAATGGTTTCAGACTTTCTCAAATCTAGGAAAGTTATCCATAAAACCCTCCTAACAACTAGTATAAGAACAGAATTCTATACACACACACGAAGATGACTAAAATGACTTATTCCCACACTTCCCACAGATTTCTTGCAGAAGTTTGAACTAAGAAGCTTTTCCATGAAATGTATTCATTTGAGAAAGTTTGAACAAATGCGTGGAAGTGATTGACAGAACATTTCCTTCGAAATAAGTGACCTCCACATGTAGCTCAGTACACTCATACCGATAGACCTAAATAAATGCCTGTTGATGGATGTGCACGTTTTAAGTACATACTCCATTAGCACCATTGATCCACATTCTTAGCACCCTATGCTTCAATTAAGTTTGAAGTGCCAGTGTTTTACAATTGTGGTTTAGAGTTCAGTTAGTCAGCCAGTCAACAAAGGTTTATTAAGTTCCTGCTATTCATTTATTTATTCATTCATTCAACAAATATTTATTTAATGCCTACAATATGCTCTATCCTGACCTTAGCTTGGGAAATTCAGCAATGAATCCAATTGACAGTTTCTTTTTCTGTCAGAAGCTTATAGACCAATGAGAAAGAGTTCAACTTGAAGGAGAAGGAAGACCTATTCTAGACACCAGAGACAGGAAAAGTCTCTCTAAGAGATTGATTTCTGAAATAGATGTAGTTAGCCGTTCAAATATCCAGAAAAAGAAATTTCCAGGCAAAGAGAAGAGTTAGGGAAAGGAGTTTAGTTACTTTGTGGAACAAAGATCAAATGGCTGAAGAATGGTAAGTATTTTGGTTTTATCCTAATTGCAATGAGAAGACAGCTGAGCATTTTTTGAAATCAAGTTTATTGAAGAATAATTAGTATAAGTAATATGCACCAGAAAATCACCCATTTTAAGTGTGTAGTCAATGAGTTTTGTCAAACATATATAATCATGTAACCATCACCCTACCACCATAATTAAGAAATAGAATATTTCCATCACTCAAAAAATTACTTTATGCCCTTTTGCAGTCAGTCCTGTCCCTCACCACAAGCCACTGGGAATCACTATAATTTTGTCCTCTAAATGGAATTATACAGTATACAATATGCAGTCTTTTGTTTCTGGCTTCTTCCACTTAGCATAATGCTTTTGAGAGTCATCCATGTTGTTGCAGATTGATTTGGAATCCCATTCGCTATGTAACAAGCAATGTTGACTCAGCAGTTAGATATACAAAAGTCTGAAGCTCCCAGGAAAGATCAGATCTACAGTCAAGATTCTGGAGTCTCAACATCCAGATGGTATTTAAAACCATGGGATTAAATCCTTTCACCAAAGGAGAGAGTGAAGGACTGAGCCCTGGCATCCTCCAAATGTTGGAAAGAGATAAAGGAGCCAGCAGATCGAGAAGAAATATCCAGTGAAGTAGGAAAAAAATAAGCAATATCCCAGAAGCCAAAAGGAGAAGGCATTTCAAAAAGGAGAGAATGGTTACCTGTGTCAAATATCAAGTGGGATGAGGTCTTACTATTGATTTGTTAAGGTGGAAATGTTGATTATCTTGATGAGAGCTATTCTAACGGCTCCATGCCAGACATTGAAAAATGCTTGGTACACCCCAGTGAACCAAGAGGAAGCGAGAATACTAACCCTCTTGGAACTTATTGTCTGATATATATGCCTTCAGTGCGGTTCTTTATTAACGGCATATAGAGACTGGGAATTTAACATGTAACTAGCTATTTGACGGAAGAGTTTAGAACTTTAGAAAAAAATGGAATTCTTTGGTTTTTCCTCTTTGCCCCTTCCCTCAACAAAATTCTGATACAATTACACTAAAGAAGAATGGAACATTATCATTTTAATGCTAACCGTGAGGGAAGGATACCATTTCCTTATATGTAAAGGAAGAGATTTACTCTTTTATAAATTAATAATTCAGAGTATGTTTGAAGACACAACCAATTAGCTGCAGTAATTTGCATTTTTATGTTTTTTCATTAGTTTTCTAGGTCCTTTTCCACTGTTTCTGTAATGAAAATGCAATCTTTCAAAGGTGAATAGCTTTTTTGTATTTGCTTGGTAATGAGCTTTCTGCTATTATCAATTAGCCAATTTCATAGATTTCACATAAAATGTAGCTCTTGGTACCAAAAGGGTAGCAGGCCCATATGATATTGAGTTTCATTCTTTAACTTTGTGCCCAAATTCTTCTTGGACTAAAAATGTGTTGGGTAGATTTTTTTTGTTTCCGTATTTTGTTGCTGTTGTTGTTACTTGTTTTATCGGTTTTGCCGAGCTTTTTATATGGATTGGACTCAGACCAATATTCACCAAGCATCAAATACGAACTCCACAAAATGTTGTTTATCTGACTTATTTAATCCCAAACTCAGTGGTATATATTCCCCCTGCAGCATTACAGAAAGACGGACGAGTGAATAGACAACGCCACATGATTAAAACCATGCACCATAAAATTATTACTTCCTCCAAGTTCATACAAATTTTTATCCTCAGGCCTGACCCACCAAGGGCAAAAAGGCCTGAGACAGAGATGTGTGTAGTCTATTTTAAATCTAACTGACAAGCTTTAAAAACATAAAGTCATCATTATCATTAATAAATGTTAGTTAGGTACACTGGAAACTCCATTAACCATCAGTGTATTAATTGTTTAATTGTTCAGCAGGTGAACTTTCACTCTGAGTGACATCTTTAAGCAACATAGGGGTCTCCGTTAATCACCTGGTTCATTAAAAATGGAGAAGTCAAGTTGTAAATATTTATAGACTTATTGTCATCCAAATAAGTCTTATGGTTCTTGACTGCAACACTAAGGAAAAGAAAAAAGAGAGACCTTACTGAAAAACAATGTGTAAACCAAAATAAAAATGGAAAAGAATAGCACGATTATGAGAGAGATGGTATCTTTGTTCTTCAGAGCCCTGAGGAAAATTGTGACACAAGGAAAATTTGGTTTCTCCTTTCTCCAGAGACCAGATCCTTATTTCCAGGACCTCCCACCACAGGTGTGCCAATAGCAGACTATATCAGTCACCGTAGCCTGCCTACTTTGTGCCGTGATAACAAGCAACACCAAGATCTTAGTAGCTTAGCACGTGCCAAAGTCTGCTGCACGTCTGGACAAAACCCAAGGCTGCAAGTCCTCAGTGGCAGCTCAGCGATTTGACTACTTCCATCTTGTGGCACCTGCCTCTCCTCATGATTCCATGCTCCCTACGGTGGGGGAAGAGAGCTCCTGAGGGTTCTGTGCCAGCAACTGAATGCTTCAGCATAGAAGTGGCCCATCTCACGATCCCAAAGCCAGAACTACTCGTATAAGCCTGACTTACTGCAAGGGATGCAGCAAAGTGTGATTCTCCCATGTGCTCCCCTAAAAAGGGTATATCGGAAATGGGAGATTACTAGAAGTTTCTAGACACTGACACCACCTAAAAAATGTCCAAGCTCTCAATCTTTCCTACTCTGCAAAATTTGCCCAGAATCTGAATTACAAGGTTGACAAAACCTTACCATGCACACCTTCTGTCCTCTCCTTATACACATGAGCAATGCAGGTAAGGGAAAAGTTTTGTCCTGGGTCCCTCAATCCAACAGTCAGGACTTCTTTGTTCATTTCTATGATTCTTTCCACCATGTCATGACTTTTATACTCTGGGTTAATCTCTTCTCTCTTCAACTTCAGATCCATATATCTAATGCTTATGGCATTTCCGTTTGTGTGTCTAAAAAAATCTCAAAAAAAAAAAAAAAATCTCAAACCAACATGTCCCAAGCTGAACTCCTAATCTTCATGCAAAAATCTTCTTTATCCAACCTCAATTAATGGCAACTCCATTTTTCCAGTAGCTTAGGCCAAAATCTTGGAGTCATCTTTGACTCTTCTCTGTCGATCATATTCCACATCCAATCCATCAGGAAACTCTTTTTCCCCTAACTTCAGAATATGTCTCAGGCTGATGTGAACTGGCGGAGTCATTCTTTTGGTTGGGCAGTGCCTCTTCCACAGCAGAAGCTCTCTGGTACATGCTAATGCAGGATGCAAATATATTTACACTCTGTGACTAATACTATAGGTCCTCTTGCCCCAACCTACTTATTCCTAATCTGCTAATCTTGCTCCTTCCAGAACATGATCAATCAGCTAAGTCATTTTGCCACTGTTCAGAAGTCCAAATTTATCTTTACCTCAGTTTCTCTCTCCACATGAAGTGGACTACCAAGTACAATACCCAAAGATGTGTCCACTGAGAAGTCTCCTCTCCACTGTCTTTCAGGGTCACCCCTAAGTGGGGTTGTCATGCAGCAGCAGTTCAATGTCGACATTCATAAATATGCCAAGCCAGCCCATTCATGAACCAAGCTTGGGTTTTCTCCTTCTCTGTCAGCTAGTCCTAAGAAACCCCCACTCCCCCACAACACCCAAGTGTGAGAGAGATAAGGCAGTGACAATGAACCATTGAAATGTGGCCAGTGAACTTTCTCTCTGGTCCTCCCTCCCCATAAATACCTAGTTAAAAAAAAAAGCCAAATCTCAACCAAGATTCAAAGGGAAAATGGCTTCTGTGGTTGCCTTCTCCTTGGAAATTCCTATCATGGATTATATCTCGATAATGGTACTTTCATTCTGCCTCATATTATCGACATTTTATCGTGCTCACTTTTTTCCCATTGAAATAGAACCTCCTAAGGCTATAGACCATGAGTCGTGTATTTTTGTATGCCCTACAGCGCCTTGCACTGCTGCAAATAGTGTGGTCAATTCTATACATTTGAAATACAGAGAGAAGAATCTTGATTTGTGCAGAAGCTGAACAATGTTGAAATGAACGGAGAGTGTAAGAGAGATAGCATTATCTGGAAAGACAGCAAAATACTATAAAAACTGTGTTGGGTTCTATACAAAGTAATGCAGTGCTAAGAAGACAAAAATCTAAGTCTTCATAGCCTAGTGAAGGAACATTAGGAGTTGAACTGTATTCGTTTTGAATACCACTCACTACGTGTTGAAACTTGAGCACAGTATTTAAACATTCTGAGTTTCAGAATCTCTGTGAATGGAAGGAATGTCTTTCTTGCAGGCTTGCAACAAGACTTAGATGAAGTAACATATATAATGTTTCCTAAAGAGAGATCAGCATACAGAGAATATATAGTAAGTGCTTGATAATGGTAGTTCTGTCAAATATGACTTGATATGTGTTAGCATATAAAACAGTTAACAAAGCAAGCCTAGCTACCCTTTCAGAAAAAGCCAAAAGAGATGACATCAGCAATTAACTGAACAAAAGGAAACAAGATGAATCAGTAGAAGACACAATAAGCAAGTGCCTTTGTGATATGGGAGAAAGCCCAGACCTGTGTATTAGATGTGATGCAATGCTTTTCAGCTTCTTCTTCTGTTAGGTTGTGTAAAACATTTAAGATATGAAGCAAGAATCAGTTTTATCAAATCAATTCACAGAATAAGTCAGCCAGCAAATACACATTTTACTTTTGTAGAAATTATCTTTGAGAATGTCCATGACTCACATAAAGTCCCTCATAGAGGCAAGAATTACCAAAGTAGGGTCTTCATCTATAACCACAGAGGGCGAGACTGGAGTAGCAGCGAGTGCCCATTCCAACTAGGTAAAAAAAATCCCAAGGTCCTCCAGTTACTCAGTGGGAAAGCAAATAAGGCACAGAGAAGACTCACTATTCTGTGTGTTCCCTTAGCTTACCTCCTTCCTTTCCAACACCCCTCTCTGTTGGTTCTTGGATCTCTCTGGCCCTAAAGACTGGAGACTACATCAAAGAAAACTGGTGCAGCCAGGAAATCACCAACACTAAATTTTCACAGTTTGAGTGGTCTAACCACTCGGATTACCACGGACACCACCTCACTACCTTGCCCAACTTCCTTCCATGCCTACTTTCCCGCCCACCAAGCCATGACTGCTACAACAGAGTGAGCCAGACCACAGAAACCACATCCTTGAAGAGCGCACTGTTTCCACTCACTGGTTTTCCAATGGCTTAATGGTGCCACTGCCCAAGTCCAAGAATCATAGACGTTGAGATTTTTTTTTAAAAAACTCAAGCTTATTAATAATGTGAAAATAATAAGATTAGAAACACCATTTTTAATGAAGCCAAATGAAACTACATTTATTTTGTACTGTTCTCTTTATGGCTTTAGGCAATAGGCAAAAGTTGATCCTAGAGTGATGACAATATAAGGGATCTTTATTCTTTTTTTTTTTTTTTTTTTTTTTTTTGACAGAGAGAGAGCACAAGTAGGCAGAGCAGGCAGGCAGAGGAAGAGGGAGAAGCAGGCTCCCCGCAGAGCAGGGAGCCCGATGCGGGGCTCGATCCCAGAACCCTGGGACGGTGACCTGAGCCAAAGGCAGACGCTTAACCAACTGAGCCACCCAGGCACCCCAAGGGATCTTTAATTGTATTAAATATGCCCTTAGTACTTTTACTACCGGTATCCAATGAATCCCTAGTCAGTGTGTAAGTTTATTCCAAAATTCAAATATTCATTGGTTAAATTTTATTAGGTAGCCAACATACTCTATACTTCATTCAACAACTGCAAAATATAATAAGAGATCCATCAGATATAGTGAAGATACGGTTAAAATTTTGTTTAATTTTATTCTATTTTTATCTAATATTTATTGAGTGCTCACTCGATGCTAGGCACTTCACATGGATTATCTCGCTTCATGCTGAAAACAGTTTTCGGATATTGGTAATAAAACTACCTTCATTTGGTTCATAAAGGAATGGAGGAACAGAGGACTTAGCTTGCCCAAGGCCACGCATCAGTAAGTGGCAGTCAGGACTGGAGTAAAGGCAGTCTGAGTGCAGAAAGCCCCCACCCCTGCCCCCACCCTCAGGGCCCCCCTGGACTGAGTCAGAGGGCTGGGCTATCCTATCCGCAAGTGATGTGATGTCAGTTAACTCAAGTATTTCACCTAAATCAGATATTCTCTCTGTAGACTAAAATGTTAAATGAGTTGAATAATATTCAAAAATATTTATGAAATCCAAACTGTTTTATGTATTAATGACTAGCTAATGGCTTGTAATTAAAGCACAATCTGTTAAACCCAACAAACAAACAAAACAGCTTCTCGGGATAGAATGTAAGCTAAGGGGTGCCTGGGTGGCTCGGTCATTAAGCGTCTACCTTTGGGCTGGGTCATGATCCCAGAGTCCTAGGATCGAGCCCCGCATTAGCAGGAAGCCTGCTTCTCCCTCTCCCACTCCCCCTGCTTGTGTTCTCTCTCTTGCTTTGTCTCTCCCTGTCAAATAAATAAATAAAATCTTTAAAAAAAAAAAAAAAAGAATGTAAGCCGAGACCGTATTCATAGACTACTGTTTCTCCCTGCGTTTTTCATCAGCTCTCGGAGTATAGCAGAGAAAGGGTAGACTGTCTTTCTGGGTAAGAAAATGCATGATACCTTTCAACTCTGACGTTTATGGAACCCTCCAAGTCTCTGCCGTGCCCGTCTACTGCCAGATAGCGTTGCAGCATGTGCTGCCCAGCACAAAAGCACAATGCCAGTGGGGTTGAAAAAATGGGCTCCCTTCCCCTTAGGAGCAGAAATCTGGCCCTTTTCCTTGACCACAGAACACACCAGAAAATCTTGGCTATCTCATTTGCAGATGCCTGCTACTGATTAATAGTATGATGAGGCAAGAGCCTATGAGTGACATTGCCCAAATGCATCCGACCCCATGGAAAAACACCCAAAACGCACACCACTTCTAATGGCGGGTTAGTAATAACATTTTTGCACACAAACAACAGACACATTTCTTCTTTGATTTTTTTCATTCATTTGTGGCTTTTTATGGGAAGCCACTAGATACATAGCCATCACATGTGAAAATAAATATCTGTTCTCAGCTACAGTCATTTCTTCCTGTTTTTGACCGCATTCTCTTCTAACATCTGTTTCTCAAACAATGGTAGGTTTCAGACTTATAATGCAAATACTTAACAGGAATCCATTCCTCAGAGAAAAACAAAAATAAAGCCTCAAGATTCCGATTAGCTTTATTAGAGTGTCTGGAAATAGGACTGCATTCCTGGAAAAATGCTTCGAATTACTGTTCTTTGAATCAGAATTATTAGTATTCGAAAGAAGAGAACTATGTTGCCCTTCTAAATATTCACTCCAGAAATCTGCAGCAAATTGTCAGACCCGAACTCTGCAGTCTTCACGATGCTGGGCTGTGAGTTCGAATACAGTTGCTGCTTTGCAAATAAATGATCAGAAGTGGCAGATGAACCCTCGGACATTGAACTCCAGCTAAACTGAAGGCTCGTGAGATTGGTCTCCATTCAATAATTTCCTTATCTATCTTGTCATTATCATCATCATTATAGTTAACGCCAAAGAAATCTTTTGTGCTTTTAGGAACAATATTCTGAAATTGACACATCCTTGCAAGTAAGCTTGTCAAACTTCAGAAATGCCTTCACAGAAGCAATAATGGCATTTTAAAATTAAACACCAATTGCAATCCTTAACTTGCCTAGGAACAGCACTTACACACGATATGTTATTAACATTCATTCTGCATAACAAAGTTACTAGGCTTACTTGCTCTGACAGACACACCACCCTTCTCTGATCTTGTTTGGCAGGGGGAGTCTTTTCAGGGATACCAGCTTGGCCAGTCTTGGCATCAGCAGAGTAGGGGAGCTGACTGTGTGCTTTGTGGGCTCTACCTTCTTCCCTGCCTTGGTCTAACATCACCACTATTAAAGCATATTGAAAGACTCAGGTATTGAAAAGGAATGTTCCACTAGAAGACATGGCAATAGTAATCTCCAAGGAATTATAGTATAGGAAACCCTAGAATGTGCTAAGTCAACAGGTAGGTCCTAGAGGGGTGTCTCAGTGGAAGGTTGGGACAGGACAGCCCCATCTCAGAGTTGGAAAATCCGTTTCAGGAGCCTGAGAGCTAGATGGTAGAGGAAAATACCTAAGAAAATAGCCTGAGTCACCAAGTAGCTATTATGCTATCAGGAAGTTTGCAAATGCTATACCCTTGAAATAGAGTTGCCAGACTTAGCAAATAAAAATGCAGGATACACAGGCACTCCAATAAATTTGAATTTCAGATCAGCACCAAATAATTTTTTAATGTAAGTCTGTCCCATGCAATATTTGGGACATATGTACATTTAAAAATTATTTGTTTATCTGAAATTCAAACTCAACTGAGAACTCTGTAGTTTATCTGGTGACCCCGCCCTCCTTTAAATAACAGATGCTTCTGCCTGAATTATATCTGTAGGCCTGTGTCTCCCAGAGCAGCGGTTCTCAAAGGATGGTCCTTGCATCAGGGCACCTGGGAAGTTGTTAGAAATGCAAATCCTTGTTCCCAGTGCAGACCTAACCCCTTCCTGGGGCCCCACAATTATACCAAGGCCTGGGAGATTCTACTACAAGCTCAAGGTAGAGAACTGGTTCCCAGAGCACCTGAAGGCTGAGGGGCTGTAGAGGCTTGGTGAGATAACAAATAAGAGAGAAGAACTGGATCTGAGGAGTCTGTAAGAAAGGGATCCCGGATATATCGACCGGATTGAAAATCTGAGATTCCGACCCCCTTGCAAGGTGACTTTGTTCAATGGGTTTGGTTTCTGCCATCTCCTAGTTCACCTGAGCAATTATTAACAAAAACAGTTATAGTGAAGAGTTGGTGTGCTTATCTCCAGGGACACTGAAGATGGAAATACCTGCCATTTTTTTTAAAGATTTTATTTATTTATTTGAGACAGAATGAGAGAGAGAGAGAGCACATGAGAGGGGGGAGGGTCAGAGGGAGAAGCAGACTCCCTGCCGAGCAGGGAGCCCGATGCGGGACTCGATCCCAGGACTCCAGGACCATGACCTGAGCCGAAGGCAGTCGCTTAACCAACTGAGCCACCCAGGCGCCCCTAATACCTGCCATTTTTTAAGGGAGAGTCATATAACAGAGAATAAATGAAGCCTTGGGCTCTGGGGCTTCCAAGAAATGGCCTCCAAGTCCTGGAAAATGAGGTGTGGGGCATTCTAAGCAACAAGATGCCTGTGTTTCCCGACAGGATATGTCTCCAGCATTACAGCATCACAGAGTATTCATCCTGCCTGAAAAATCCTCTGCTCCACCACCTTGATTTTGAATCTCCTCAACGCCAGTGAATATAAAGAGGTTTAAAATAAGTCTCAAATTTTTCCTAAAGTAATAGTTTGCTGTTGATTTTTAAATGTTTAAATAAAAGTTGCATGATTAGCACTTGCTCCAAGGAAATCTTAACTCTAGTTATCACCTAAAATGGCAGCAGATAAATAACCAAGGTTCCTTTTGGATTGGGTCTTCAATGGAGACACTACTCTGAAGATTAATTGTTTTAAAAGGACTGTTGTGTTGCTTTCTGTTTCCTAGCCATGCTGCCTAGATGAAATATGCTTCCTTTTACATTATCTTGAAATTGGAAATCATATTCAGGTTCATGAAAGGAAGACACAGACTTTCTCATTTTTCTTTATTCTAAAAAAAACCCACAAAAATCCTTTAAGTATTTGCAGTGCAGGCAGGTAAAAAAAACTACTTTTATGACATAGCATACAATAATGTTGTAGGATTTCTTTTCCTTCGGTGCCCAGAGTTCTTGGTCACGCCCCTTTGGAGAATGAAGAGGTAGACCAGACGAAGAGTGGTGGGCAGCAAAGCAAAGTTTATTGAGCGATAACCGAGCGATAGTACAAAGCTCCCAAAGAGGGAGGGGACCTGAGGGGGTTTCGGATTTTGCGTTTAGATCTAGGGGTTTTTGTTGTCGGGCTGTTTTAATCTGATTAACCCTCCGTGGGCCTGTCACCCAGTCAGGTTTTTGTCATCTACCTATCATGTGGGAAAGGGTTGAGGGCTCCTTCCAGGGTGGTGTAAAATCCTTTTAAGGGTGGTTTCCTCTTAGGGCAGGGGGTCCCTTGTCCCTGCCTGCCTTTCTTCCGACTACCCTTCATAAATAACATTAATAAAGAAAGGTATGCTTGGAACCAGAAAAAACAGGGACTTTGTTTCATATCACAATTCAGATCTGACCTTGCTGTCATTCCCATGTACGTGGTGACAGTGGGCATTTGCTGCAGGGGCCTGAACACTACTTCTCTTCCTTGAAAGCACAGGCCACATGTCTGACCCCCCAACCCCAGGAAGGCAGAGGTCCTGGTCACAAATCAGCGGAAAGACTAAAGAACCTGAGGTATATAACAGTCAAAACTAGAAAAAGGTCAAAATATCCCCACCCTGAGGTAAGCTCCAAGAACTGGCCCCCTCCTGCATGTGACACCCCCCCCCAAGCATGACTTCTAAAGCACCTCAGTGGGCAGGCAGGCCAGACAGGTGGGAAGACGCAGGACTTGAGTCAAATCTCTTAAGCTTTCTGAGCCTCAGCTTCCTCACCTGTAAATGGGGGTTGGGGAGGTGACCTCTCATGGAGGTCACCCATTTCTTTCCTCATGGAGTTGTTATAAGAATTAAATGCGATTATTTTTACGCAGCGCTTCACGCAGGGCCTGGCACAATGGCACATAGAAAATACTAGGGGAAAAAAGTTGCCGTATCATTCCTCTAACAATAAATTAGAAACATTGCAAAGGCTGCCGGGCATGGTACAACGGAAAGGGAAATTGTTAAATAGTGTTCTCCAGAGCCTTTTCACAGCCACGACACTGATGCCCACATTATCAAAGTGCCTGGGTTTAAAATAAATGGATGCACAATCTGATCACAGAGAAATACTAAGGTCATTTACAGAGAAGGCAACCTGCTGAGTACCCCTTTCATTAATGTTTCGGGCAACAAATTTTACCCAAATACAAATGAGTTCGCATCAGGCTCTTCCAAGACGTCAACTGCAGGAAAGTTAAGGAAATCTGTTTACGTTCTTTTTGTAACAAACACCTGTTAATCGGAAGTAAAAGACCCTCTGTTGCCCTGCTTCCCAGGTACAATGCACTATTTCTCTGATTAATGATCCAGGTCTCTGCAGTAACTGCGATGCCAGCGTTCTCTGGTTCTAACAGAGTCAGCTACCTCTGCCCAGGTGTTACACCGCAGCCCTCGTCCTGGGGGGCATCTGGTAATTAGCAGGGCCGGCAGGTGTTTGCACTCGCTGCCATTCCTGGTAGTCGAGCAGATGTGTCAGGTCCCTGTTGGGGGGAAGGAAGGGGATGAGATGAATGATTCACCCTAGCTCTAGCAAGGTCAGCTCCTTAAAGAAAGAAAAAGCCAACTTTCTGCTTCTGCATCTCCTGTCTTTGTTCACTCTAAAACCCACAGCTAATTCTGAAGTTGGCTCTAGCACTTTCTCCAGCTCCCATTTGGCAATACCTCCTCACGTGGGCACCCTCCAAATATCTCCCTTGGAATTTGCTGTGCTCTGGGCCTTGAGGACTTGATTTTTTTGCAGTTGAAACCTCCCTGTCTTGAATCTTACCACATTCTCTCAGACTCAACTCCCTGACTTTCCAGGGAATGCTCAGCTAGGCTGATAAAGTAACTCTGCTGAGGTATAGTGGCTGTCAAGGAAAGGGTTTCATCCCACACTGACCCTCTTCCCACAGAATATATTCAGATGTCTGCTAGTAAATGAGCTCACCAGTTGGGGAATGGGGCGAGAGAGCCCAGGTTTGTGGCATTTGCCATTTTGTACAGTGCAGACGCTCCCAGCGTGGCCAGTTTCCGGCCTCTGGTATGGCAGAGTTGTAAAGAGATGCACAGAATCAGCTGGGTGAACTCCAGCAGACCCCTGAATGTTGCATGATTCACAATGGTTTCTAAAGAAAATGCCATTACTCCCAGGGCATGAGGGTAGCATGGCTGGATTGGGTTGGTTTAAGAAATATTTTAGAGCAAAAGGGTGTCCCATGGAATTCTTCCAATTGCATTGAGGACTTCTGCAAGTTGGCAAAATAAATTCGCATGCTTAATTCTTCTCCTCCAGGGGGATCCTTTAAAAAAAAAAAAAAAAAAACCTAAAAGATGTTTTTTAAATGTAAACATACAGCAAGAAACAAGGGGATGAAAAGTCATCAGAGGAGGCTAGCTTTGAACAAATTTCTATGAGACAGAAAGTAAACATAGCAGTGACTGATCGATAGCCCAGAGCAGAGGAAGCTGCCCCAGGAACACTCGCAGAAGGGACAAGGATCGAAGCCTGGCCTGGCCTGACCTGACCTGACCCACCCAGCACAGCACTTTGGGAAGACTCAGCACTTGGGAAGGTTCAGCACTCTGGGAGGACTAGAATGGGAGGGTGTGAGGGAAGGGGCTGAAAGTTATAAGGAGCAGTGGAGAAGTCAAGTGGTTCGTGGGTCCTGTTAGTAGAAATGCTTGGCGCCTGCTAGCTGACAAGTAACTGAGTGAAGACAGGATAGAGGGAATCAGGAGAAGTTTGGACTAAGTGACGCGTAAAGAACTCTGATTCCAACCAAGTCAAAGGTCTCAGAGATCCTACCCTGGGGATTCAGAATAATCACAGAGCGTCAGGGTATCTAGTTATATACAGCCTTGGGAGTTCTCCCAAATGGATACGGATCTGTCAGTGAGCACCTTTTCAGCGTGCGCTTTGGCAAGAGCAGCCTAAACTCTCTGAACTACGCGACCTTAGCCCATACTCAACAGAAGAGAGTGTTGGAGCGGGAGATTGAGACACTTAGGAGCCCACTGAGTGTTCTGGGAAACATGGCTTTAGGTGGGGGAGAATTCTGACTTCAGTAAAAGGCTGTGGCCCTAAAGAACTTGCCTAGTTAGGAAATGTTCTCATCTCAGAGTCCATGTAAACACCCTGTGCACCCAAGTAAATTAATATACATACACCTACTAAGAGCCAGTTCTCGGCTCCACGGTGCAGAGATACAGAGACGAATCAGGGAAGGTTTGACATCATTGTGCTTAGAGGAGAGGAGGTGATAAAATCTGTCTCCACATAAATTTGACACCGCCAGAGACGCTGGTGCCTTAAGAGGAGAAGAGAGGGCGTGGCGGTTCATAAGAGGGAAGCATGGGGTGCTAAGGTAGCCAGATAAAACACAGGACACCCAGTTAAACTTGAATCTCAGATAATTGTTACATACTTTTTTTAGCATAAGTATAAATATGACAGCTGTTGGAGCTGGGTTTCATAGGGCAGGTAGGGTATGAATTGCCATGGAGATTGGGCACAATGCATTCCAGGCAGAAGGGAAAATAGTTATTCAATTTTTGAGCTTAAAATCACCTTCCCCTATCTTTTTGTTTAAAATTGCACCCACCCATGGGTGCCTGGGTAGCTCGGTCAGTTAAGCATCTGCCTTCAGCTCAGGTCCTGGGATTGAGCCCTGTGTCAGGCTCCCTGCCCAGCGGGGAGTCTGCTGCTTCTTCTCCCTCCTCCTGTCCCCCTGCTCATGTGCTCTCTCACATTCTCTCTCCCTCATGTTCTCGCACACACTCTCTCTCAAGTGAAAAAATAAAAAAAATAAAATTGCAACCACCCATTCCTGCAGGATTTTTCTCCATAGCACTTATCACAATATGACACACCATGTGCTTATTTGTTTATTGCTTATCTCCCCCTTCTAGAATATTACAGCAGGAAATATTGTCTGTATATCCCCACGGGCAACAATGGACGGCATAGAGTAGGTGCTCCATACGTACTTGCTGACCACATGAAAGACAAATGAGCAACATAAATAAATGAGGAAAAGAGGCAGGAACTGGTTCATTTTCTTTCTCTTGTGACTGACACTTGAACCTGCTCAGTTCGTATTTGTTGAAACGTGAAAACACTCAGACAGTTCCCACCCTGAAGTAACATTCAAACTGAATGGGGACAGGAAGACATGAGCAAAAGAAACACATGGTCATCAAGAAATATAAACTCAACCAAGAATCACAAATCGAGTGGGCAAAAGCTCTGGCACTGCCCCCAAGCCTGCGGCTGCTGCAGGGGCGGAGAGACGCAAGTCAGCGGAGGGCAACAGCGCGGCAGGGGCGGGTCAGAGGAGGAGGCCTCTGGGCCTCCAGGGCCTCTTTCCTCCACCGGCCGCATTTCCCCGGGAGGCAATTGCAAAGCAGTTGCCAGCTCTGCAGATGCCCTTCAGAGACAGTCAAAGGACCAAGTGCAAGGAGAGTGAGCATTCTGAGCAGAAGGGCATGAGGCATGGGAACGAGCAATCGGGAGAAGGTATTTTGCATTATACCACCTGTGGTAGTCAGAGATGGCTTGGAGGTTTCTCAGACTCCAATTGTGACGGCACCCCTCCCCTGCACCTCAGGAGAGGCCTACAGGAAAGCAACACCTCCTGCAAATAAAGTCAGGCCTGATTGCTGGCAATCGTCTCCCCATAGAACAAGCTCTCCGTCAAGGAAGAGGGGTGTGTCTGGAGATGCTAATCGATGGGCAGATTCGAGACAGAAGAATCTCAGAAAGGAAGAGTCAGATGGCCCTTCCACTTAGCAGCCCCGCATCACTAAGACCATTTATCATTTAGCTAATACAGTAAGTGTATCCCTAATTCTTTCCCAATGTGCAGGTTGCCAAATGGCTAACATACATACAAAAATAAAGTGGGCAGGGCTCTGGGGGGTTTTTTGTGTGTGTGTGTGTTTTTTTTAAGATTTTATTTATTTATTTGTCAGAGAGAGAGAGCACAAGCAGGCGGAGCTGCAGGCAGAGGCAGAGGGAGAAGCCAACTCCCCGCTGGGCAGGGAGCCCAATGTGGGGCTCTATCTCAGGACCCTGGGATCATACCCTTAGCTGAAGGCAGACGCTCAACCAACTGAGCCACCCAGGCATCCCTGAGAACTCTGTCTTTTAGATTGCCATGCATTTGTGACTTTAGCTTCCTATTTTTCTACTTTCTACTGACATCTCAAGGCTTTCATTCTCTGTTATTAAATTGTCAGTCACTGTCTTGTACATGCTTGTGACATTTAGACTAGCGTGGCCAGAAAGCAAAAGGAAAAAAGAAAGGAGGAAGGAAGGGAGGAGGGAGGAAGGAAAAAAATAAAAGAAAGCCAAAGGAAGGGAAGGAAGAGAAAAGGGAACAACCAAAGATGTAGTTGAGTCCCTGTTTCTACAGGAACAGTAAACAAGAAGAAAACAAAGCCAAAACCCCACTACAACATCAAGAGCTATCTTTGAGCCTACATACCTCCAAAACAGTGGAAATTTAACTTTGCTAGAATAAGCCTGAGCTACTTAAAGATTTGTTCACTGGCATATTCCCAGGGCTTGGAAGAGGATCTGGCACATAGTAGGCACTCAGTAAATATGCACTGACTGGATAAATGAGCTGGATTAATTTACATATTTTGATGAAGAAAAGTACCACGTGATGGTATTCTTCCTTGAAATGTTTTATGTAAATAGGACTAGAAGTGGAACAGGGAACTTTCCATTTAATTAAACTAAAACATCATGACACTGAGGCAAGCTTTGTCCAAGCCACTGCTCAGAGTGGAGTGTGACACCCATAGCTTGGGAAGGCACCACTGACTGTGTACTAACATCACCGGGAAGAGAATAAGATTGGCTCACTGAGTCCCAGCTGACCCTTAATGGTGTGCTCCTTCTGGAAGGACTGCCCATGTGTACTCCATTTCTATGGAGCATACAGCCTAGATGGTCCTTCCCATTGACCCACCATGTTGGTAGCATGGTGCCATTACAATTTGGGCAGGAGATAGACACATTTCTTGTTCTGATACTATAAGCTTAACTAGGCCAACGAAACCTAAAGAGTTTTACACCATTATTTCAGTCCTTACAGTGTCCAGCAATTATTGTCTTAATTACAGAAGGCCATGACAGCATCCATTAGAATCAGGCCATCTGTGATGTTCCAAATACTTGGTGTTTCTCAGAAAAGAATCAAGTGAGCAGGAGAGTAGGCTAGGATAATGTTAAGGGAAGGAGATATTGTTGAGTGAGGATGGGCAAGATGCAGTGGTTAGATGTCATCCCTGCCTCCTAGCCAGGGAGTTCAGCTTACAAATCTCAGTGAACTTGTCCCACACGATTCAACTTCTTAGTACGAGGAATGGCACTTAGAGGAAAAAAACACTGAACACATTTCAGAGTGTCCCCTGCGCTGGCCACATTACCTGCCCCATGAACCCAGCTGACAGGTATTGTGGTTTCTTCAAGGCTACAGGTGGGAGCAGGTCAGAGAAGCAGCCGTTAGAGTGGAGAGAACAGAGAGGTAGAAAGATGGATTAATGGCAAAAAAAAAAAAAAAAAAAGGATTCGGAAACCTTGCTTTATAGAATCTGTTGAGATCCTCACTTGTTTTTCCTTTCCCTTTTTCCGTGAAAATAGTGATCTTCTTTAAACAGTCAACTCCATGCACTCCACCTTGTCAGGCTTATAAAGTTAAATAAAACATTGTTCAACAAATATTTCCTGAGCATCTCCTCTGGGCCAGACATGGTGCTAGGTTGTGAGGACACAGAAGTGTTTAAGATACAAACCTTGCCCTCCTGGAGCTTCCCAGTGAGGATGGGAGTTCACACCCAGAATATCCGGTCTCCTTGAATTTGCCTCTCCTGTCAGAACATCCACATGATGAATCCTTAAGGCATGGATTTGCTGTGATTCATGGAATCTCCAGCCCAGAATTTCTGTCAGACCAGAAGCTTGAAAGACAATTAGATACAGTGAAATATGTCAGTTAGCCATATTAACTGAAAGTTGTCAACCAAGAAACTAGCAAGGTATAAAAAAAAATGCCTGACAGAACTGTACCCTAGGCTGCCTCATGCCTCCTGAACAGATGACATCATAGAATCAGAAATAATGCACATCTCATCAGCTCTTAGCCCCATCGACTTAAAAAGGTTCAAACCTTCCCTTATTGTATCTGGGAATGCTCAAAGGTGTCTCTCGGGATCAGGAACCAGTCTGTGAAATATACATTCTGCCACATTCTCCTTTTCCTCTGCCCTCCATTTGATGTCCACTTTATTGAATGCATCTCCTCTAGCACTGGTACTGTTCCTCTCATGAGAATATTCATGTCTGTAACACCTGTAGCCTCCCAAAGATGCCAATCCTTGAGGTACCAGAATGGTCCTGGGAGCAACGGGGTGATTGTCTCTCACCCACTTACATCATACACCATATCTCAGAGCCCTCATGGAAACAAGTCCTTCAGCTCCTGCCCCCCTTTCATCATGGTACTCCATACAGGAAGCTTTGGGACCATATTTTCACTCCTCTTCCTCCCATGTACATTAATTTAATGAAATAGATGCAGATTCCTGGGTGCCTCCCTCTCTCCAAAGGGATGAACCCAGATGCATCTGAACTCAATAGCTGTCATAGCTCAGGTTCAAACTGGAGCCCTTGATAAAAATGAATTCTGGATTTCGGTGGAAAAATCACCTAAATAGAAATTTGGTTCATTTATTCTTCAAAGAATATAAAACACATAATAAGTGTTAGATACAGGGAACATGCTGATCTTTAAAAAAAAAAAAAAAAAGACATAGTTCCAGTGTTTAGAAAATCATTCAACAAACAAATTTAGAATTACTAATTAAGGCAAAGTGTTATGAAGGAAATGAATAGCGATGGAGAGATTTTCATAGGCCTGCTAACACACACAGCCAACATCCTGGATCCAGTTTGAGAGTTTTTGACAGCGCTTTATTGTATATTATGTGTTACCTAGTGCAAAGCTATTAAGTTGGAACAAAACGTCATCCAGGTAATTATTACAACTCAATGGGCCCTACAGAAGATAGCACCCTGTACTTTCTCATTTTAATGATAAGCCACAGGCTACTCTCAGGTCATTGAAGAGGATTTGGAACAGCTCTCAAGCTTCTTGACTCAAAAGATTACACTGTGCTTTTTGTGTGTGAGCTTTGAGGTGTTAAGCCCTTCCATCTTGGTGCTGTCTGAAAACTTGATAATGCTCATAATTGCCCTATCCAGGTTAGTGATAAAAATATAAAATACTAATCCAGTGTCATCCACTGACAATGTCAAGGCAGGTGGATAGCTATTAAGCCAGTATTGCTATAACAACCACTTCCTGTTGATGTTGATGCCACGAGGAATGAAATACAACCCATCGAGATCCAAATATATGGTCCGCATTGCTTTTCCTCTGCGCACACTCCCCGAAGGAAGCTAAAGCCTTCTGACATGATCAGCGCTTCACAGAATGACTGGGATGACCATGAAGGATCCTCAGGTCTTAACTATATTTGCCAATTAAAGTGTTTATTCATTTACGATCCCACGTCACAGACATGTAGTTTTACTGGTGCCTTTTTTGTGTCAAACTTTATACGACTTGAGTTACCCGAGACTGGTTAGGCTTCCCCCCGCTCGCTGAAAGTAGAGTGTTCATATGAAACCTTTCATATGCCGAAATGGCATAAAGCAAAGAAGCAATTCCTGATTGCCAATTAGCAATTAGTTTATACAGAAAACTTTTGAGCATTCCCAACCCCCCAAAATCACCTTTCTTAGGCTTTTCTGATCACTTGGGAGACATCTTGCTAAGGGACGCACAAAATAAATCAAAGACACAGTCTGAAGCTATGGTGGCTTTCTCGGGGAAGGAGCTTGGTGGCGTCACTCTCGCGTCTCAGGGCGCACGCTGCCTCTGTTAAGGCTCCGTGAGAAACAAGCATTGAAAGCTATTTTTGCTTTTAGCTTTTTTAGTAAAAGCACAAATCTTCTTCGGAATTTTTTCAGTTAGTGAAAAACAGGTACTGTTGTAATGTAGGTCCTTCATAAAAGCAAAGTGGCATAAACGAACTTAAAAAAAGTGGGGGCTACCCGTTCACATTGAGCTTTACTGTGACTTTCGCATTAGGCATTCAGTATTTTCTTGAGACTTTATGTAAATCAATTACTTTAAAAACTAATAACATCCCAATGACCTCAATTAACATTTCAGAGAACGGTTCCCACTGGGACTATGCTGGCCACAACACATGGAACCTTCACATTTAGAAAGCACCCTTTCTCTCTCTTTTTTTTTTAAGATTTTATTTATTTATTTGAGAGAGAGAGAAAGAGAGAGAGCATGAGAGGGGGGAGGGTCAGAGGGAGAAGCAGACTCCCCGCCAAGCAGGGAGGCCAATGTGGGACTCGATCCTGCGACTCCAGGATCATGACCTGAGCCGAAGGCAGTTGCTTAACCAACTGAGCCACCCAGGTGCCCCACCCTGTCTTTGTCAAGGCAGGAGCTGTATGCAGTTGTCACCTGCCTTTTTTTTTTTTTTTTTTTTTTGAGCAAATGGACACATCCATTCACATGCTCTTTAGCCACCAACTGTTAATGCATTTATTAAAATATACCACATTAAGTTCATATTGCATTGGATGCTCTCACTGATCTGGAAAACCAGAGTGTTTAAGAATTCACTAAGTTCATGCTACTGTTCTAGATATCTTATAGCACCCCACAACAGTCTTGTTTAAATAAGTGTTCTTTCAAGCACTGTTCAGATTATGCAAGAAGAGTTTACTGAGCATTTCAATGCAATTATGCAATTATTTTTAAATAATTCAATATTAATTGACCTTTTAGTTACTGATTAGCGAACTCCACAACCAAATTAAAATTTCTAATAAAGTGTATTGATGGTATATATTTCCATCTGGAAACACCAACTGTTTAACAACAGTTGCACAAAAAAATAAAGAATGCATTTTTAAGGAACACACAGCTGGTGTGAAAGTTAAACATTTAAGCAAAGATATATATAAGCCATGCACATAATGTGATAATTACTAATTAAATACTCATTAATAGTGGGAAGAAAATAAGAAATATAATCGGGGCCTTATCACATTGTATATTCTCATGATAGTTGCTGGTACTCACTCTTCCAATAGCAGATGGAAGAAAAGCCCAAAAAAGACAGTCCAGACACACACACCCCTGTATGTGAAGAGCTACATATGGTAAGTTCAAGACAGTAAATGCTATAGTAAGAGAGTTAGAATAAGCACCTTGTATTGCTACTCAGTTCCAGCTTCTAGGATTCATTCCAAGAAAAAAGTGGATTCACACGTGCTAGTAGAAGAACTGGGCTCTGAAAATTCCAAACTTCCTCTTCACACAGATGCTTGAAACAAACAGTAACAGGCAGTGATCTTTCTCAGGCTAATAATACCTCCTTGCCCTCCTAACAAATCCCTTCTCATCCTTAACATGCCAGCCCAATCACGTCTTCCGTAATAACTTCTGCATCCCCAGATCACTCCCCCAGCAAAAACAAACAGTTATTCACACTTAAGTTCTGTTACACCCTGTAAATATCCGACCTCCCTCTGTGCCCCTATGGAAGCTGTATTATAAATCTGTCTTCCCGGCTGGCTCAAGAGCCCATTAGGACTATGAATTGTATCCATGTATTTTTAACTTCTATCTGCAGTGTCTAATACAATACTTGGCATGGAGTAGACAAGCATTCAATAAGTATTTGTTGAATTTGTTAAATAACTAAATTAAATTAAAATTGATGAGAGCCTCATTTCTCACCTCTGCCAGAGAGAATTGAATGGAATTGATCTGATACTTTCACTCCTGACTTTGCTGAGTTGCTCTATGCTTCTACTTTATAATTCTCACTTATTTTTGAGTATTTCCCTTGCCATTACTTTGACCTAATCATGTATGTTTTTCATGAAAGTATGGATGAATGGAGTGAAATGAAAAGTATCATATGGCAAAAAGAGTGCAAACTGTAGCCCAAAAGCATGGCTCAAACCCTGACTCCTGAATATTCACAGGCAGGTCCTTTCAGTGCTGAGAGCCCCATTTTTTGATTTGTAAATTGAGGATGAGAATGCCTCCCTCTGGGTGTGGTTGTGGGAAACAGGGCTATTACATATTAAGCCCGGACCAAACACCTGGTCCACAGTAGGTGCTCTGTCAATTATAGCACTATAATGTATGGGAAAGCACTTTGTAAGCTCTAGGCACTATACAGATGTTAGTTACAGCATCAGCCCCTATCCTGGTACTTCACTGTTACCTGGATTCATCAAAATTGTAATAAACAGAAAAGTGTCCAGGAAGAAGCTGCAGTAAAGCGTGGTCCCACTGCCATAATAGCCAAACCAGAAAAGGAAGACAATGCATACCTGATTGCTTTTTTTTTTTTTTAAGAATTTTTTTATTTATTTGAGAGAGAGCACGAGTGGGGTGAGGGACAGGGGGAGAGGCAAGCTCTCTGCTGAGCAGGGAGCCCAATGCGGGGCTCGATCCCAGGACTCTGGGATCATGCTCTGAGCTAAAGGCAGATGTTTAACCAGCTGAGCCACCCAGGTGCCCTGCTTTTTGTTGTATTCATGTGCTTTTTGGATGATCACAGGCCTCCTACCCTCACCACCTACATGAGTCCTGCGGGGCTTTCCCAAGTCTTTATATCCCTAGCAGTCCCAAGTAATTGCCTGGTGCGACTCATCCAATGGCCATCACTCCAAGGCAGTGACTTTGGATGTGGCCTTGGCACGTCTTCTTTGGGCCTGTGATGGCCTTGGTGTAGGCCTGTCTTTCCATTCCTCAGTCCTTGACAACAGTCAAAAAGGGGGCCTCACCTAGGATACTTTGGGATGCAAATAACCAAATCTAACTCCAGTTAGTTTGTCAGGAAAGCCATCAGGCCTCCACTTAGAAATGGAACCGGAAGCTGAAAATACTTTAGGAATCCAGAAGAGGTATCGTCTTTTTTTCTCATCTCCACTTCTCTCTTCTTGCCTGACTCATTCAGTCCTCGTTCTCCAGGATCTGCTTTCTCTGTTTCTTGATTCACAGCCACCAACCTCTCCTCCCCCCTCTTCCACCTCTCCATCCCCAACCAGGGTTCACTTTTCATGTGTGCCCCAATTCTGGCCGCACATAGAAACTAAGTGGCTTCTCCTCATCGGGTGTGCACTCTCTTCTCGTCAACACTGGTGAGAAGGGGATGGGTGAACTTCACACTCTGTAAACATGGGAGTCAGCCTGGCCCCTGCAGATGGATGGGCCACTCTCACGAGTCACCATGACCGCAGAGGTAACAGGCACACCCATACAGAAAGTAGTTTATACATGTAATGTATTTGAGGGTCCAGAGTATAAGCAATTAAGTAATATCAGGATCACTCAAGTCAAGTTATGTAGATTTTATTATCTTTAACTATCACCCCATCCCCCTGACCAATGGTAGCTCAGGTTTTAAACCCTCAGTAAGTTGTAAGACAGGCACCATTTGTCTTTATTCCTTCTAGAACAACCTATATGCTGCTTAGTCACCTTGTTAGGCCAACTTCTCTGGAAGGAAACCTGTATAGTACTAAGACCAGGCCTGCACATGAGTTCTGATTCCATGACCTTGGGTAAACCTCACTGCTTCTTAAAGCCTCAGGGGGCACACTTGCAAGGTGGGGATGATGCTGTCTGCCCTGCCTACTCTTGGGATTGTTAGGACAGTGTCTACAAATATATGTCAAAAGCATTTTGAAAACCATAAAGCATTTTATGGATGTCAGCAAGCACTGGGGCTGAAACTCTGACTCTGGGGTGTCTTTGACCTGAATTTAATTCCTGCCTCTACCACTTGTTAGTGTATCGCTTTGGGCAAGTTATCATGTTCTTTGAGCCTCAGTTTCTTTATCTGTAGAACTGGCATAAAAAATACTACCTCACAGGTTTATTATGAGTATTACATGTGATGATATGAATGAAGCGTTTTGTCCAGTTGAAAATTTGCCATTATTATAAAAAATTCGTAATACCTATTAATATGAACATTGGGGCTGTAGATTGAACTTTTGCTTTCTACTCAAAGCTACCTTAAGTTTTCAGTCAGCTCTTTTACTCGAAAATTAGTATGGCCTTTGTTCTGACTCTAGAGTAGCCTATTTTCCTGTCTCCACAGACCATTTGCTTCTTGGGTAAATTCTTTTTTCTTTAATCCACCAGAGACTTGGCCCTTCTGATTTTATTATCTGTCTTGTCTTCCTTGGGCTTTGGGGCTCTGTCTTTGGCTACCAGGTCCTGCTTTCCAGGCCCTTCACTTCCAAGTCAGGCATGTTGGCTCTTGCCTGTTGATTGCTTTATCTCCTTGTTCAATTATTCACTTGTTTCTTCATTCAGCAAATAACTACTGGGTACCTGATATATACCAGACCCTGCATCAGGTACTGATGAGACTACGTTGGGGGAGAACAGACATCATCTCTGCCTCCACAGCTTGATGGGAAGAGACATGTGATTGGGTGATCATTTTATATAAGAGCCACTGTGCTTATTCCCTATTCTGTTCTTTTTCTCTGTGACCCTTCTTCATTTGGGCATTTAGATACAAGACATCTACCACCTCAGGGAAGTATTATCACAGAAGAATTGGAGCTCAAAATAGCCAAATTCTTAGTTCAGTTTTAAAAGCTAAAATGGAGGTGCAAGATTTTTTTGTTGTTGTTGTGATTAGCCAATTGATGACCAGGAAGAAATACTGTATTCTAGCGTTCTCTCCCCCAATTCCATCCTATAAGAGAGCATTATGGGACTAGGAAGGAGTGTGGGAGAAGGAAGAAAGAGGGGGAGGCATCATGACGAGAAAAAGTCAGGGACTTGGGGCCAAAGGGTCAGACCAAGAGGGAGGGTTTACCCTCCAAATTCTGCCCATCTCGCTTGCAAGCGCAGCACCATGCGTTGCCAGCACCCCGAGCCAAATGACGCACGAGTCCTCCCACTGCACTGGCAGCACGGCGCCTGGGACCATCTAAACACTTTGACCAGTCCCCTTCCAACCACCTTGTGAGGACAACCCCTTTCTTGTCCACACACACACACACACACACACACACACACACATCAGATACAAGGTGAGAGACTGGAGTAGAGAGAGTAATTAAAGCATGGAAGGGAAGCATATTCATGGGCACTTGAGGTTTTCCCTTAAGCTGGGACGGTGATTAAACACACCCCTGTTACACAGACATTAACTTAACAATCATGCTAATATACAATTGCAAACGGAGATAGGTACCCTGAAAGAAAGAAACTTTGGGAGCGCTTAAGAAATAGATCTGACCTACAATGGAGGGTCAGGAATGGTTCCCCTGAGGATGAAACATTTAAGCTTAATTTTCAATGGTAAGTGTCAGTTAATTAGATGAAAAAAGGGGAGAAGAAACAGCATGGCAGTAACTCCTTGTTGGGGTAAGGGGTCCCTTGGTGTGTTCTAGTAACTGGATGAAGGTCAGTGTGGCTGCAGAGGGCATGGGAAAATGACCCAGAGTGAAACTGAAAGGACGATCCAGACCATGAAGGAACTGGTAAGAACACTGGTCCTTGGCCCAAGGAAAATGGGAAGCCATTGAAGGAATTTAAGTAAAGAAATGAAAAGATCACTCTGGTTGTAGTGTGGAAAGTGGATGAAGAGGCACCAGAATGAAAGCTAGGGGGCAGTTGCAGAGATCCATTCAAGAGATAACACACACAGAGTCATGGGTTTATTCTATTCTCCGCAGCTTGCTTCTGGTCCTTCAAATGACTGAGATTTCAGAAAATTCTTGACCTCGTGAATGACTTCATTCCCACTCTCTATAGATAGTTTCATTTTGTATTATTTATTAATTTTTTAGGACCTAAACCTTCTAAATCTGCCCTATATCACTTTCCCTTAAAAAAAAAAAATCTCAGAACTTCCAGGTTGGTAAACATGTGAAGGTTGTGGGCGGTTGGTGAGCCCTGCCCCTCCCGCAGAGCTTACCCTATGCATCTCTTCCATTTGGCTGCTACTGGGTTGTATCCTTTTATAATAAAGTGGTAATCTGGCTTCACAGGGTTGTTTAATACCATGGGCATTAAAATAGCAAAGCTATTTTCAGAAACATGAAGTTTTAAGTTGAATTGTGGATTTCATCAACGTCCATCCTGAGGGCATCTGTTATTCCAGATGCAGAGGATGCTGAATTGGTAAGAGCTAGCACCAACAAAGGGAAATGTGGAGGGGCAGTTTATCTGCCCTGGGTAAGGCAACCAGTCCAGAATCGGCTGCCAGTCAGTGGCCCACACCACCATGACAGGATAATTTTTTCCTGTGTCATCCAGAAGGTCAGAAACAGGACTTACAGGAGAATTCCAAATGGGTAGATAGCTACTTAAACAGAGCAAAAGTTAGATCTTTCTATTTATTGCATACACATAGAATAGGGTATCTTGAGATGAAGGGAACTTTAATCCTTGGAAGTATTGAAACAGAATCTGGACAGCCACATCACACAAAGTTGAGGAGAATCAAGCACCAGACAGGGGCTAAAACTGGGTGATCTTCAAGGTCCATCTAGGACCTTCCCCCCAGTATATCTATTGCCCCATTCACAACATTAACACAGGGGAGGGTGAATTTGGGCCTTATTTTCAGGTCCCAGATGAGAGAGAGGAGACCACACCCCTGAAAGAGTCAGACTGGTGTTTCCAATGCATGGGTATGTATGTAGGTGACTGCATTTCACAAATACGTCCATTTTTTCTTTAACCATTGGTTTCACAGCTACATAAATCTCAGTCCTCTATTAGCATGGATTATCATTTAACTATGATGCATACTCCCTGCTGCTGATTTGTATAACAGTTACACTTGAATCAGTCATCAAATTGATAAGAAATTGCTATTTTTCAGTACATTTTTTTCAAACAAAATTTGTCAGGAAAAACCTATGTAGACCTTCATTTCTTTTAAAAGCCTACATTTCATGTTCTTCAGATATGCAGATTTGGTGCTATCTATTTAGATCTGGCACACCTAGCAATTAAAACATAATATTTGGTGATGAGGAGATTCTGGTTTCAAGTTTCTTTTCTAACACCTGGGCAATTTAGCTCTGAAGGAAGAAAGCAAAGAAGACATTGGTCATGCTGACATGATCTTATTGCTTAATTGAGCCATTGTATTCTACTCTTTCCTCATCTCCCCAAACACAAAGGAACAACAGCACTAATTATTGCTCTTTAGATGCGTTAAATCTCCAATACTGAGTTCTGTCCGTGGAGATGGCTTGGGCAACCTGGTGAAGCAGAAGGTGGCCAATGGTCCAGCCTCCAGCTCCACTCCGCACAGACACACAGGCTCATTTCAGATCCCCTTCATCATCTTCTACCTTTATCACCTTCACTGCCAATCAATGCTTTAAAGAGAACACATCTTCCTTTCTCACTACATACCACTTATTTCTCTTCACTTTCCTGTCTCAGCCTCTCTTCCTTCCCCCGCAACCCCCACCCCGCGTGCGCATGTGCACTTTTCCGCATGTGCATGCCTGTTTCCCTGGCACCTCAGTGTTCTATTCCGTATTTCTTTCTTCTCACACCCAGATTTTTCTCTCATAATCAAAAAAGAGGAAGTCAGTGGAGAACAACAAATAGTAACAGACCGGACAGTGTTCAGATAATGACCTGTCTTTTAACTTTAGAATACATCGATGTCTGGAACTTTGGAGTATTTTTCATCTTTGAAAGCCTGTCTTTGAATGTTTTCAAGACTTGGATGACTAGGATACCACTTAACTATAATAAGAACATGAGCTTTGGAGATAGACACACTTGGGGAGGATATGAGAAAACCAGAAACATCCTGCACTGCTGTGGGCGTGCTCTGTGGTACAGCCGTTCCAGAAACAATCTGGCAGTGGCGAGCCAAATTAAGGAACGTATTATATATGGTCCGGCAATACCACTCCCCAGATATAGGGTATATGCTCAGATTCCATAGTGTGATGGTTGCAAAGATATTCACCAAGACATTGTTTGTGATAGCAGGGAAATACAGGCACTGTGGGTGTTCATCAGTGGTGAAAGGTTGTATAAAGTATAGTGGAGTCGTATCGTGGAATACTAATCAGCAGAAAGGACCTGAACTCATATGCAGCGACATGAATATATATCGTTAACCTTACCACGTTGACCTCCCTAGCATGGGCACCTACTTCATTAAGACCGCAGAGAGAATCTCCAGCTCCAGTCTGCTAACGGAGCCTATATAATGCAGCCTAATCAAATCTAAGCATGAGAATGACATCCCATCACCTTGGCCATATTCTATTGATTAGAAGCAAGTCACGGGTCCCATCCACACTTGAGTGGAAGAGATTACACAAAGACATGAATGCCCGGAGCTGTGAATAATTAGGGGGTCATCTTAGGGCCTGTTACTCCACCGGGCAATGTTCTAGACAATGAGAATACGTCATTGAGCGAAAGAGAAAAAAAAAATCTGCCTTCAGAGAAAGTACAATCTAGTGTTTTATATATATAAAATTATATATATATATATAATTGGATTGTATGTAAATTATTGATATAAATTAAATATATATAAAATAAATATGGTTTTTTTCCTCTTTTTAAAACCAATAGGATGGTACATAATCTTTTGCATCTTGCCATTTAATCTTATAACCTCGCTTGGAAATTTTTCCTTTCAAGTACTTACGGAATTAGGTGCTTTATAACAGGTGCATAACGTATTCAAGAATTATCCTATTCATGGACTCGGAGGTTGTTTCTAGTTTTCCCATTTGACAGTGCTGCAATAAATGCCCTCATAAGTGTATCACTGAGTTCATGTGCAGGCTTGTCCAAATAGTTTATCTTCTTAAGGCCAAATAAAGGTTCTAATCTGTTCTAGCCTTGGCTCTACTTCATTCCAGCCTGAGAACTCGGGAGATTTACTTAAGACCGTGCATTTCCTTTTCCTACTTTATTACAGAAGGATAATTTAAGTGAATTCACATTCGCACTGCACAGAATATAGTGCCCAAAAGCAAGGTAGACACTTCACATATTACCCTTCCTTTCCTGTACACTTCAACTATTTCATGAAATACATCCCTACAGACCTTTCTGTATCTTCCAAATTAGATGAGAGAAAATGGGTGTTCACAGAAGGGTGACAGAGAGATAGGGAACTTTAAAACAAGGATAGAGAATGTCCCTCTTCACTCCCTGTCCTCTCTAAATTTCCTAGGTCCTAATCCTGCCCAATTTGATTATCTTGATCAAGACCTGTCCTTCCTTCCTTTTTCTTTATTATTTGAAACATACACCCTCGAAGATACATATATCCTCTGTGTCTTCCACAAAGACATATAGTTAAAACAACTCTAATTTAATATAATTACATAATTTACTGTTAATGTGCTCCTAGGGGTACCATATAACATATACATCTAAATAACAATGTTCTTGGTTACACAGAATGCCAAACCCAGAGGTGAGATTTCACTGGTGCGACCTTCACTCCAGGTAGGAAGGACCCACAAATGAACTGAAGTGGACATTTGAGGCAGGGGAAATGCTTGCAGTCATATCTTCAAATCCTACAATTAAGGTGGCGCACTCTCTTAAAGCTTGCTGTGCCTGAATGGGTTCAAGAATCTGAGGAGATGTGAGATTAGACTCTGTGACCTCCAAAGGAAGACCTCCGTGAGGCTCATAAAACATGATTCTTTAGCTTTCTACGTGTTTCTTCATCAAAAAAACAGCTTTTCCGTCTCTTTAAACTCAAGAGAAAGGACGGTTGACACGAAAGGAGGGAACTCAAGAAAGTTTTCTTTCAGATCTAAATAAAAGATAAGTGTTTCCTTGATGAGAAAGGGGGAATTAAACTCCTTGTTTATTGAATCTTGTCTCTGTCTCCTAAAGAAAAGGTGAACAGCCTTTACCAGGGAATCAAGTTTCCTTGCCTTTGCATGTAGGGATCTGTGCAGAGTGACACCTAGTGGTCTCCAAAATCCCTGTAGTAGTAAGAGGAGTGAAGAATGGGGAGGGGGGGGGTGCATGCGTGCATGCGTGCATGCGTGTGTGTGTGTGTGTGTGTGTGTGAGAGAGAGAGAGAGAGAGAGAGAGAGAGAGCGCTTGAGCAGTTATAAAGGAGCCTTTTTTTCTTCCTGCATATTCATAAGCTGGGAACAAACTTGAGTTGTCAATTGGCTTTTAGTCCAATACCTCAATTTTGTGGCCACATATCAACTTCTTGTTAAATCATAGAGAGAATTAGTATTTAATACTTGAGCAGTGGATAGAAGTCACCAAGTGATTTTGATGTGTGAGAAAAATGATTTGTCCAACAGAGAAGCACAGTTTCCAACCCAACAGATTCCAAAAGACCAATAGCTTTTGTAATTGAATTCTTCCCGGTTCATGCTTCCCACTCTGCCTTTAAAACCTGAGTGGACCTGTCCAATTGACCATCCATATTCTTGATTGGACTGAAAAAGCTGGGGGGCTGAGAAGTTTATAATAGAATAGGAATAGAATAGAATAGAATAGAATAGAATAGAATAGAATAGAATAGA